>NC_087268.1:7673076-7980000 GCF_015220805.1 Pogoniulus pusillus
GATGATTTCTAAGGTCCCTTCCAACCTAAGCCATTCTATGATTCATGGTTCTATGATCTCCATAGTCTCTTCCAATCTCAGCAGTGCTATGATTCTGTGAAAATGTGGTTGTTCTCCCTTGATTCTGTGATTCTACCAAAATGTTGCTGCTCTTCCTGACCAGTCTTTGTTTTCTTCCTTCCCCCCTCCCCCCCAGATCTGAGGAGCTATGTGATGCGTGAAAAGTACACCGATGTTGGTACACCGTGGCCTTGAAGATGCACTGCTCAACAAGAAGAAATTCAGGAAAAATAGTTGTTTTGCATGTGTGGCAAAAGTGCTTTTGATATAAATGATGTAATTTTCTAGTCACAGCAGCTGTAGCGAGGAACATGTGTGTTTGCCCACATGTGATCTTCATTTTCTTTTTGGTTTGGCATCTCTGCGGGATGGTTGAGGGGTGAGAAGATGAAAAGCACCGTTTGCCCACACCGGGGTCTCCCTGCAGTAATCCTTAGTGGTATTATTTAAACAAGAAACCCTGTCATTAGTCACTGCTTTGCTGATGGACCTGCTCAGCCCAGAGATTGCAGTACCATTTAGATGATTGTTTTCTTTATCTGTGTGCATGGGCAAGTTCTGGTCATACGTCTGTGATGCAAGCGGGGAGTAGAGATTGTACCAACAAAACCCAAAAGCAAACCGAGCAACCCAACTGTCATTTCTGACACTCAGCAAGACTTCTCTGAAAAGCAGACAGAAAAATGCTTATCCACACAGTTGTACAAGTGCAAAGTTTACTCCCAGCTCTCCTTGAAGTTAACAGAGTTCTCCTCATTCCACCGAAAGCAGAATTCCTCTCTCCAGACAGGCGTCATGCCTGCTCCGGTGGCTTCTAGTCCAGCAGGAGAGCTCTCTATGCTTCTTCCTTCCATGGTTCTTTGATGGGAAACCACTCAGCTGTCGGAGCCTGGTTCAGCACTGGAATTGTGGAGCACAGCAGCTAGTCCTTTTCCTGCTGAATGTGGTTCTTTGTGTGTGTGTGTGTGTGTGTTCATGTTGTGCAGTGTGTGGTACCAGAAGCAATTTCAGGCTTTCTTAACTCAGTGAATTTGTAAGTCATGGATGCTTCGTAACAACCAGGAGTTGTCCTACTTAGTGTACTTTGGGGGGACAGTTTTTAAACTGCTGTTTTCTTGAATGGGGGAGGGGAGGGGGAGGGGGGAGAAAGAAATAAAATAAAAAAGCTGTTTCATTTCTGACCCAAGTTTGTGATGCTGCCATTCCACCACAGATAGGCAAAGCAAGTAGCAGGAGCTGCTGAGAAGCGAGGAGGCTCAGCTTCTGTGTCTGTGTTTGCAGTAGAGTTACAAATCAGTTTGCTAGCAAGTCACACATTCCATGGGAGCTTAGGATGTTTTACAGCTGGTCAGAGACTTGTTCCAACACTGTTGGCTTCTCTCAAACTTCATCTAGGCTTTGAAGAACTCTCAACACTCTTCTTCTCCTCGTGCTAAGGTAATATATTTTGAAGGCACAGGTGGGTGTTCTCCTTCTAACAGTTGCAAAGCTCTACGTTTGGAACGCTGTCGCCAAGCAGCAGTGGGATAAAATCCACGTGTTTCGAAGAGTGATTTTTGGCACAGCTGAGGAGCTGAATCTTGTAAAACTCAAGGTTTGTGTTCGTGTGGGTGCACGCTGCAGAGATTCTCTGCCTATTGAGCTTCAGGTCTCGCTGCAAGACCCCATGCAACAAGAATTCAGCAAAATAAAAGTAATGGATTAAAACCCACCTTTTTTTTCCCAAGATTCTGAGTAATTTGGCACAGCTCAAGTGTTGGATGTTTAAATATATGAGGTTCTGGTGCATGTTACAGATCTCTGCCTCTTGAGCTCCAGGCCTCACTGCAGACACCAAGAATTCAGCAAAATGAACATGGGAGTCTCTGCAATATTTGCTCTCATCATCAGTTCTCTTGCTAGGGCTGCAGCGTTGAAACACTTGAAGCAACCTGTGGGTCCAGCCCTCACTGACATCAGTGGAAGTGGCCACAGCGAAGAGGGTTCTTCAGGTGATAAAACACTGAAGCAGCACCTACGTGTTACACCTATTGTCACAGCTCAAGGTTTGCCAAGTGGGAGCATTTGTGTTTAAGCTCCTTTGTGTGAGTCTTTTGAGACAGGTTCTCCTAAAGATGGGAGGTGAACAACTCAGTGTAAGAACTGACCTGATGGAAGCCCCACGCAGAGCTCCCTAATTTTGATTCCCTCTGGCAAATTGAAGGTCGAGCAGTTAAGGAATAAAAACTCAAACCACCTGGAATTCTGTTGAGGTCTTCTGCCTTACAAAAAACCATGATGTAGAATAGTTTTGTGTTCGCTTCTGTAAAGCAAGCCACAGTAGAACCTGTTTGTGTCACCTTGGGATGAGGCTGAGCTGTTCCTAGGCACTACTGAAACCTCCTGAGCAGCTCGGTGGCCATGGCCAGGCTGCCCCAGAGCTAGAACACCACTCTGCTGTTGAGTTCTGCCTTGGATTTCTGGTGGCTACGAACTTTTGGGTTCTGCCTTGGATTTCTGGTGGGTACAAACTTAAAAAGGTGTTCAAAAAGTCATTGCTAGGCCCAGCCCTTTCCTGCCAGTAATTTAAAACCAAAGTTGTTCGATAGCTGTAAGCTTCCATCCATGTTGCTATCTCTGTGTATATATCAGTATATAGCCATTTGGAATATCTAGAGAGAGCTATAGTCTTTACTCCAGAAAATGTTTTTATTTATGAACCACTTTTGTAAATATTGTGCTAATATACTGGGAAAAAATAAAGTCATTTTAAGTTGTTTTTGGGGTTTTGTGGTCGTTTAGGGTCTCGTGGGAGATTTTCCTGCTGCTGGCAGGTTGAACTGCTTCCATAAATGCAGTTACAGGCCATCTTAGAACGGTTTAGGTTGGAAGGGACCTCAAAGCTTATCCAGTTCAACACCACCCCCAACATAGGCAGGGACACCTCCCACTGGAACAGGTTGCTCAAGGCCTCGTCCAGCCTGGCCTTGAACACCTCCAGGAAGGGAGGATCCACAGCCTCCCTGGGCAACCTGTTCCAGTGTTTCACCACCCTCATGGTAAAGAACCCTCACTGTAAAGAACTTCCTAACATCTAGGGGTTTTTATTCCCCTCTTCTAGTCCCCTCCACCCTTCCTTTGCACTCTCCACCCAGCATGCTTCCTGGGTACACTCGTAGCTGGGCTCTGATGTGAGGGAAAGGAGCAGTCGCAAAGGAAAGGGCAGAACCAGGCTGTGTGTCAGTAGGTGGCTGGACTGGTGAAAGCTTCCCTACGCAAATGCAGAGAGCAGGGAGACCAGGATCATCTGCTCTGGGGGAGGGGAACTGCAGCACTGAACCAAGCTTCTGGTCTTTGGCTTGCCTGCTTGTTTGTAAAGAGGCTTTTGAGCTGGAGAGTGGGTGCAATGACGAGAGGCATGAGCATACATTGAGGGGGAGAAGTGTTCGAAGGAGCTTAGGTGCTGCACACTTGCTGGAAGAGCCTGACCAATTGCACGGTCACAGAAAGGCACTGCTTAGAAGTGACCTCTGGAGATCATTGCCTCCAAACGCCTGCTGCCAAGGCAGGCTCACCAGGAGCAGGTCACACCGAAATTTATCCAGGTGGGTTTGGCACCTGTTTCTCACCGCCGCCACAGTTCCTGATGTGTCTGCGCCTCGTCCTTGCATGCAATGCCCCCTGAAGCTGTGGCTAGCTGGAGAGGTGGCCCAGAGGAAGCTTTTTTAGCTCTGAAATGGAACCTGTGAATGCTCTCTTTAATTTTTCCCCTCTCTTTTTCCTCGATAGGCTCATCAACAGAATGTGGTTTGCTTCTAAATGGCAAACCACAGCTGCTCTTCATCTAGCTTTGAAGTGTGTGTGGCGGGGAGGGGAGCATTTTGTCTGACTCACCAGAGCCATCTGTTTGAGGGCAATATTTTAGTGAATGAGCTCTCATTTATGGTTAGACAATGTCTTTATTCTCCTGTTGAAGGATCAATTACACGAAGGAAAAGATGGAGTGGCCTCTTGCTGGCTTGCTCAGCCTGCCCCCATCTGCACCTGTCTGCTGTCTCACCATCTGCTTCACCCAACCTCAGCACCACCAACCACTAAAACAGCTTGAGGAGGGCAGATTTAGGCTGGATATTAGGAAGGAAGCCTTTACAGTGACGAGGGTGAGACACTGGAACAGGTTGCCCGGGGAAGCTGTGGATGCCCCTCCCTGGAGGTGTTCAAGGCCAGGTTGGATGGGGCCTTGAGCAAACTGCTCTAGTGGGAGGTGTCCCTGCCTGTGGGACTAGTCCATGCTGTGTGTGAGAGGACAAACTGAGCCCCTGCCCATGCGGCACTGCTATGACCATGTGCCTGCAGGGAAGAGGGCAGGACAGCTGGGGGCCCTGGCCAGCAGTGCCACAGCCCATGGCTGTAACACATCCACAGGGTGTGCACCTCGGCCCTTTGGGGGCTGCACACTGGGGCTTGCAGGCACCTGCCTGTGCCTGTCCTGCCTCCCCAAGAACCCCACCTTGCAGTACAGCAACCAGAGTGGTGCTCAGAGAGACGGCCACACAAATGCAAAGTTAAGCAGCATCACACTGCCAGACAGCAACTTATTTTCCACCGCTGGTGAGTACAGACCAAGGTTCTCCAGCTGTCCCTCCACGTGCACACATGGAAAACCACACAGAATCCAGCAAAACAGGTGAAATTAACCCAACTCCCTCATGTGACCTCCAGCTGGGAGGCTTTTACTGCTTGTTGGGAAGCTCTGCTGCACAGGCACCACTCTACCGTGTGCTTCGGCGTGGAACGGGGCAAAACAACCACCAGCAAAGAGGTGCTGACTGCTGGAGGCTGAGGTTCTTAGCTCCATCTCCCCGTTCGTTTCTCAGGAGATGTGGTGGGAAGAGGCTTCACTGCGCCCTGCTCCATTCGCTGAGCCACCGCAAGGGGGCAGCGCCAGGTGTCCGCAGCCCTTCTCCTGGGGAAGGACCAGCTCTGCGCTGGGCTAAGGCTGCTGCGTTCAGCTGAGAGGAGGGCACAGCATGGGGTGATGCTCTGTGTGTGTGTCTGTGTGTGTGTCTGTGTGGCCTTGGGAGGTGACCTCTGAGCCGCTTCCTGAGACAGAGGAATGTGGGAATTGGTGTGGATGATCGCTGCAGAGACAGCACACTGATAAGGAGGACAAGGAGCAGTTTGTGAGCAGTGAATCAAGGCACCAGAAAGGCTTTGCTGCCCAGTTAAAGAAGACTTACTCCTCGTCTCCCTAGCCACTGCTCGGACACCCAGCCTGCCTGGGGCCTTAGCCCTGTGCAAAGGAATGTAGCTATCTCTTAGACTGGGGGAGGATGCTTTCTGCTTATACCAGCTCTAAAGCAGCCCCTTTGGCGAGGCTGGCACCTTTCATGGGGGATTACCTGTTGCTTAGACACTCTGTTATGTATATGAACTGCTGTCTTGGGCAGGAAAGGTGATGCTGCATACACCATGCTGCAGTGGCTGTGGCTTCAGTGCCACAGGGGCAAGGAAATGGTGTAGAAAAGGATATGCTCCTCCTGCTAAGGGTCAGTTTGAACTAGATGATAGCCTGAGGCTCCCTTCCATCCTGGCATTCTGTCATTCTGTGAAGCACAGCGATTGGCAGGTTCCCATCTGCTGCCTCTAGGAGTGACTGGTTTTTTGACATGCAGAAGAAAAAGCAAAGGCAGAGGTGTCAGAGAGTAGCTGCCATGAGCATGTGCTTAGGAACAGTGCTCCATAGAAAGGGTTGGCTTGGAAGAGACTTTAAAGATCACCTAGTTCCCACACCCCCCCAGGTTGCTCAAGGCCCCATCCAACCTGACTTTGAACACTTCCAGGGAGGAGGTATCCATGCCTTCCCTGGGCAAGCTGTTCCAGGGGCTCAGCAGCCTTACAGCCTATTTCAGCACAGGCTGCCAGAGTCTGTAGCTGCTGCGGGTGGCTGACAGCTGATGGATCACCTGCTGTGCGGGACCGCACAGAGTACCCTTCCATTCCTGGCTCTGCTGAGCTCCACACCTGAAGGTAAGATCCCAGCACCAGCAGAAGATCAGGCCATTGAAGAGCCTTCTCCACTGCCTGCACTGGAGAAGGAAAAAGAGTTGTTCTGTGAAGTCAGAAGATACACAGGGCACTCATCCACGGCCACATGGGCTTCTCCTGTCCTTTAATTCATCTATGGCCACACAAGTCCTTAAGTTAGGACACCAGGCTATGATGGCTTCTCCTGGCAGCTCCTTCCTTTTCAGTAGGAAACCTTTTTTTGTTTTCCTTCTTGGGCATTTGCCTGGACTCTGCCTTCTTGAGCAGTTGAGATGCCAGCTGTGGTGGGCTCGCTGTCCTCCTGTTGCCAGCCACAGCTCCAGCATCTGGCCTCCACCTACACTGATGACTCCCCCTGAATGGACAATTAAGAAGCACACCACTTGGCTTCAAAACATACAATATACTTTATTGCCTGCTAGATAATCAAAGTGAGGAGTAAACACCATAGCTGGAAAAAGCAGAAAAGGACCAGGAGAAGGAAAAGAATATCCAGTCACCAAACAAGTTCTCAGGCAATAAACCATACACAATATAAATAATCTTTCCCAAACAACTAAATCTTTATTTTGCTAATGGCCATTATATGGTTAATCATCAGTAGTAAAATCTCTGGAGTTTCCTTTTTTTTTCTTTTTTGTTTTCTACACAGCATTAGTAGTAAGAAATATATAAGGGACTCTGCAGAAAGCAATACAAAGGAGTTATATACACAGGCACCTTCTGTGGAGCAAGGACAGAACCTCATCTATGGAGGAAGGGAGGCAGACAGGAAAGAAAGAAGGCAAGAAGGAAGGCAGGAAAGAAGGCAAGAAGCAAGGGGAAGAGGGAGGTAGGAGCTATCTACAAACCAGAAGACCATGTGAATACAATATTAGCTCAGACTCGGTTTGGCTGCAGCCTTTCCACAAGGTAAGGCTTAGCCAACTTATGGATACATATATATTTTAATATAGCTCATTATATATAGATTTATTATCTTTAAAAATAAGGTGAACTACCTGTAGTTCCTAGACTAAATTTCTTTTTTCAAGAGGCAGTGTGTACCTTTCTGAAGCTTCATTTCAGGAAGTCTATTAAAAATGGGATATAAAAGACTAGCAGACCCAAGATCACCTATCCACCTCCACTGTCTCCCCTCTGCATGCTGGGTTTTGTTTTCTACCACCCACAGGGACAGCAACACCTTGAGTCCCCCGGATTGCTATCTATGGTGTTGCTGTAGGTGCAACCACTACATTGGCTGGATTACAGAGTTAGTAGCTGTTGAGTATCAATAGCAGTAATGCTGCAGTACACTGTGGAAGCCTGCCCGCAGTATGAGTCTGGATGTGCATGCAGAGCTTTGTTGTTTCATCTAAAAGAAGGTTTCTTGGTCAAAGTGCTTCTTCCCCTGCCAATCTTACCACATTGTTCAAAACATCTCCTTTCTCTAAGGAAGAGGTGATGCTTCTCACCCCACACCAAACTCACAGCAGCCAGCCAGTCATCCATCCATCCACCCACCCATCCATTCATCCATCTACCCATCCATTCATCTATCCAACCATCCACCAATCTACCTCTGCTTTCATCCATCCAACCAGCCCCCCCATCCATCTGCCTATCTACCTATCCATTCATCTATCCAACCAACCATCCATCCATCTGCCTATCTACCTATCCATTCATCCATCCATCTGCCTATTTACCTATCCATTCATCTATCCATTCAACCAACCATTCATCCATCTGCCTATCTACCTATCCATTCATCCATCCATCTGCCTATTTACCTATCCATTCATCTATCCATCTGCCTATCTACCTATCCATTCATCCATCCAACCAACCACCCATCCATCTGCCTATCTACCTATCCATTCATCCATCCAACCAACTATCCATCCATCTGCCTATCTACCTATCCATTCATCTATCCATCCAACCAACCATCCATCCATCTGCCTATCTACCTATCCATTCATCTATCCATCCAACCAACCATCCATCCATCTGCCTATCTACCTATCCATTCATCTATCCATCCAACCAACCATCCATCCATCTGCCTATCTACCTATCCATTCATCTATCCATCCAACCAACCACCCATCCATCTGCCTATCTATCCATCCATCCATCCATCCATCCATCCACTTTTATCTTTAGGGCAGGCAGCAGAGTGCTCAAGGGCCCAGCTCAAGCTGGAGACATTTGCTGAACACACCTTTGAATTCCCACTGGAACCAGTGGTGCCTCCTGTGCTCCCTGTCTGCAGCCTGCTTGCACCTGGGGGTCCACTCTCAAAGGCAAAGTCAAAGCAAGACCTCTTTGAGAGGATGTTCTATGGATAACATTTCCTGAGGGACTGCTCCCTTCTGTACATGACATCATTTTGCTGTCAGCCCAACTCTGCCCAGGCTTCATGAGCTGGTCTGTCCCTTCTGTTCAGACACAGACATCACTCAACACACTCCCTGCAGTAAGGGTTTCTAGGGGTTTCTTCCCATGTCACTGGTGACATCCTGAGATAAGGTCATGCTACTTCAGCTATCACTGCAGGTGGTGAGGAGCCACCTTTGCAGGAAGGAAGTGGCTGAGATGCAGGAAAGACCTGAAATACAGCAGTGTGGACACAAAGATGTCCCACTCAGGCAGAAAACCTGGTGGTGTGAGATGGCTTGGAGGGCAGAAGGCATGCTTCTGGTTTGGGCTCTGTTTTCACATGTGCTCAAGTATCCCTCACAGCTTGCAATATCTCCTTGCAACCTGCCAAGCCAGGATCCAGCCCAGGTGGCTTGGCATGGTTCCACCAGCACAAAGGGCAAAGGAAGAAACAATCTCCAGTACCAGCACTGACATCTCACCAAGAGCCCAACACACCCCCTCAACAGAAGCCATCTTTCACCACACCCCCCCAACAGAAGCCATCTTCTGAGAAGAGCACAAAAACATCTACTGGGGAAGAAACAGGCTGCTCCCCGTGGCAATGCTGATTTTTGGCTAGGGGAGCTTAAGAATGGCTGCTTTAAGAGAAGCACACCCTGATGGGAGAGGGCCAGAGGATGGAGGGTGGGCAGTATTTGAAGGCATACCTGTCACCAGCCAGGCAGACACAGCCTTGAGAAAGCCTGCACTGCCCTCTGCAACTTTGCTTACAGAACTGTAAAGCTAGAGAAGTCCTGACTGACATTTCATGGTGACCTCAGGAGCTATCCAAGCAGCAAGAGCCCTTCTCTGTCTCATCTAGGTATCATTCCAGAGCACACACAACAGCTAGAAGGTGGCCTCTATGATGCACAATATCAGTTCTTGGTTCTACACTGCATAGGGTGGTGGGGACAACTCAAGTCACTTCAGTCCCTGCATCACCACAGTGCTGGTTCATCATCTTGATGCACCTGGGCCTTGCTTTACCCTCGGTGCTCCACAGCTGGGCGTGCAAGCAGGAAGGGAAATGCCCCCTTTGTGTTGCATCTGGGTAAGGATTTTGTGCCTGCAAGGGTTACAGGATCAGCTCCTTATTCAATTCCCTTGGCAGGTCCTGTCCAGCTCTACAGGACTCAAAGCACAAACCCAACAGCAGGGAGAATATGAGAAGCACCTCAGCATGCTAGGAAGAAGGGGTCAAAATGGTCTGAGAAAGCTACAAAGTCACCTAAAGATTCATGTTTGCTGGCTGCTCTGAGAGTTTTGTGACTGCTGAGCAAAAGAGTGGGATTTGCTGTGGCTGACCTGGTTGATGCATTCTATGGTCTGCTGCAAAGTGCAGCCTTTGGCTTCACCACAACTTATTTTTGCTTCTCCTAGGTAGGGCTGAGCAAGAGCAAGGAAATCAGGGGGAGTGCAAGACTGAAGAGGCTGTGGGAGCAGAGCCAAACAGAAACACAGAGGAATGCCTCTGCAGGCATTGCTGAAGGTTATACTGACCCAGAAAGGCAGGGAGTGCTGGATGCACTGGATGATCTGCCACTGAAAGTCTGCTTTGTAGGGCATGCAACTCTATTCCAGAGCTTGTGGGTGAAACCATCAGCCAAAAACTCCTCGTGCTGGACCAGCCACACTAGGGTAGTTAGCCCAGGGCTTGGAAAAAACGAGTTCATCCCTTCCACACTTCATCTCCCCTTTTGTAGAGCCTGTTCTTCTACTCCCAGGGCTCTGGAGCAGATGGCACCTTCTGGGCTGCTCTGTTGCACCTGTTTCCTTTTCAGTCATTTCAATGCTCTCCCAACGCTCTGAGATTGCCAGCCACAGCCGGAGGTTGTCTGTGGAGATGCTACCTACACAAAGTCAGCTTCTGGTCACCTGCACTGGGTTTCATCAAAAGCTCTTGCTGGAAATAAACAGACTTGGGTCCCTCACCCATCTGTGTTCCTCGCCCATCACTGGGCCAGGCATCACCTGGAGCAAGAACTCGAACATGGCAAATGCTTCTGGGGCCTCTGCTTTGCCATCAGCCACCTATTTCAGCTCTTTAATACAGCACCCAGAGCCTGCCCAGGTTCCTACCACCACATGGAGCAGTCTAAAGGGGCTCTTGGGGCCACAGGGGCACCTAATGGGCTCTGCACACCTCTGGCAGCACCTGCAGGGCCACCTCTGCCACTGCTTGTTAAGGGCAAAGCCACAGATATGCACAACCCATGCCCAGCAGCACTCCTGCCTCCTGTGTAACCCTCAGCAGTGCCACTGCCCCCTGCCATGGGTTGACAAGGGGTTGCCATGCGTCTCAAAAGGCACTGCCACCACTTGCTGCTGGAGCTGGGTGACTACCATTGCCTTCCCCCACCTCTGAGCTGTGTGGGGCAGAACAAAAGCAGGGCTGGTGGGACCTGGGGCTAGGAACAGCGGCATCCTGGCATGGCCAGGACAACCTCTGCCCAGCACATGGACCCTTAGTGTGGAAGAGGTTTGTCAACTTGTTTCTTGCAAGACTGTAACTGCTACCAAACACAATCAAACCCTGCTTGAGCACCAGACACAGAGACCTGAGATGGGCAAAAAATGAAGGCAACTGCATCTCTTGCTTAAGGGATATGCTCTTCCCTTTGCCTGATCCCAGGAATGGGCATTCTGCACAAAGCACCATCTGTCCTCCCAAGACTCCTTGGCAAACTATGGCATCACCTGAGATAAGCCAGTGCACCATCAGCAAGGGAGCTCACTGCTCTTGCTGACATGCTGGCCTTGCTCCCTTAAGTCTCCTGAGTGGTGCAAAATGATTTCACTAGTCCTGGTTTTGGAGATGGAGAGAGTATCCCAGCAACAGCCATGGGCACTCAGAGACTCAGTGATGTTGTGGTCCCTGGGCTGCTGAGGTGGGAAGCCTCTCCCATGTCTCCATCAGGCAGAGACCTTGCAAGTGATGCTTCACCAGCAGCAGCCCACCAGATGACAACCAGGAAAAGGTCTGGAGGCAGCTGAGGGTGGCTGCAGAGCCAGGACAGGTCTATTTGCTCACCAGCCTCATAGTGTGGCTGCTACAAGCACTGCCTGGTGAAGTGGAAGCTGTTCTCCTTCAGCTTCCTCCTCACAATATGGCTTTAAGTGATGGACTTGTGTCTGCAAAGGGTGCTGAGGAACGAGCTGGCAAGCTGGGTTCTTTTGGTTTTTTAGGCTTTTTTTGGTTTGGTTTTCTGGTTTTATACTGTCAGAACTCTGTAAAAAGAAAAAAAGGCAACTGCTAGATAGAAAACACAGCAGGAGGAGAAAGGTTGCTTTGAACCTCTCCAGTATGGCTATTAATTGTCAACCTGACACACCACTGGAAGAAGTTTCCAAAGGTATGGAGGAATCCTGTGGCTAGCACTAAAGCTGGGCTGGTGCCCCTTGACAAGGTCATCTCAGGTCTTCTCTGATCACTATTTCTAAGGTTGCATTTATAAAACCATCTTCTGAGGGCACCATCTGTTTCTCCTGTACCCTAACATTTTACATGTGGGCACTGGGAGAATAAATAACCCTCCAAAAGTAAAGATAGCCAAGCAGTGGGGAAAAAACAGCATGGGGAAATGGTTGAGTCTCCAACATTAAAGGCTTCTGAGGACAGGTTCAACACTCACTCATCAGGTATGTGACAGGTATAGCTTAACCTGCATAAGGGCAGAAGAAGTCTCCAGCTGATGTCTCCAAGCCCCTGTTCAGTCCTGTTAGTCCCTACCAAGTAGACATTGCCAAGATCTCATTCTGCCACAACCCAGCATATGTTTAATATCCTGAGTGGCTGCTCAGTCTTCTGCCTGACTTTGCTGTTTGTGCAGCACACATAGAGCTCTTCAGACATCTGGCTAGGAGTCAGCCTACATCTTCCCATCAAACCATGAAAAGCCTGTCTACTTCTACAGTGTCCCTGGAAAAAGACAGGGGAGCAGCAAACCAGAGAAACATTCACCCTAACATGGGAGCTTCCCTGCAGCCCTGTATCTTCTTGATCAAACCAGAGAAACATTCACCCTAACATGGGAGCTTCCCTGCAGCCCTGTATCTTCTTGATCAAACCAGAGAAACATTCACCCTAACATGGGAGCTTCCCTGCAGCCCTGTATCTTCTTGATCAAACCAGAGAAACATTCACCCTAACATGGGAGCTTCCCTGCAGCCCTGTATCTTCTTGATCAAGCTATTGGCAGGTTGGTAAAGAGCAAGAAAAACCCTCACTCAGAAGATGCAGAATCGCTGCAGCTTTCAAACATCCCCTGCTGCTTCTGGCCAGTGGCTTGCACAAGGTGGGCATTCAAGAAGCCTCTGGCTTCTAAAATCTGCTACAAGTAGCCCAAAGAATGACCTGGTTTAGAGGTGCATCAGTTTCTGGAATAAGCCATGAGCTAAAAAAAGGAACCAGGCCAGATCCTCCTAAGCTGTCAATCGATGCTCAATAAACTGTGAATCTATTCCCAATGAACTGTAAGTCTACTCTCAATAAATTGTGACTCTATTCTCAATACACTGAGAATCAATTCTCAATACACTGAGAATCAATTCTCAATATGCTGAGAGTCTCTTATCAACAAACTGAAGCTATTCTCATCAAACTGTGAATCAATTCCCAACAAACTCAGGATTTATTCTCAAACTGTGAATAAAATTTCAATAAACTTTCCAGTTTATTCTCAATAAACTGTGAGTTTACTCTAAATGAACTGTGACTCAATCTATTCCCAATAAACTGAGAATCTAACTCCCAATGAACTGCAAACCCATTCTCAACAAAACATGAATCTATTCTTGAGAAACTGAAAAACCTAACTTCAAGTAAGGTGTGGATCTATTACCAATAAGATGCTAATCTATTAGAAATAAATGATGTATCTGCTCTCAACAAGCTGAGAATCTAGTCCCAATAGAGTGTGCATCCACTCTCAATGAGAATCTATTCCCAATAAACTGTCAATCTATTCCCAACAGTGTGCATCCACTTTCAATGAGAATCTATTCCCAATAAACTGTCAATCTATTCCCAACAGAGTGTGCATCCACTCTCAATGAGAATCTATTCCCAATAAACTGTCAATCTATTCCCAATAAACTGTCAATCTGTTCCCAACACAGTGTGCACCCACTCTCAATGAGAATCTATTCCCAATAAACTGTCAATCTATTCCAGAGTGTGCATCCACTAAAATGAGAATCTATTCCCAATAAACTATCAATCTATTCCCAACAGAGTGTGCATCCACTGAGAATCTATTCCCAATAAACTATCAATCTATTCCAAATAAACTGTCAATCTATTCCCAACAGAGTGTGCATCCACTCTCAATGAGAATCTATTCCCAATAAACTATCAATCTATTCCCAATAAACTGTCAATCTATTCCCAACAGAGTGTGCATCCACTCTCAATGAGAATCTATTCCCAATAAACTATCAATCTATTCCCAATAAACTGTCAATCTATTCCCAACAGAGTGTGCATCCACTCTCAATGAGAATCTATTCCCAATAAACTATCAATCTATTCCCAATAAACTGTGAATCTGTTCCCAACAGAGTGTGCATCCACTCTCAATGAGAATCTATTCCCAATAAACTGTCAATCAATTCCCAATAAACTGTGAACCTATTCCCAACGGAGTGTGCATCCACTCTCAATAAGCTGAGAATCTGTTCCCAACAAAGCATGTGCCTCCTCTCAATAATCCATGACTCTATTCCCAATGAACTGTGAATCTATTCCCAATGAACTATGGATCTAGACTTAATAAAGTGAGACTCTAGTCCCAACAAACTGCGACTCCCTTCTGAATAAACTGGCAATGTGTGCTCAATAAACTCTCAGGAGGAGGAAATAAATCCTTGCATTTGAAGAGCCAGCTGGGCTCCTGACACGCTGCTACTTGCTTGGGCTTATCCATCAAGAAGCTGAGGTGGAAGAAGGGCCCAGGGGGCGAAGCTTTGCTGCTCTACCCACACTGCACCAAAGGCCCCTTCTTTTTGCAGAAGCTGCATGAGGTGCACAGCCACAGCTGGGGAAGATCATTGTTGAAAATACCACTAATTAAAAAAACCAAACAACAAACTAACAACTCTCTGTGGGCTTTTCAGCTGTGTGGCAGCTGAGCATGGCGTGGGACATGGCCCATCAGCAGCACATTTTGCTGCTGCTGTCCAACAAGTTTTCAGATGGTTGAGAAAAGTGAGCAGGGGAAAGGTGGAAAATCCTCTGTAAGTAAAGCTTGGCAAGCCCAGCAATATAAAAGCAGAGACTGATTTGTCCCCATCGCATCTGTTCAGCTGGACAGCAGACTGGACAGAAGTGGCAAAGCCAAACCAGTCCTTATTTTAAAGCTGTTCTTATTTTTAACCAGCTGCTTCTATCCTGGTGGCAAAAGACTTCCAGCAGCTGAAGACTTACGGGATGCTGGTTTGATGCTCAAGGCAGCTGCACATTCCACACACGCCATCACATCCTCCCACTGGCACAGCAAAGGAGCTCCCACCTAGGTCGGAGGCAATGTGTGGCAGCCAAAAAGTGAGACCTGCTTCCCCTCCCCCCCCCCCCCCCCCCCCCTTCTTTTCTCTTCTCTTCTCCTTTTCTTTTCTTTTCTTTTCTTTTCTTTTCTTTTCTTTTCTTTTCTTTTTTCTTTCCTTTTCTTTTCTTTTTTCTTTCCTTTTCTTTTCTTTTTTCTTTCCTTTCCTTTTATTTTTTCTTTGCTTTTCTTTTTTCTTTCCTTTTCTTTTCTTTTTTCTTTCATTTTCTTTTCTTTTCTTTTCTTTTCTTTTCTTTTCTTTTCTTTTCTTTTCTTTTCTTTTCTTTTCTTTTCTTTTCTTTTCTTTTCTTTTCTTTTCTTTTTCTTTTCTTTTCTCTTCTTTTCTTTTCTTTTTTCTTTCCTTTTCCTTTTCCTTTTTCTTTTCTTTTCTTTTCTTTTCTTTTCTTCTTTTCTTTTCTTTTCTTTTCTTTTCTTTTCTTTTCTTTTCTTTTCTTTTCTTTTCTTTTCTCTTCTTTTCTTTTTTCTCCTTTTCTTTTATTTTCTTTTCTCTTCTTTTCCTTTTCCTTTTCTCTTTTTTCTTTTTTCTTTTCTTTTCTTTTCTTTTCTTTTCTTTTCTTTTCTTTTCTTTTCTTTTCTTTTCTTTTCTTTTCTTTTTTCTTTTCTTTTCTTTTCTTTTATCTTCTTTTCTTTTCTCTTCTTCTCTTTTATCTTCTTTTCTTTTCCTTTTCCTTTTCTCTTATCTTCTTTTCTTTTCCTTTTCCTTTTCTCTTATCTTCTTTTCTTTCCCTTTTCCTTTTCTCTTATCTTCTTTTCTTTCCCTTTTCCTTTTCTCTTATCTTCTTTTCTTTTCCTTTTCTCTTTTCTTTTCCTTTTCCTTTTCTCTTTTCTTTTTCCTTTCTCCTTTCCTTTCCTTTCCTTTCCTTTCCTTTCCTTTCCTTTCCTTTCCTTTCCTTTCCTTTCCTTTCCTTTCCTTTCCTTTCCTTTCCTTTCCTTTCCTTTCCTTTCCTTTCCTTTCCTTTCCTTTCCTTTCCTTTCCTTTCCTTTCCTTTCCTTTCCTTTCCTTTCCTTTCCTTTCCTTTCCTTTCCTTTCCTTTCCTTTCCTTTCCTCCTTTCCTTTCCTTTCCTTTCCTTTCCTCCTTTCCTTTCCTTTCCTTTCCTTTCCTTTCCTTTCCTTTCCTTTCCTTTCCTTTCCTTTCCTTTCCTTTCCTTTCCTTTCCTTTCCTTTCCTTTCCTTTCCTTTCCTTTCCTTTCCTTTCCTTTCCTTTCCTTTCCTTTCCTTTCCTTTCCTTTCCTTTCCTTTCCTTTCCTTTCCTTTCCTTTCCTTTCCTTAATTGCCTTGAAGGCTCTCCAACTAACTGCACTTGTGATCTCAGTCACCAAAAGCAGTAAAAAAATCACTCATCTTGCAAAGGGCTTGGAGTATTGTGGGAATTCCTCAGAGACTCTAGGGAGTGTTTCAGAAAAATCCATGCTTGGAGTATCTAACCTATGGAATCCACAGCTATGCCCTGGAGTGTTGCAAGGGAAAAAAAACCCTCTTGTTTCATGCTCAAGAAATGGTGAGTCTGGAAACTGTGAATCTATTCTCACTATACTATGAATTTATTCCTCACAGTGAACTGTAAACCCATTCTTAATAAACCAAACCTCTGTTCTCAATACAATGTGGAACTTTTTAGATCAATAAACTCTTTGATTTTCTGAGTGGTCCTAAACCCCCAAGAAATTTCTCCTGCATGAAGAATAAACTTTTAGTTTGTCATTAAATAAAGAAGTTTTTCAATCCCTGCTAGCAACCCTTGGCTGCCACTACTAGAATCACTTTGCCAAGATGGAACAGGACACACCTATTTATACAAATATATATATAGACTTGGTCTGGGCTTTTTTAAACCAGTTGCAGATCAAGAAAGTCTGTGAATATGAAAAACCTAAAATGGATTTGTACCTATCATAGTGTTCCCACGCTTCTCAGACATGAGACAGATCAGAATGACTCTCACCAATTGTTTATGTCAAATGTTCTGCTGGAATAGGCTAAAATAAGGACCCAGCCCTACAAATTATAGAGAAATTTTTGTTCTCCTGTCTACCTGATGATCGAGGTACATTTTGCCATCAGGCAGACACATAAACCTGTCAATTAGAGATCTATTTTCACTCATTTTTAAGAGCCCAAGTGCCCAAAGCAAGGCTGTGTTAGTGCAGCTGTCAGACCCTGTGGCAGCAAATACTGTGCATTCCAGGCAGTTTGTATATACAAGCTACAGAAGACTGAATAGATCAGTTGTGGGTGGGTGCCACTAACATTCTGCTTCATTTTGTAAGGGCTCTTATGGGCATTCACTACTTCTGCTGTTCCCAGAGGCCAGCCCAAGCGAAGCTGTTGGTGCACTCAGGTGCCCTTTACCTGAGTATTTCTTCACTGAGCACAGCAGAGAATGCCCAAGTGACTTGTCCAGGTGAGTGCCAGTGCTGGCACCATCAACCCCACATCCTGTCCTCCAAAGCAGCCAGTAACTGCACTGGGCACAGCCCATGAGGCAATCCTGGAGGATGCTGAGAACCACTGATTACCATTTCAGTGCTTCAGATCCACAGTGGGGCTGCTGCACCTGCTCATGGACAACAGGATGGTATCAAGACTCACTCTACTCCATCTGCAACTGATCTAGGCACCCATGACCATCTTCAGGGGCAGGGGCAAGTAAAAAGTGCTGAGCAAAGAGCTCAGGACAAGAAGCACTGCAATGAAGCCTCCTCTAACTTTGCCACACGCACTTGGCGCTGATGACATGCTGGATTCAAGAGAATCAAATGGGTTTTAAATTCAGCTGTCCTAATGTTTAAACCACTTTCCTTTCATGCAACTCAGCACAATCACCCAGTGAACCTGTGCTGATACCTGCCAACAGCCTGTCCTACATCTGCAATCAAACAGCTTCCATGTCCCACATCTTGTAAGTCCAGCAGTTCCATCCAGCGCCATTGAGCAGCTCTTCAGCCCTAAGACATTCCCTTGCTGGTGTGGACGTTTGCAACAGAATCCAGCAGTCACTGTCACTTTAGAACCCCCCCCCAGAGCTGAATTAGCTGTCTTCTAAATATAAAAAGGAAAGCTGGTTTGGAAATGTTATCTACCACAGCCAAACTCTCCCTCCAATGCTTTCCAGGTCTAAACCACAGCTTGTGCCAGCCAAGCACAACAGGTTTTCATGAGCCACAGGAGGAAGAGTATTTTAAGCCCTGATTAAAATGATGACTACTTGGTACTATTTATTGCATGCATGCAGGGAAGAAGCACTGTGGTGTTAGCAACACTTATGGCATGTGCCAAATACCTCGGTCATCTAGGTGGTGTGACTTTAGAACTCCACCACATCTGAAGCAGCTCACATATTATTTCAGGCTCAAAACTCACCACTACAGTCACTGAAGCAAAACACAGCATCCCAGTCAGGCTGCAGACTAGAACAGAACTGTACTTTCTTAATTTCTTCTTTGGTTTTGGTTTTGTTTTCCTGGCAGACCTCGCACTTGAAATTGAAACCTCCTGAAGACAATGAAATAGTCCATCTGCTGAGATGGTTCATTCCCCTGACACCTCACTTCCATTAGCACACATTCCTCTCAGCAACAAAAGGAAGCCCAGCTTTGTTGCTGTAACCTGCCACAGTTCCCAGAGCTGCTCTGACTGAGGACACATTTTGTGCCTCACCCTCAAAGTACCACTCACTGAAACCTGGAAGCTCTTTACCATTGAGTTCTTAGCTAGGTTAGCTTCATTTTTTTTTAAACAAGAATGTCTCTGAGCAGCTGTGGGCAAGAAGTGATCCCAGCTGCATGGACAAAGGCAGACTTTGCTCTCCTGAAGGGCTCTCATGGTGGAAGTGCCTCTCTCTGCCAGAGCCTTGCTCCATGACAACCACCACAAATGGGAGTCCTAGAAAGCTTCACTTTTGTGAAGAACTCATCTTGAACCAAGCCAGTGGACCAAACCAGATGGAACACTTCAGAATGCAACAAGGAACAGTCCTTCTGTCAAGACATGCAGTGAGTGTAATCCACACGACACAGCTCTGACCTGTGCTGATGGCAGCGGCGTGCTGCACGGGGTCTAGCGAAGTGCTGAGCTTTGCAGGACAGAAAAGCCACTAACTCAAGACCCCAGGTTCACTGTAACGTGCACAGCTCAGAACTAGCCCTGCAAAAAGACTTGCTGGCACGACAAAGCCACCACCACCAAAACCTTTCAGGTGTGACAGACTGGGACTAGCTGGTTTCCAAAGTCTGTGTAACTCCTGACAGACTGCGAGGCGTTTGAATAACCCACAGTGGTTAGAAGAGCAGCACTTAGAAGGCTCCAATCAGCACAGACATCCCACTCTAGCAAACTTTCTGAGGGTGGTATCTGAGACCTCAGACCTTGAAACTGACAGCAACACGCTGCTGAGTCCCAAGACCTCCAGCTGCAATGTCATTTCAAGAAGCTCACTCATGAAGACACAGCAATCAAGATTTTCACACTAGGAAAACCTGAGATCATGAATCCAGGTGTGCACCAGAGATTAAGGGAACCAACCCACACACACTGGAAGGAGGAGAACTGATGCTCAGGTTGATCAGACTGGACCCTGATGGTTTGCCTTGACTGAGAAGCCTTCAGTGGGCCTTGTATCTCACTTTAAGATGCACTCCAAATACTTCTTTTGGAGCAGAAGGACATTTGTTCAGAGCTCAGGTTTTTCCCATTACCCTTTTTTCTCCCTTAAACTGGATGTTGTTTGATGGTCTGCTCTTAAGTGTGCAAACCGTCATAGATGAACCTGACATTCTTGGTGCTACTTCATACCAAACACTAAGAGACCAAGCAAAATGTAAAGTGGATTGAAGCATCAGGTGCTTACATTGAGAAAATCCCAGTTAGGTGCTGAGCCTGGTGTTTTGACTCACCAGGCTTGATTTTTGGGCCTATTTCAAGCAGTTCCTCTTTTCATGGCTTTATTGAAGTGCTGCTCTGTGTGTAGCAAACTTTTTTTTAATCACTTTGTATGTAGGTTGGATTTCCAAATGGAGTTCCAGCTGGGGTTGAGACAGACACCTCTCATCTTATACTGGCTTTCTTCTGCTGAAGAGCTGACATTATCTCCTGCTGAACCCCTGACCTTATCTTCTCCTGTGGATCTAACCCTGTCTTGTCCTGTCAGAAAGTACCCAATGAAGCCTACCTGAAATCTCGAGTACATCTGACATACAACTCTATCAGATCTCAATTTCTTACTGCTGCTGTGCCAAGAACAGTCCCCCAGAAGAAGCTGGCACTGAACAGAGGGTAGGTGTGACATCTCATAGGTTTTAGTTCTGAAAACAAAGCCAAACAGAACTTTGAGGTAAACCAGAGGAATGCATCTTGCTGTTACACTGCATCTTGGTTACAAAGTGCTAGTGGCCTACTGAGGAACCAGACCCCTGACAAGCACAGTTAGGGGCTGCTCAAGTATACTTTGCATCTCAGTCAGTGCTGTTATGTTGTAGGGAGAAAAAAATGAAGTCTGTGTGAAAGCAGGGTTTGCCACACATTAAAAATCTGGGATGAACACCAAAAAGGACCCCAAAAATGGTACGGAAGGGATAACGATGCGGCACCTAAGTGCGGCACTTGAGGAGGATGCCTTTCCACTCCGCCTTCTGCTGAAAGTATCAGTGGAAGCATCAGTCTCTTACCTGACAGTTAAGAAAGTGTCATTTCAATGCCATGCAGCTTCAAGAAGCAATGTGAGTGACAAGCCAGATCTAGATGCACCAAGAGTTAGCTGAATCCAATGTCTTGTGTTGGAAGAACCAAATGGGAGCAGATGAGGAAAGATTGGAGTTGGAGGAGTGAAGCTGTACGGTAATAAACAGTGTCTTCAGTGTCCCTGACTGGCCCTACTATGCTGCAAGAACACACTTCTTAAGATTTCTTCCAGCCTTCTTTGTCCTCTGAATCAGTGCTTTTCTCCTCCTTCCCCACTCAGGACGTTTACATGACCTTTAATGCTGCAGCTCTTCCACTCCTGCCTTTCGTATCAGACATTCTGGTGCATACCCATTAGAGGAAGTGCAAGACTCTGCACTTTGCTTCTTCCCTGAGTAAATGGTTAAGAAAAAAAAGAACCTAAAGGCTTCCCTTCTGCTAGGTCTGGCTCAGAGAGAGTAGTTCCACTCTTGTGTGAACAACTGGTGTCTACATGAAGTCTTGAGTCTTCTGATATCAGAAAAATACATGGCAATCAAGGAGAGAAGACAAGATCCCAAAGTCTGCCTCTCAAGCTTCAGAAGAGTAAAATATATAGGCAGAACACAGTCCTGGTTTAAGTAAGTTTCCAAAGCAGTGAGGACCTTTAAGTTTAAACATCAATGCTGCTGCTTATTTCTAAAAGAGAACCCATTCCTAAGTAAGTTCTCTTAGTGTCCCAAGACTAAAACCATAGCAAGGGCTTCTTCAGGTGAGATGACTTCTCTTACACTTGAGCAGACTATGAACAAGCTTCCCAATGGTGCAAAGAGATAAAATCCAGAAACATGAAGTGGATACTTGGAAAGCTCAGGAGAAAAGGGTGATGTTTCTTCTACAGCCTAACAGCACTGATTCCTGTTCCTCCTTATTCCACTATCTCCAGTTTTATGCCAGCCATTGAATGATGGGGATGCCTGCATGGATCTATGGCTCTTTCCAACAATGTCCAACTGTGCTCACCAGGAAATGTAACAACAAAATGGAAGCTCCCATTATAGCCAGGTGTAAGCAAGGACAAAAAAGGCAGAAGTTCTCTGCAAAACAGGTGGTACCTTTACAGCCACTGAGTGGATGATCTGTCAGGAATTCACAGATCTGAGGCTACAGCCCTGGGCTTTGGCATCTTCCATTTTCAGGTGTAAAATGAGCTTGTTTCTGTTTTATTAAAACAAACAGCTAACAACTCATACTGTGGCTAAAAAGTGATTCTGCAAATGCTGCTAACTCGGCCATATGGTGAAGACAGCAATGACTTGGTAGAAAAGCAGGTGAAGTATCAAAGAAGGTCCTTTTGAACAGCATTTATTTGCAATCATTAGCTTTAAATGGGAAACTGCTTACAGGCACAGAGGCTAGAGAACCCAAATAAAGAACTCTATTGGCAGGTCCTTATCAGATAGTTCAAATCTTTTATTAAATATTTTATTCAGTTCATTATCACAGTTTAATGTACTTTTAGCATGTTATACACATGACTTAACATGTGCACTTAAAAATATCAGAGGAGTTGGGGGAAAGCATGACATTCTATCAATGTGCTTACTTTAACTACACACATCTAAGAAGGCAGTAGCTCTGTTATACCATTGATGGAGAGAAACTATTGTAAGGCATGTTTACACCGAGCTTTGGAGAGAATCTAGCCAAACACTGGGGCAAACTTCAGTGGAATGCTGTGTGAGAACAGAAGTTGAAGGATTAGGCTCTAGAAAGATAGAGCACAGCCAGTAAGTTGTGTTAAACTGTCAACAGCTACCAGTTCTGAAAAGCAAGCACTGCTGAGAAAGAAGGGGCTTGTAGCATCCAGGTCAGCAGGATCTGTCTTTTTTTTTCTTTTCAGGTGTGACTGCTGAAAATCACACCTTCTGGGGCAATGTGAAAGAAAAGAGGCTGACAAGGGGGTTGGAAAACTATCATCTGAGAAATGTCACCTTGGTTTACGACCTAAGATGGGAACACTTTTGTACAGGGAGTGCACTCAAAAAAGTCCCTGCAAGTCCTTGCCCTCCAATGTGTGTGTTGTATTTGCACACACATGCACGTGTCTGCTGCTTCTGCTTTTGTCAAAGCCCCAACCACTGATCGTAGCAGTGCTGGGGGAAGAATTAAGGTATCAGTGGCAGGGATTGAAAAGAGTAGATCAGACCTGGGTAGCTGGCCTGTACAGGTGTTTTTCCCCAGCAGAGTACAGTGTGAGTCTGCTGGTAAATGCTAACAGTCAAGACCCAGGAACTCCAACAGAATTCTTTGGAAGCACTGCAGGCCCTAGGTGACAAAGACGTGCCTGCCCCAGGAACATCATGCAAGCCCAAAGAGTGCAGTGGATC
The DNA here is from genome assembly GCF_015220805.1 of Pogoniulus pusillus. NCBI lineage: Eukaryota > Metazoa > Chordata > Aves > Piciformes > Lybiidae > Pogoniulus > Pogoniulus pusillus. The sequence goes on from NC_087268.1 coordinate 7,696,182, forward strand.
CATAATGGGGACTCTTACACTGGCACAGTGCAAATGTCAAGGCTGACCCTTCACTAGGGATGGTTTTCAGCTTAAGTGCGGATCTCTCAGGGCAAGTCCTCCTTGGTTTCTGCCTTAGAAGTGTTAGTGGGGGAATGTAAAATATACACTCATCTCATAAACTTCTCCAAAGCTGTTGATTCAGTAGAAAATACTGAGTCTAGAAATGACCAGAATGGTTCTTAGGTGAGAGTATGAACCTCACTGTGCCCTTTTACTGGCGACTTCAGGGGAGGAGGCAAGTGCAAATGCACTCCTCCACAGCTCACAGTATTCTCAATTGCCTCAGCATCCTGGCAGCTGTATGTAACAGTTCGGCAACACGTACAAGTATCACAAACCATGGCAGAGATACCTCGGAGCTTCTACAGCCTACCAAAGCACAGCAAACAAACAGTGGCTAAGGTATGCTGTCCAATGCACCAGCTGCACAGTTCTGTTTCCTTGCAAAGTCAGGATCGCAAACTGCAGGGTTAAGATTCAAGAGCAGCATTTGGCTTCACCGCATCAACTCTGGCAACATCTCCAGTCCACCACCCCATGATCTGAAGTCCACTACCCTACAAGCACTGCACTTTCTGCTCTCACAAAACCTGATCTCACTGAACTAACCACAGGGTAGCAGACCCATGTCCTGCAACCCACATGACCAGGGCAGACCTTAAAGAAAAATGCTCCAGCAACATAGTTTTGCCACCACTCAATATTCAGCCTCTGTGTTGACTGCACTATGTGAAACCTGCTCTTGGAAAGTAAAGCACACAGAGATACACCAACAGCATCCATGGCAGGAAAAACAACACCATTGAGCCTGAAAGCAAATGGAATTTAATGAAAGTAGTCTTAGAGGAGAGGTAGCCATATTAGACTTAGCATTAAAACAAAAACCCAAACAACAAGGGAGTGCACTCAAGAGGGTCAACATATAGAAGTCTCCTGCAGACCCATCAGGTTTTTGTTTTGCCTACATTTTCCTTGCCAAATGTACACACCTAGGCGCGTGCATACACACACACTCACACACACACGCACATATATACACCTTTACTTCTAACTCCCCTTTGCTGCTGTAACTTTGCCATGCTGAGAATGAAGGCCAGCTTTCCCTTCATCCTTTTTTCAGCTGTCCCCATGTCTGCAACTGCTGCCTTCAGCCTGCTCAACATCTGCCCTAAGTCTGTTCCACAGAGTAGCTAAACAAGGCAGTGGAAGTTAAAACAGCCTCAAGATCCCACTCCAAAAGACCACAAGGCATTCCCCCCTTCTGATGTGAGTTACTTCTCTTCTGGGTTTCTACCTGACACAAACTGCAGAGCGATGATCTTCAGCTTGGAGCTACAAAGGCAGCTTTCACACCAAGAGTCAAGACCAAAGCTGGAATTTCAACACCACAAGTCCACAAACTTCTCTACCAGTCCCTTGCTCCTGTGCCTCTTTCCAGCAACGCTCATCACTTGAACTTCAAAAGTCATGCACCAATGCTACAAAATGGAAACTCAAACTACCAAGAAGTCTCTTACTCATGACTTTGGGATACTGTATTAGTATAAAAAGAGCATTCAGTCATCTTAAATAAATATATTCTATTTCTGAAATCACAGCACATTCAAAGGGTAGTTACTGCCATAAGCAGAGCATTAAGTGATCTCCATAGACGTTTTTAGAATCACAGAATCATTTTAGGTTGATCTTTAGACCTTTTAAGATCGCAGAGTTTGGATTGATTTGGTCTAAACTCCGAACAATAACCTACTGTGGGGATAAGAATCTGCATCTCAAATGTTCTGTAGAACATTTCTCCCATACTTTCATACAGTACTATAACAATTAAGGAGACATTACAGTAATTTTTTTTCCTCCTAGCTGCTTAGATCTGTAGCTTCAGCTACGACAATGCATTTTTGTATACCTCAACACTAAGTATGAAATATCAAAGATCACTAAATAAATAAAAGCCAAGGAAAACTGGGACAGTACTGCATGTTAACACTTGAGACAAGATTCCCCCCTCCCATGGAGAAGTCACAGAGGACAACTAGGGTAAATGCTTTTCTTTTTCTTTTTTTTTTTCTCTTTTTTTTTTTTTTTTTAAAGAAAGATTTATACACAGGTTCAGATCCAGAAAATAATGTGAAATGCATAAATATTGATAGCTTTAGCTAAGTTAAAATGGGTTCAGTAAAGTATGATACAACATATTCAGAATAAACAAAGCAGAAAAGCGTCATATTTTGGTTTGCTTGAGATATACATAAGGTGCAACAATTTCTTCTCTAGAGGCATTTGTGGACAATGTGTTAACAGGTAACAGTGTTTGCTGGTATACTGAAGTACACACAATAGCAAGAAGATTTTTCCAAAATGGAAAGCAGCTGAAACCAATAAAAAATCGAAACAAAACAAAACGAGGAAAGAAAACAAAACCATAACCAAAACAACCCCAACCCAACCCCAAATACAGGAAGATATTGGTCTGAATTTTGTGGTGGTGGTTGTTGTGCTAACAGACTTTGTTACCTGAAAATACTGATACCTCCCCCCCCCTTTTTTTCTAGCAGATTCAGGGAAAAAAATTCTAGCTACTGAAAATCAAGACATCACTCAGAGAACCAACAAAGGCAAATGCCTAGTGAACTATAAAGCTTTGCAGGATTTCTGCTACTCTCAGTGCCTAATCGCTTAAAAATTAAGCATATCTACAAAAAGGTTTAATAAGTATCTGAAAACAGTCATATCCAGTAAACTGACCCAAACCCTACCCCCTTTCTCTAAGGGAAAGTCAAGGAAAAGCAGATCAAGTAAGATCATATAGAAAAAAGTAATTTTCTGTTTCTTTTTTAAAAAAGGTACCATTAATATACAGAAATATCTCCAGGAACAATATTGAAATTTAACTCCAGGAAGGATGGGGGTGCTCTTGACAAAAATATATCTACTCTAAAGGCTTCTAGAGAAATAAGTTAGTACCACTGTCAAGGTGAACGGCCTGCACTGGAACAATATTTGGATTTCAGCTAATTATAAAGTGGTCCAAAACTCCCAACAGCCACCTTGCTGTGACCCAGCAGTTTTGTTTTGTGGTTTACTTATTTTTTTTTAAAGTTTTTTTTTTTTTTTCCCCTGTCTTGTTAAAATAACTTATAAAACTTTAATAAAATCTTATTAAAAATACTGCCATAGGCTGCAATGGCATTCTAGGGGCATATATTATATATTGATATATACTCATATATATTCATATATATATTCAGACCTATTGAGATATATATATATTGATATATACTCATATATATTCATATATATATTCACCTGAATTTTTAAAAAGCCTTTTCACTGACTCATGAATTTTTGTTGTTCTTGTGTTGCTGCTCCCCTTCTTCCAAAAGGTGCTGCTTCAGTGACACTTCCCCAGCTACCTGCCCTTCTGCTGAACCTTCAAGCCTTTGTCTCAACCGGTGTGGTGTGTTGTCTGCTGTTTCCTGACGCTGAACCAAAGACTGTCACTTAACTACAACAATGAAAGGCTAAAACTTAGCAAGCGTTAAGAGACTTACTCTCCATATGGCTATTACATCAAATTAGTTACAAAATAACCCCGAAACACCTTATCAGTTCATCAAGTATAAATAAGAATGCCTGACAGAATGATGTAAACTCGCATCATTTAAAGACTTAATTCAAAGAACTTCAAACTCAAGCTAATACTATCAAAAGTTCAGCCGGTATGACGAAGACTTAATAGAAAAATTATTGCTGGAGTCCAATTTGGTAAATTGTTGTGCTACAATGCAAAAAGTAGGGAAACATCTTGTGCTATAGAAGAAGTACCCTGTGGAATTTGTAGCTTCAGATCAATTACTAGCCATCGCTTTGCGTCTACTGGTAGGAAGCGATGCTCGGTTATACAATAGTGTTAAGTCAGCAAAAGGTTAAGAGGCCAAGTGATACACTCGGCCTGCTCTTGGGATGTCTTTGTGAGAGCACAACACAAAAATTCAACAGAAGCAAAGAGAAACTGGCAGATGGATCTGCGTGGAAGTCTGAATTCAATCAAGCATTACTCTCTTCGGTTGTAGTTTGTCTGTATACAACTTGCCACTTTCCCAACACAAAACTCTCAACGGCCCTTTGATGCAGACTGTGCATAGTTAACTACAACAATGCCTGTTGTCTGGAAAATGGAAACAAGGATGTGGATTGGTGCGCATGTATGTCCAAAGTCACGGGTTTAGGGTTTTCCAGAACGCTGAAATAATACTAAGGTCACTTTTGATAAAACTCCTTTGCAGTATCTTTTTGTTTTGTTTAGTTTTGTTTGTGTAACAGGAAAAGTTTCACCAAGTCGCTCAGGTATCTATGCAAAAACATCAAGGAACCCTTCAAGGCATGAAAGACAAAGTCAATTATCTGCAGCATTTGCTTGTCCATACACCACTCCTTCTGTTTGTTTGTTTTTTTCTTCCTAATGCACAACATCCTGGTTATTGAAAAAAACTAAATAAAAAATTAAAAAAGGGAAAAAAAAAAAAAAGAAAGAAAGAAACAAACCCAAACATAGCCTGTCAAGGATTTTTTTTTGTTGTTTTTGTTTTCTTCCCAGTAAACTCTACCACGCCGGTGGCAAATATCAAAGTGCAGAACATCTGGACCACATGGCTGCCCAAACACCGCTAACAATGGTACATCTGTCCAGGGCCTGCCTTGAGTTCTCTGGAACAGAGCTTTGTTTTAAAGTCATTCTACAATATAAACGTAGGCATAACCTATTAATATAAACCATCTTAGAACTTAAATCTTCATGTACAAAAAGGACTAAGAATATCTAATAATAACTAGTGCAGTGCGTCAGTGTTTTCATTGTTGGGTTTTTTTTTTTCCTGTGGTTGTTGTTGTTGGTTTTAATTTTCATTTAGAATAACTAGGTATTATATGAAACTAGTTGCCATACTCTCTGGTTGGTAAAAGAGATGCTGTCTGTGTGAGCTAACAGTAAAGGCAGCCTTTTTTGTTGTTGTTGTTGTCTTTGTTTCACACCAACCGCCTAGTCAACTGTTTTAAAAGCCTTCAATAGAAAGCAAGCTCTAGGATCATTCCACGTCTGTTCAGTAAAAGATAATTAATATCACCCTCTACATACTGGGTTCCCGATTTGAGGACCTGGCCCAAGATGCTAAGGTCTGGCTTCCAGTGAATTCTGGGCCACTCAGAGCAATAAGCACTTGCTTGCAGTCTATAGTTTCCATCCCATGGACTGACTAGCTTCCCTTGGTAAAGACAAGGCTAGGAGATTAGGTAAAGCACAATGTTTTACAATAAAGTGGAGCTTCACTGGTCAGCGCAGGAAATAAGCACTGGAGCCTGAGACATTTCATTTGGCTGTCCATCGTGTGGGAGAGGTGTGGCCCTCTGACTTCTGCAAAAGAAGAGAAGAAAAGCCACCCATCAGTAGATATCAGGTACCAGATATTAGATATCACCCGTTGTTAGATACTGGGTATCTACCCATCATTGGATAGTAGGAAAATTTTCTTCACTGAAAGAGTGAAGAGTGGTCAGACATTGGAATAGTTTACCCAGGGAGGTGGTGGAGGTGCTCAAGAATCACAGAACAACAGAATTGTTTTAGTTAGAAAAGATCATCAAGTTCAACTGTCAACCCAGCACCACCATGACCGTGAAACTATGTCCCACAGTGCCATGTCCACACCTTTCTTGAACACCTCAGAATCACAGAATATTAGAGGTTGGAAGGGACCTTCAGAGATCATCAAGTTCAACTCCCCTGCCAAAAGCAGAATGACCTAGAGTAGTCTGCATAGGAATGCATCCAGACAGGCCTTGAAAGTCTCCAGAGAAGGAGACTCCACAACCTCTCTGGGCAGCCTGTTTCAGTGCTACATCACCCTCATTGTAAAAGGTTTCTCTCCATTTTAGGGTGAAACCTTCTATGCTCCAGTTTGTATCCATTGTCCCCTGTCTCATTGCTGCTGACCAGTGAAAAGAGATTGGCCCCATCCACTTGACACCCACCCCTCAGATATCTGGATACCTTGAAGATCTCCTCCCAGTCTTCTCTTCTGCAGACTAAACAGCTCCAGGTCTCTCAGTCTCTCCCCGTGAGGGAGATGCTCAAGCTCCCTAATCATCCTTGTGGCACTCTGCTGGGCTCTCTCTAGCAGATCCCTGTGTCTCTTGAACAGGGGAGCCCAGAACTGGACACAGTATTCCAGGTGAGGTCTCACCAGGGCAGAGTAGAGGGGAGAAGAACCTCCCTAGATCTGCTGGACACACTTTTCTTGATGCAGCGCAGGATGCCATTGGCTCTCTTGGCCACAAGGGTACATTGCTGTCCCATGGAGAACTTGCTGTCCACCAGGACACCAGGGTCTTTCTCTGTGGAGCTGCTCTTCATCAGGGCAACTCCTAATTTGTGCTGGTACCCGTTGTTATTCCTCCCCAGGTGCAGGATCCAGGGATGGTGACTCCACCACTTCCCTAGGCAGCCTGTTTCAATGCCTAACCATTCTTGCAACAAAGAATTTTTTCCTAATCTCCAATCTAAATGTCCCCTGGTGCAATTTCAGGCTACTTTATTTTGTCCTATCACCTGATATCAGGGAGAAGAGACTGACCTCTATGTCACTCCAACCTTCTTTCAGGGAGTTTAAAGAGCAATGAGGTCTCCCCTCAGCCTCCTCTAAGTACATAGCACTTTGGAACATGGTTTAATGGCCACGTGGTGTTAGGCTGAGGGCTGGACTCAACGTTAGAGGTCTTTTCCAACCAAAACAATCCTGTGATTCTATGATTATTTGGAGGAGGGGAGGTATTTTTATCAGAGCAAAAAGTATGGGAATTGGCCTGTGATACGGTTTAACACCTGGCATTACAACATCTGTTGCTACAGATGCCCACACACCACTGCCAAAGGCTCTGTTCAGAGTTAGTCCTGCAAAAGGAAGACAATACCCTCGAACAATCTGCAACACAGTGGAAAGGCTAAACCAAGATGTCACAGTATTTGAAGGCACAAACCAAAATGCAGAGCTCTAGAGTGAGCTCAGAGCGCACCAGTGCTGTTACTCATTTTGTAAGGGAGTGGCTTCAGCCCTGGGAAGCAGAGAGTAGAGGTCACGTTTGGCAAAAGGAAGGTGAATGCAGACACACGTGTCACGTTCATGCAAGCCAACAGCCAGCTTCTGAGCAGTATGGAAATGCACTCATCAGCAGAGACGCAGATGTTGGGATGACTACAAGTTTCATGACTTAACACTTCATCAGCCCAGCACATCTTTTTCATCACTACAGCAGTGTTAATTTAAAACTGATCCCCTGGCACAGGGATAAAAAAAAAGAAGAAACAAACTGCACCAGAATTCCATGCTGGAAATCAATTATTGTAGCAGATGGACTTGGGAGAGCTCCTTTGCAGCTTATCGTTTAAAATACGCACACAAAACATGTCACCTCCTGTTACCTAATCTCCCAAGTCTATTTTTATTCCTGGATGTGTCATCTACAGTGATGAAAATTCGAGGCCCACTTCTTATTTACACCCTAGCCACTTTACCTCACTCTGGCTCAGCTGAGACCCCAGCAGAAACGGAGGTACTGACCTGCTTTGCACAACTGGACTGCAGTGAAATGGCCTTGGCACGAAATGCAGCTCAAGATGCCAGCACTTAACTGGGGCATGCACAAGATGAATAAAGCTAAACAGAAGCCTTCCAATGAAAACCATGCTGCTCCTTCCAGACAAGGTCTAATTACAGTTAGAAAGGAGTTTGGCTTCCATGGCCCAAGGCTACTGACACTATTTAGTGGTTACAGTCAGGCACTGAAGAAACACATCAATTAAATTGCTTCTCATTTCTAGCTATTTGCAAATAAATGAATTGCAAAAGATAACAAACAGTCAGCCAAGCACAAAAAGGAGAAGCTTCTACTCCATGAGATTTAGGTTTCTGTTCTGACCTCCATCTGCCAGCTCTGCCAGAGACGTGTCTAAGTTTCTACTGGAGATGAGACCTCCTCTCTTGTCATTCCCTTTTATGGCCAGAAGGATGGTTACAAGCTGGAATTTGCAACTGTTGCTGGGCATTCGCCTGTTTAGTGCTTTCAGTAATCACGGAAGGTGCTGCATTGTTCTAGCTGGCTGATGTGATGACAAAAGGTGGGAGGAAGAAAGACCCCAGCAGAAAGCTACACAAAACACCAGCTCACTTCAACAGGAACATGTGTAGGACAAGAACTCTGAGAGGAACAGAGGGAAAACCCACACGAAGCAAATCCTGCCACTCTTGAACAGATCTGGTCAGTATTAATGGAAATCAATGAAACCACAAGGATTTAGCGAGAGCAGGGCCTAGCACAACACTTCTCCAAGTCTCATGTGGCTTCTGACCACAGAAAGTGACAGAAAGGAGTTCAGCCTTTTGCTGTCTTGATAGCAGACTAATTTGTTTTGCAACATGGGAAGGGAAGGACAGGCTTTTCTGCAGTGTGAGACTGCAATATGAAAGCTCTTCTCACCCCAAACAACGTGGCTTACGTAAGACAACAGCTTTTGCAACAGGACTTGGTCAGCTAGGTTCACCTGACTTGTCAGGCTGGTGAGCCTGTCAGGCCTGTCAGCTTCTAAAAAGCCTTTCACTGTTTGATGCACAGCCTGAACACACAGGACTGACTTGGCTGATGTGGTCCAGGAGATGAACAGTAAACATCTCCAGTAAGCTGCAGCATCAGACACCACCACTGGATAATTAAAAGCCAAGGAGGACTTGCTTTCATTAGTCTCCTTCCATCACAGGTCTAGCATGCAGTATCTGATAACCTGGTCTAGTTGGAGGTGTCCCTGATCACTGCAGGGGGGTTGGACAAGATGACCTTTGAGCCTCTCTTCCAACTTGAAGCATTCTGTGATTCTATGACCATGCAGAACTGATCCAACGGCCTGAAGTAACCTGCACCTTCTCCAACTTCCATGTGTGAGACCACAGAACGTTAGAGGTTGGAAGGGACCTCTAGAGATGAGACCACAGAATGTTAGGGGTTGGAAGGGACCTCTAGAGAGGCTAAAGCAGGCCCATCTAGGGCAGGTGGACAGCCTACTCAGTAGCTAAAAGGATCAACCCAAACTAATAAGACTTTGAGGGCTGGAACTAGATGATCATTGAGGTCCCTTCCAACCTAAACCATTCCATGATTCTATGATTCCATCACCCAGAATTGTTCCATCACATGACATTCTGCAGACACTTTTTCCTCCTACACACCCAAGTGCCAAGAGTGAAAATAACAGCTTCCTTCAGCCATGTTCATCAAAAAAGCTTGGGCTGAGCAGTCTTAGCTCACTGGAAAAAGAAAGGAACATGCAACAGGAGGAATGACATCTGAGAATTGGAAACCATCAACCATTAGCATCTCAAGGACCTGTTTATTTAAGGTTTTTTTTCCTCAAGAAACCTGTTTATATCCAAAAATTGGCAGGCAAGCTTGCCAAGGAGGACCAATTTACTGATCACTGACACAGACTGCACTGTCATTTAGGTCAAGACTTAACACTGCTTAAGCAAGTAGCAGAGAACAGACATTCTTAGAAAGCTGTGGAAGAGGAAACTCAAGCCAAAACAAACATCCTGCAACTCAAATGCTTTCTCAACAGCTTGCAGCCACATATTAGTCACTTAGACAACAAAGGGAAAAGCAAATCATACCTGTGTACGTTTTCCATGGCTGCTACTTCTGCCAGGGCAGCTAAACTAAAAAATGCAGACACTGCTGGCATATCTGATGTAATACTATGATTTTCTTCTGTCTCTGCACTTCTGGAGCATTCACTGTTGCAACCTGTTTCTGCACTTGATGTTTTTTGAAGAGTACTTTGTGGCAGCTCTTTTGGCTTCTCGTCTGCAATACAAGAAAACAGGCTTGAAAATTTAGCTCTTAGATTCCCAGCAGGCCACCAAGACACTGACTAGCCTGGTGTCAACAGAGTCTGTACCTTTGTCTAACTGCAATCTCTTCTGAGCCAAGCTACTGGCAGAAGCACAGTACAAAGATTTATAAAGCAGTTGACTGATCTTGATTTAACTGAGTTTGATTTATAGGTCAAGCAGTAAAGTTTTTGTGCACATTTCAGATATAGAAGTTCTGGAAGGACTGCAGCATTGACTCTCAGGTTATAGAATTACTTTTTATGTCCTGTAGCGAGGTGCAGTGTAAATTCTTTGCTAGACTGGAAAGAAATTATGACAGGTAACTGTTTTCCATTTCTGTGTCAGCTCTCAGTTCTTCCCAGAGAAATGTCCAGGGAAACAAGACAGATTTGGACTCTCAAACAAAAAAACTGTTGGCCATGGAGTGGCCACAGTCACCGATTTCCTGACGATGGATACCCATATTTTAGAGAATGGCATTTCTAAGCAGGTGTGAAACCAATCCACCTGAAAAATACATCCCTGATAAGTTATTCCAAACATTCTCCTACCATTCCATTTAAAGCAAATTCCCATTTCCTTACCCACTGTCCCTCCTGCTGGTGAGACTCGACCATCTGCTGTTCGGACAAGATGTGTGATCTTGGTTTTCCTCGCTTTCCTTTTCTGGCTGCCAACTAAAGGCTCATGCATCATTGCTGGCTCTGGAGTGTTTAGGGCAGATAGAGAAATTTTATTCTTCCAGGCAGACTCACTGGAATTTCTGTCTTCTGAGAGTATGGCTGGAAGAGGACAAAACACAGTCTTACACATGGAATAGTTGAGTTACTAGCTATGCTCGTTCTCCATTTTGCACCTATTTGCACAAAGCTTCCCTCATAGATCCTCAGAGCATAACCTTTGGTAAGACAGAATCCAAATGCTGCAGACATTTGCAGGGGAAGAGCAGCACAAAGTCCTAAAGATATCCCAAGGGGTTCAACTTTCTCGCATTTCTAAAAGCAACTGTGAGATGGGCAGCAGCACTTCAGTGGAACCAGAGCATCAAACAATCTGTACAAAACATTCCACAACAGAAGATGCCAGCAAGCAGCTAAGAGACAAAATGCATTTAAGGAATCAAAGGTCCTCACGTTGGCTTATCTCTCTACAGTCACTCTACACTGTCTCCTCAAAGCAGAGGGAAACAATTCCTGTGCAAACAATGAATATTGATCTGCTGGTTGACAGCTGAACATGAGCCAGCAGTGTTGCCAGGTGGCCCAACAGCATCTTGGTTTGATTCAGAAATAGCATGGCCAGCAGGACTGCAGAAGTGGCTGTGCCCATCTACTGGGCACTGGTGAGACCACCCCTTGAATACTGTGCTCAGTTTTGGGCCACTTATTACAAGGTCATTGAGGTGCTGGAGTGTGTCTAGAGAAGAGCAACAAAGCTGGTGAAAGGTCCTGTGTCCTATGAGGAGCACCTGTGAGAACTGGGATTGTTTAGCTTGGAGAAAAGGAGGCTGAGGACAGACCTTATAACTCTCTACAGCTACCTGAAAAGGAGGTTGGAGTGGTGTTATCAATCTCTTCTCCCTAGTATCAGGTGATATGATGAGAGGAAATGCCTTGAAGTTGTGCCAGGGGAGGTTTAGGTTGGAGATTAGGAAGAATTTCTTTCCTGCAAAAGTGGTCAGGCATTGGAACAGGCTGCCTATAGAGGTGATGGAATCACTGTCCTTGGAAGCAGACCTGGCACTTTGGGACATGGTGGTGTTATGACTTCTTTACCAACCAAAGCAATTCTATGATGCTCATTTGTTCACTTTCGGGGTGGGAGGACCTGCCAAAATTACACCCAGAGCTCAAGATGGAACACAAACAACTGCTCTTTCGGAAGACCTCAGCAGTGCCCAGGATCAGCCTCCTACCCCCAGATTTGTTTTGCCCCACAGGAGTAGCAAACCTCCCAAGCTGTGCACAACAGTGGAGCAGCCTGCATGGCCCTTTGCTTTCTCTCATTTCAGTGCAAGTTCACCAGTTATTGGCTGTTTGGTTTGTAGAATCCATGAGCTTCCTATTCCAAGCCCTGTCTGATATCACCTCTGTCTTTTGCTAGCTTTTCCAACTATTAATTGCATGAGGATGTGAACTGGGTAAAGAGAATCTATATGCAGTCTAATTTTACTATCTGTTGCCTTTTGCTCTTTTAAGTGAGAAGGGGCTTTTAAATGTTTTTATGGCTTCAGAATACAAACAGACCTAATATGTATCTGTAAAAACATCCAGAAATGTTCCAAACCTTAATTTGTTTATGTTCTTAATTCACCTTCATCACTTTCTCTTGTAAGACATTGTGGAACTTGTGTGTGCTCTTTATTTTGAAAAATAGAAGCAGTTTGAATGAGCTTTTCTGAGTGTTTAGCCATAGCTGCTAGCTGTATAATCTGGCCTTTGTAAAGAGAACAAGAGAAATCACAAGAAAAGATCAAACTTGGAACAATCCAATTAAGTAGAAACACAAATGACTGCAAATGTGACTTTAAAGCAACTCAGCTGGGATAAGGGTGTGATGTTCAGATAATCTTATTGCACTAAGACTGAAATCTTAATTGGAATGTGTCTAATTAAATGGGCAGCTTTCTCTCTAGATTTCTTATCTGGGAATTGATAAGTGTTGATTATGTATTAATGTTAATGGTTTGGTTGTAGTCCAACACTAGCTGCTAATTCTGATTTGAGGATTCGCTCTAATTACTACTTCAACAGCACTGTTTAATTCCAGTTTGATTGAGTCCAGAATGGTTTCAGTCTTAGGAATATAAAACACTTTTTCTTATTCACATTTAATAAAAACAATGTGCCCTTGTGGCCAAGAAGGCCGATGGCATCCTGGCATGCATCAAGAGAGCGTGGCAAGTAGGTCAAGGGAGGCCTCCTCCCCCTCTACTCTGTCCTGGTGAAGACACATCTCTGGAGTATTCTGTCTGGTTCTGGGCTCCCCAGTGCAACACAGACAGGGAACTGCAGGAGAGGGTACAGAAAAGGGCTGCAGAGATGCTGAGGGCACTGAACATCTCTCTTATGCAGAAAGACTGACAGAATTGGGATACTGTAGTCTGGAAAATAGAAGACTGAGGGGAGATCTCCTCAGCGATGATCAATACTTAAAGGCTGGATGGCAGGAGGATGGGACCAGTCTTTTTCCAGTGGTGCTCAGCGACAGGACAAAGGGTGACAGGCACATTTAACACAAGAAATTTCGTCTAAACCTGAGGAGGGGTTTCATTAATAAAAGGGTGCTGGAGCTCTGGAACCAGCTGACTAGAGAGCTGGTAAAGTCTATTATCTTTGAAGACATTCCAAATCTGTCTTCTCTAGGTGAACCTGCCTTGAGTGGGGGAGGGGGTTGGATTCACTGATCTCCAGAAGCCCCCTCTGACCCCTATCATTCTGTGATTAAGACATGATTTCAAGCAATAAACAACACAAGACAGACAGAAATTAGATGCAAGACAGAGTAAAAAGAATTTCTTCAGAGAGGTCCATCTGTTAGGAGAGAGAGGAGCACAGATGTAACCACACTTGGTGCAGAATGAACACTCTGTGGGCCTAAGCAAGCTGGCAATGCTTTAATGGTCTTCATGGAGTTAAAAAGTGGACGTCTAGTAAAGCAAAGCAAAGCAAAGCTTCAAGTCCCCAGTGCCTAAGGAACCATTTCACCACGGAAGTGATGCCAAACACTCCCCTGGTGGGAATTCCAGATCTTCTGATAATGAGATACTGCTGCAATCTGGCTCGTGGAGCAAGGCAGCACATGGAGCTGCAGCAAAGCCTGGAAACCAGCTGACAAAGCAGCAGATGGTCAAGTCAGGTGGAAGGGAACAGCTGCCTGGATGAGATCTACAGTATGAATCTCTGCTGACCTAGCCCTGTTCCAGTCTAGATGGATGCTAAAGATGCAGTGGCACAGAGCTACTGGCTCCTTCTGGGCTGCAGGCCCTAGACAACAAGGCTTTCTCAGCAGAAAAAAACCCAAACAACCAACAACAGAAAAAAAAGGTAAATTCTGCTAATTTTCTGCATTTTCTGTCCTTTTTCAAACATGTGCTAAGGTTGCACAGACTGATGTGTGTGTGGGAGAGCTTGCGAAGGAGCAGTATCAGGCAGTCAGCTCTACCAGGTACAGGAGATAGACTGCTTCACACATGAGCTCATGTGGAGACTAGTGCACATGTTCATCCCCTCTTCTCTTGCTCTGGTGCAAAGACCAGCAAAATGCACTCAGATACTCAAACCACAGACAGGCTCAGACAACATCCACTCATCCATCCATCGAAACTTGCCCTCACTGTACTTCTGTTCATTCAAAACACACACACATTTTTCAAGATGAAATATGGATCCAGCATGACCTCTGCTGACAGCAACCCTTCCAAAGCATCTCTTCTCCAGCTTTAAGAATATTTAAGCTACTTCCTCCAGCAAAATAAATGCCATAAAACCCCAAATCAAACACCAGGACTCACCACAAGCATAGGCTAACCACAAAAAGAAGCTGAAATTCTCAGTGTTCAGTTCACTAAGTCCTTGCTTATTTGAACTGAATCAGAAGAATCTAGCTGAGGAGAATCTCCTGCCCAGGGAGATGGTGGAGTCCCCATCCCTGGAGGTGTTTAGAAGGAGACTGGATGAGCATTTAATGCCGCGGTTTAATTAATTAGAAGGTGCTGGGTGATTGGCTGGACTCTGTGATCTCAAAAGACTTTCCCAAGCTGGTTAAATCTGTGATTCTAATTTCAACCCACCACACTGATCAATACTTTCCTTCAATGTCACTTCATGGTACACCTAAGATCAGGTAAGACCACTGAGTTTTGCTCCTTTGTATCTCAGAAAAGATGCCATTCCCCACCAAAAAATGCAATGATTTCCAGTGGGGTGTGTAAGACTTAACAGGTTCCTTGCATAGGTACTTCAGACTTGGGAGGAACTTAGCAAACTGGCCCTCCTCCAGCACATGCACAGACACATCTCAAACATTTGGACACGACATTATTCACATGCTTAACTTCTAAGGACATGCCTCTGTCTTGTGCTGGAAGGAGATCAGAGAACTCATCATCTGCCAGGCTTGGATCTTTGATCACAGTGCACACTTCACTAGTTATCAAAACAGCCTGGTTTCTTTTAATCAAATGGAGGTTCTGATGCTTTGTTTTAAGCCACGTTTTGTATCTGTAGATTTTAAGATTTTCTTTCCTCTCTTTTGTGTATTAACCAATTTGGTACTTCCTTCTTTTTTATGTTTTAGTTTTCTCTTGTGGCTTTTTTTTTTCCCTCCCCTCATACCTTCAAAACCTTTTCTCAATTCTTTAAGCACCCATTTTTCTACACTGGTTTTTCTATTAGTAATTCAGGAAGAAACATCTGAATGGCATCCAATAAAAGCTGTGTTAATGTATGATGCCTTTTTCACACCAACACAGAAGCAGGGAAGAAGTCACTTCTCCCACAAGTTGCTTGTTGTACAAACCCTGTGAAACACAGCAAGCACCACTGAATGCACCAGAGCTGGCAGAGTCTGTAACCACAGAGGACAGAAAAGATGGCATCAAGAAAAGAGCAAATGACATGACCAGGCCTTAGGGAAAACTAATAAACATAAAGGTAGCTGGAGGAACTGGAAACAGGGGTAGTAACTGTGTTATCTTAGAGATGGCTATGGATGAGGGAAAAAAAAAGTAAGGAATTCATGAAGCTACCTTAGTAAGCAGAGCCAAAGAAGCTCTCCTATACCACAGTGACAATGTGGGACCAAATTCCACTGTGGAAGGGTAAGGAACAGCCTGGGAATGATTTGGATGATGTGGACAACATTACTACAAAAAACCACAACCAAAACCAAATCCCCAAACCAACCAACAAAAGGCCCAGGGAACCTGGCTGAGCTATAATTCTGTACATATTGTACACCTAAAAGTGCTCCTCAGACTTAGGAGTATGAGGACCACAGTATTGTTAAGGGGAAAATATCTTTGCAGAGCTACCAGCAGGAGAGTGGACAGACAAATCCAAGACATAACTTAAAAATCTGCTCAAGCTACCCTCCATCTGAGACAGACAGAAAGTTGATTAAGATTTCTACAGAGAGGGGGCTGATTTAGGTTAGTACTTGCATTCTGATCAGTGGCAGTCTATAAAGTCCTAAACAGCAGGAAAATACAGGGAGAGGACATGGGGCCATGGATAAGTGCTCTTGCAAAGGGATAAATTAATATGGTCTCTGAACAGATTATTCAGGGAGGTAGTGGAGTCACCATCCCTGAAGGTGTTCAAGAAATGCATGGAAATGGCACTTTGAGGCATGGTTTAATGGCCACAATGCTGTTAGGCTGATGGTTGGACTTGATCTTAGAGGTCTTTTCCAACCAAAACAACTCTATGACACTATGAATCGTATGAACATGATTCTTTAGGACAGGATTTAAAGACCGTGGTGGTCTTAGGTTGATAATCTTGGACTTGATAATCCTAGAGGTCTTTTCCAACCCAAACAATTCTATGACACTATGAATCGTATGAACATGATTCTTTAGGACAGGACTTAAAGACCATGGTGGTCTGAGGTTGATAATCTTGGACTTGATAATCCTAGAGGTCTTTTCCAACCCAAACAATTCTATGACACTATGAATTGTATGGACATGATTCTTTAGGACAGGATTTAAAGACCATGGTGGTCTGAGGTTGATAATCTTGGACTTGATAATCCTAAAGGTCTTTTGCAACCCAAACAATTCTATGACACTATGAATCGTATGAACATGATTCTTTAGGACAGGATTTAAAGACCATGGTGGTCTCAGGTTGATAATCTTGGACTTGATAATCTTAGAGGTCTTTTCCAACCCAAACAGTTCTGTAAATTCTGTGATTCTATACACAACCTATGGAGATAAGAGCACCCAAGGGACAGAGAGCTACGAGCTGTGGAAGATCAAGAGTTCAGAGCCAACTGCAGAATTGTCCTTCGTCAGCTCTGCTACATATCTTAAGGAGAAGGGAAACTGTAATTAAGCAACATGCCAATTAAAATCAGAACAGCATCATACTGGAATAAGGTAATATGACCAACTGGAGCCAGGAGCTAATGGAGTCAGAGCAGACAGGGAAATAAGGGACCAAAGCAATCAGACTAGACAGTTGAGCAGCCTCTGTCTAGACATACTTCCCCAGAGACTGGACTGAGACAGAAGGTGGCCCCAAACCTTAACTAAGCAATGCAGCAATACCTGTGTCCGGAACATTATGCTTCTCCTTTTTGTGCTTACATTTGCTGACAATTTTGTGGAATAAGTTCTTTTTCTTAGACTGGAATGAACCTACAGACAACATTAATAATACATACTTGTAATTAGAATGCTTTCAAAACAGTGCAACAATCACAGTACGTCCTATACAACCGTGGATTCCCCCTCCCAGCAGGTGTTCAAGGCCAGGTTGGATGAGGCCTTAAGCAACCTGGTCTAGTGCAAGGTGTCCCTATCCATGGCAGGGGATATGGAAATAGATGATCCTGAAAGTCCCTTTCAACCCAAACCATTCTATGATTCTGTGAATCTATGAACCTCCCTTTTCACTACTACAGGATGCCATTCCAGGGCAAAGCACAAAACCTGGCCTGCTGCCACAATGGACTTTGAACAGGCTGGAACTCATCAGCTCACAGCGCTTACGTGCACACAAAGCATGCTGGAGAATGACCATGTCAGGAAAGCTCAACCATAGAACAAACCATGGGGTTAGCTTGCTTGTTTAAAGCTATGCTACCTTTTGCATGTGGACTGGATTTGGCTGCAATGTGTAAACTTCCCCCATGGCAGAAAGACTGGTGCTGTGCTTTAGACCAGTGATCAAACCAGTGCTGGTTACAAACCAACGTTTCAGCCACTGCTGAACAATGCCCTCCCCTGGTGAGACCCTACCTGGACTACTGCGTCCAGTTCTGGTGCCCTCAGCACAAGAAGGACACTGAACTGCTGTAGAGAGACCAGAAGAGGCCATGAAAATGATCAGAGGTCTGGAGCACCCTCCCTGTGGCGACAAGCTGAGATTTGGGATTGTTTAGCCTGGAAAAGACTCTGAAGAGATCTTACAGCAGCCTTCCAGGACCTGAAGGGGGCTAAATGAGAGATGGAGATGGATCTTTTACATGGACTTGCAGTGATAGGATGAGGAGGAACGGATTTAATCTTGAAGAGAGGAGACAGATACTGGAATTAGGAAGAAATTCTTTACAATGAGGGTGGTGAGACACTGGAACATCCCAGAGAGGCTGTGGATGCATTCTCCCTGGAAGTGTTCAAAGGTAGGCTGGATGAGGCCTTGAGCAACCTGCTCTAGTGGAAGCTGTCCCTGCCTATGGGGGGACAGCACCAGATGATCTTCAAGGTCCCTTCCAACCCAAACCATTCTATGATAATGTTTGTAGAGCATCAAGACCTTTCATCCTCACTCTGCCACCTCAGCAAGTAGGCTGAGGATGTGCAAGAGGTTGGGAGGGGATGCAGCTGGGAGGGGACATATCTAACACAGACTGACCAAGAGTTACTGCCTTTTTAATGGCCAGAAAGGAGTTTATACTAAGTATGGCAGTAAAAACTCCCAAGAGAGCAAGGTGAAGCTATCTCCAGTTGATATTAGCATTCCTATTTGGATAGCAGCATCCTTACTAGTAGCAGTAGTCTGATGACATCTTAAGTCTCATCAGACCACAAAGGATGTCACTAGCAGAGGTCATCAGGAAGCTGTTAGGGGACTGGAACATCTTTCTTGCAAGGAAAGACTGAGATAATTGGGGCTTTTTAGTCTGGAAAAGAGCAGACTGAAGGGAATCCACTCAATATTTAAAGGGTGGGTGTCAGGATGGTGGGACCAGTCTTAGGAGCAACTTTAATGTAAGGGTGCTGGAGCCCTGGAAAAGGCTTCCCAGAAAGCTGTTGAAGTCTGTATCTCTGGAGACATTCCAAATCTGCATGGCTGTGTTAAAGTGTGACCTTCTCTAGGTGAACCTGCCTTGGCAGGGAGGTTGGACTTGATGATCTCCAGAAGTCTCTTCCAATCTCCACCATTCTGTGATTCTATCCTTTGTCTCACTAATGGACTAAACAGTGATCCAACAGCAACAGAGATGACAGATCAGATGTACAGATGCTTAATTTCCACACTGCAAACCTATTTTTATGGGGTTACTTTTCAGAAGTTGCACTTTAAAATTTGATTTCCAAAGATACAGCAGCAAGTCTCCAATCTATTAGGAGAAGTTTCTTTCCTGCCAGAGTGCCAGGCATTGGAAGAGGCTGCCCAGGGAGATGGCAGAGTCACCATCTCTGGAGGTGTTCAAGAAATATGTGCCCACGGCACTCTCTCTGGGACACGGTTCCATGGCCATGGTGGTTTTAGGTTGGCAGTTGGACATGATGACCTTGGAAGACTTTTCCAACCAAAACAATTCTATGATTCTAGCTCTAAATTGCCCAGCCCAAAGAGAAAGGAGATGTGTTGCATGGTGACCTGATGGCTTATGGCCTAACAAGAGGGTTGGGGCTGCTGACTTGGAACCTGCAGCTATTGACTTGGAACAGAAATACTGACCTCCTCCACTCCTCATCCTTGAAAGCATCCAGACACACACACTGGTCTCTGCAACCATGAAGTAAGACACAATTAAGGGAACTCTATAGCACACATCTGCAGCTTACCATCACTGACCCTCTATAGGCAGGGTAAGAATGAGGAGAGGGTGTGGCACAGGGAAGAAGGATCTAGTCTTAGATCCTAGTCTTAGGAAGGAATAAAACATTCACAGACACTAGGTGAAGAGTAGATTCAGCCTGCATATTAGAAATTCTTTAGAGTGAGTGTGGTAAGACACTGTACAGGTTGCCCAGGGAACAGTCCCTGGAGGCGTTCAAGGCCAGGCTGGATGAGGCCTTGAGCAACCTGTTCTAGTGGAAAGGATGGTGCTCCTGCCTGTGGGAGGGGGGCTGGAACTGGATGATCATCTATCTTTAAGGTCCCTTCCAACCTAAACCATTCTGTCAACCTAGGAACAATACTGAAAATTGAGAGAAAACTCAAACCCAGCCAGCATCAAAAGCTCAAGGTTATAGAAGTGATGACTTTGTGGCTCACCACTCCCTGTTTTTTACTACTTAAGAAATCATAACTTTGGGGAGAGATTAAGAACCTCCCAAAAAAATCTAGAAGTCACAGGAAATTAAATGAAGGCCCAGACAGACACCATCTTAGGTACCATCAGCTTGCATCTGAACAGCTTCACTAGGCTGTATTAACTCAAATTCAGGGGTCATTCTGCACATCCTGCACATTTTACAAGAGCTTCCTTTGTGTCACAGAGCTGGTCAAGCAGTCTCATGTCAGTGCAACAAAATACAAACCAGGGAATGAAAAAGCTTAGGTAGGTTGAGGGGAAAGCCCAAGTGAAGAAGTTGAGCTTTTCTGAAGAAGGTGGTCAAACATTTTACCTCCATCAATGGAGGGAAATCTTCCCACAGCAGTTCCACAAGAAGAAAGAGACTGAGAAACACAAATAGATGATTCTTAGGACTTTCTGCCTGCAAAACTTTGTTCTCAAATGGAAAATCCAAATATAAAGATTTGAATGAGATAATTTAACCAAACAAAGCCTAAATCATATAATCAATAAAAATATGAATTTGCTTCAGAAAACCTCTATGGCTAACATTTCCTTTCTATGTGTTTAAGAATGGATTTTTGGGACCAATTTAAGGTACAGAATCAAGAGTGATTCCATTTGGGAGCTGCTAGGTAATTCCTTGGGCAACCAGTGACTGAATGAGGGGACACAGTCTCAAGCTGTGCCAGAGGATGTTTAGGCTGGATGTTAGGGAGAAGTTCTTTGCAGAAAGAGTGATTTGCCATTGGAATGGGCTGCACAGGGAGGTGGTGTTGTTCCTGTCCCTGGAAGTGTTTAAAAGGAGACTGGATGTGGCACTTGGTGCCATGATTTAGTGGTTTAGATAATGTTGGGGGATAGGTTGGACTTGATGATCTTGAAGGTCTTTTCCAACTTGATTGATTCTGTGATTCTGTGAAAAGAGGAGCTGCCTTTTCATAAGGAAAATGTAAAGTTTTCCTCCCTTTTAGCTGTTATTCCTGTAAGGCCAGTTATTCCTGAAAGAGAAGAAGGCCTAATAGCTGAATAGGTCAAGACAAGAAGGACACTGAACTGCTGGAGCAGGTCCAGAGGAACTTACTTTAGTTTAAGGGCATTGGATGCTTGGAACAGCCTGCCCAGAGAGGTGGTGGAGTCTCCATCTCTGGAGACATTCTGAAGCTGCCTGTATGTGTTCATGTGTGACCTTCTTTGGGTGACCCTGCCTTGGCAGAGGTGTTGGACTCAATGTTCTCCAGAGGTCCCTACCATTCTGTGATTTCTCCATGCATTTCTGTGTCTTTCAGGAAGATAAGGTTATATTTTTAGGTCAAGATCTTTGGACTATCACAGCACACAGTCTCCAGGCTTCTGAACATTTTGAACTCAGCCAACCCTAGCCCCAAGTTAAGACCAAGAGGAATGCCACAAAGCGTCATCATCCCTTTTAAGCTGATGCTTTATTTCTAATACTAGAGGCCACAGATAAAAAGTTGTTGACAATCCCTTTCCCAAATAAAGTACACTATGCATTCCTTGCCTTCCCAAAAGGAAAGCTTTAGTGACCTTCCCATAGCTGGAACCAGATGACCTTTAAGGTCTTTTCCAGCCCAAACCACTCTGTGATTCTATGAAGTGAGCATTTCTTCACAGCTCAAGGCAGAAATAACGAGTCTGCCTGTTGCTCTTTTTTGCACACAAGCAGCTTAGTGACTCACTGCAGACTGCTGACTCCTGGGTGGTGGGATGTTTTGGCATATAATGCCATTGGGAAGAAGAAAAACAAGGAATCAGTCACAGCTCCAGCAAATGCTGGAGCAGCCCATCTGTACAGATTCATTGTAGCTGCATTTTCCAACCATTTTGTGACATTATTATTATGTATGCACACTCCCAGTTCAAAATGCTCAAAGGTTGATTTTGCCAAAGCTTTTTCAATCCTGCTCCCATTGAAGAAAGAATCTCATTAATTTTGGTGGGAGCAGAATTCCTTCTCTTCTCCCTAGCAGTGGTCACATTTTTCTTTATGTGTGAATTTGAAACAGCTTTCATACTACAGGGTTTTCAGCTGGTTTTGCATGAAAAAAGAAAGTTGCTGAAGTGAAGACTGATCCTGCTAAGTACAACGGAAGGAATCAGGAGACACTGACTCACTCATGTTCTGCTTAGGACTAGGAAAACATCCTGACAATCCTAGCTGTTTGGGTTACATAGCAGATCTGGCCTCTTGCAGGTGGTGAGACACTGGAACAGGTTGCCCAGGGAGGTTGTGGATTCCCCCTCCCTGGAGGTGATTAAGGCTAGGTTAGATGAGGTCTTGAGTAATGCAGTCTAGTGGAAAATGTCCCTGGACCATGGCATGCAGCATGGAACTAAATGATCTTTAAAGACCTTTCTAACCTAAACCATTCTGTGAATCTATATGAATAGAGTGTATACTAAATCTACTCCTACTGATTATTGTCTGTTTGGAAACATCTAGAGGCATGGTTTGTGCTGGATGTCTCTTCTAATTACCTTACAGAGAAAGACAACCCCAAAGAAGAGCAAAGCAGCAGCAAACTCCACACAAAACAGCAATGCAGAGTGAAGTAAGGGTTTGCTATATCCCAGCAGTCACATTCCTAAGACTATACTAAACCTTCCCAGTTCATGATCTTCACACTGTAAGAATAAGATGTTACTTCAATTTTCAGAATCACAGAATGCCAGGTTGGAATTGACCCCAAGGTCCAACGTTTCTGGGTAACAGGCAGAGTTGAAATTAGGTGGCCCAGCATGCTGTCAAGCTGAATGTTCAAACTGTTCAGATGTAGGGGAATCCACTGCTTCCCTTGGGAGATGATTCCCATGTCTAACTCTTCTCATGAGGAAAAATGCAATTCAATGGTCTTAAAAAAATAATTTTCTTTGACAGCCTAAAAGAAACCACCTTGTTTGGTAGTCTAAAACCTCCACAATAATTCAAAGAAGCCATACCCATTCCAAACCAAGCTCTAGAATTTTGCACAAGATGCCACTGTCAGCCTAGCATGCAGACCTGCATGCTTAACACCTCCAGAGGTCAGCATTCTCTGGTTTTGGATCTCACAGCTCACAGGCAAGCCAACAGAATGAGGAGCCTGAAGGACTGACTGCCAGTACATCCCAAATTAAATTGAGGATTCAGCTTAATGGATGTTTGACTCAGCTGGAACAGTTTCCCTTCTATGATAATATGCTTGCTTGTATGTAATTTGGTTCAGGTCATTTCAAATCCATAAACTGAATCCTCATTTTAAACATCCTAACCAAATGAAACAAATTCAAATGAATCAACTGATGAACATAGAGTCTCACTTCAATTTAAGGGTGATGGAGCACTGGAACAGGCTGCCTGGATTGGTGGTGGAGTCTCCATCTCTGGAGACATTCTGAACCTCTTTGGATATGTTCCTGTGTGCCCTCCTCTACATGATCCTGCTTTGGCAGGGAGACTGGACTCAATGATCTTCAGAGATTCTTTCCAAGCCCTACTGTAATGCAAGTCTGTGATTCATCTCCATGGAATAATTCCTTTTTATCAGTCTTCCTTTTCCAAAAGAAAAATGGTTTGTTAGGAAAAATTTTCAGCTACCATTTGAGAGATGGACTTGCTTCTCCAGAAAGCTGGAATGACTGACACAAACTGACAGCCTGCCCAGCTAATGTGAGCGAAGCCAACATTTGTTGAAATTAGGAGCAGATACCACTAGCTCTGTCTGGATTTAGTTTGGGGCTGTGGTTAGATGTTCACTACAGAAAAGAGCAGTGCCACTGCTGGCTACTCCTGCCCTGGGTGGCTGCTTGTTGTAACCCTACAGCTCAGTTGGTGGAAAAGTTCATGTGACTTTAGCATCTGCTTCAGTGTAAAGTCAGATGGCTTGGTTTGAAGAGGCCTTCTCATCAGCTAGGGGCAAATACTCCACGGCCTCTCTGCAGGGCTGTGCCAAAACTACTCAGATCAGTCTTCTAACCTGCCTGCAGTTATGGTTCTGACCTTTCCTAGAGACGTGACCAAATATACTCCAAAGCTTTTTGAGTGATACAAACAAGGATAAAAATTAAGCTCTCTCATATGAACCCAGCCACAAGCAGGATGAAGTTCTGGGCTACCTGACTTGAGGCAGCACTCTGGTGTGCCATTCCCAAACCACACAGGGCTTACAAAATCTTATACAGACATTGCATTTTTTAGACACTTTGACAGGTAAACAGGACAGCAAGAAAGACAAGGAGCTGCTTTTACAACTTCAACTGCCAGATCGCGGTCCATGAGATGTTCTTCCCAAGAGATGTTGCTTAATTTGCAAGGCTACAGGCTTAGGGTAGAGTGGCTGGAGAGTTGCCCACCAGAAAAAGACCTGGGGGCACTGGTTGACAACTGGGTGAACACGAGCCAGCAATGTGCTCAGGTGGCCAAGAAGGCCACCAGCATCCTGGCCTGGATCAGAAATAATGTAGCCAGTATAAGTAGGGCAGCGATCATGCCCCTCTACTGTGTCACTCACTACAAGAAGGACACTGAGGTGCTGGAGCATGCCCAGAGAAGGTCAACAAAGCTGGGGAAGGGTCTGGACAACAGGTCTGGTGAGGAGTGGCTGAAGGAACTGGGGTTATTGAGTCTGGAGAAGAGGAGGCTGAGGGTAGACCTCATTGTTCTCTACAACTCCTTTTGAAAGGAGGTTGGAGTGAAGTGGGGGTTGGTCTCTTTCCCATAGTATGAAGTGACAGAAAGACAGGAAATGTCCTGAAACTGTGCCTGGGGAGGTTTAGGTTGGAGATCAGGAAAAATTTCTTTTCTGCAAGAGTGGTCAGGCATTGGAACAGGCTTCTCAGGGAGGTGGTGGAGTCACCATCCCTAAAGGTGTTCAAGAAATGTGAGGATATGGCACTCTGAGACATGCTTTAGTGGCCACAGTGGTCTTGGGTTGATGGTTGGAGTCAATGATCTTAAGAGGTCTTTTCCAACCAAAACAATTCTGTGATTCTGTGAATTAATCACTGTACTATCCCCCTGCAAATCAATTAATTTATGCTCATTGAAGAAGTCCTGTTAAATACATACCATAACAAAAAACCATACATTTGAAGTCAGAACTGACTTAGTATTAGCAGAAGCTAGTTTTGTAGAAGTGACTGTTCCACAACTAATTGCATAAATACAAAAATCAATACTAAAATTGGCATGAACTAGAAAATGAACAGCTGCTCAATCCTACAGACTGCACTGTGATGATTTGTGAAGCATTCAAAAAGACACAGCTCTAAACCAGGGTCACCTGAATAAAACAGACAAATGACATCTAAAAACTTGCCACGCAGGGGAACTACCAGAGCAGCTGAAAGGGAAATCGGCTTCACGTTGGGAACTGTGCATGAGGGTTCCCTTTCCATTGCAAAATTGCTGGTGGTCACTCCTCCATTGAGTGGTGTTTCTGTACTCTCTGGATCTATCAGTATTTCTGCCACAGTCTAAAGCAGTTTTTCCTACCATATTCTCACTTCTCTACCACCTCTGTGTCACAGGTGTCTGTACACAAAACCGCCAAATGCCATTACACCTCCCT
Organism: Pogoniulus pusillus; assembly: GCF_015220805.1. Lineage (NCBI taxonomy): Eukaryota > Metazoa > Chordata > Aves > Piciformes > Lybiidae > Pogoniulus > Pogoniulus pusillus. Next base: position 7,721,932 of record NC_087268.1, read on the forward strand.
GGAGGTGTTCAAGGCTAGGCTGGTCAAAGCTTTGAGCAACCTGGTCTAGTGGAAAATCTCCCTGCCCATGGCAGGAAGGATGACCTGTAAGTTCCCTTCCAATCCAAACCATTCTGTGATTGTATCACTTCTGATAAATTTGCTTGCTATGGAGAACAAGAGGGACACATTTCATGCACAAGCTCTGATCAGTTCTACTCAGCATGAAAATCGAGAGTAGAGCCCCAAAACTAACCCAGGTAGGAAACAACTGACTTCTGTATTAGAATAAGTGTGTCCTTTGATTTTTCACACAGAACAGTAAAATAAGAAAGTGGAATTTCCTGAGCTTGTTGTACCATTATTGTTGCTTAAGAATGCAATTGCACATGGTCATTTACCTTTGTTGGGTTTTGGTTGTTCAGACGAGCCGCTTCCAACCTTTCTCTTTTTCCTGGGAACAGCTGAATTTTTCCTGTCAAAGGTAATAGGACTGTATTGAGGGAGGCTGTTGAATTTCTTTTCAAATTCTTCTTCCAACTTTGCTAAGCTAAAGGGGAAAACAAAACCAATCAAATTAAATGTAACTCTGTTTCTGGAGAAAAAAAAAAAGTGCATTGTTTAGTAGTATGTGTGCACAGAAACACAGCTATCTACGTGGTGGGGGCAGGGAAAGAGATAACCATGCATATAAACATCAAACTAAGATAATTCAACTTCAAGGTGAGAATGTTTATCAACAAAGCCAAAAGGTCTGCAGAACTGGTGAGGAGCTGCTGAGGGAACTGGGGGTGTTTAGTTTGGAGGAGGCTGAGGGGAGACTACATTGCTCTCTACAACTCCCTGAAAGGAGGTTGGAGTGAGATGGGGGTCAGTCTCTTCTGCCTACTATTGGGTGAGAGGAGGAGAGGAAATGTCCTGAAATTGTGCCAGAGAGGTTTAGGTTGGAGAAAATGTCTTTGCTGCAAGAGCAGTCAGGCATTGGAACAAGCTTCCCAGGGAGGCATCCAAGAAATGTGTGGACGTGGCACACATTGTGTGTGCCATGCTGGAACACACTTGTAATCCAAGGCCTGGAACACAAACCCTATGAGGAGAGGCTGAGGGAGCTGGGGTTGTTTAGCCTGGAGAAGAGGAGGCTCAGGGGTGACCTCGTTGCTGTCTACAACTACCTGAAGGGAGGTTGTAGCCAGGTGGGGGTTGGTCTCTTCTCTCAGACAACCAGCAACAGGACAAGGGGACACAGTCTCAAGTTGTGCTGGGGGAAGTCTAGGCTGGGTGTTAGGAGGAAGCTGTTGGCAGAGAGAGTGATTGGCATTGGAATGGGCTGCTCAGGGAGGTGGTGGAGTCACTGTCCCTGGAGGTGATCAAGAAAAGGCCGGATAAGGCACTTAGTGCCATGGTCTGGTTGACTGGATAGGGCTGAGTGCTAGGTTGGACTGGATGATCTTGGTGGTCTCTTCGAACCTGGCTGATTCTATGATTCACTTTGGAACACGGTTTAATGGTCATGGTGGTGTTAGGTCAGAGTTTGGACTCGATGACCTTGGAGGTCTTTTCCAACCGAAACAATTCTATGTACACTCCAGCTTCTGCATTAGCAACTCAGTACAAGTTGGTTACATTAGTTACATACATTAAAATGAGAAAAAAAAACCCAAAAAAGTCAATAAATCAATGCCACCCTGGTGACATTTAGCTCTGCTGCACATATTTGTACAGGAAATTTGTCTGCTCTGTGAGGGGAATGAAAAAAGACAGTAAAACCAATAAACAACCCAACCCCCTCAAAAATCAATGAAATAACTTCACAGAGAGGTCCTCACACCAGAATGCAAACAACAATTCAAACCAGAATTAAAATGACAAAGTATTCAACCCTCTGGATCTATTCTAAATCTTAATGCTTGGGGTGGGAATTAGCGGTGTGTTTGTTCTGTGAGGGGATTCCATTTTTCCCCCTTGTATTTTATTTGTTGTGAGATGAATAAAAGCGACTTGGTTGAGCTTTCATGAAATTCCAACATCACTCACACTTCAGCCTAAGCTGAGTTTGAAGACTTGACTTAGCAGGGTGCTGAGCCATCTCATTTCAACCCTACTGTTGTTGAACCAGATGATCTTTGGGATCCCTTCTAACCTGGCTTTCTGTGATTCTGGGAATAAGTGTAACTATATTGCCTACAACTCAAGAAACCCCCAACAGCCAGATGGAAACGAGCCACTCAAGTAGCATGGCGTTTCTGGACGCAGTGACTCCATGGCTTCCATGTGCACTGTGTTCCAGCACATGTCTGCAGTCAGGAAGAAGCACAGGAAGGAACTGAGGATGACTGTCACGAACAGCAGAGCCTCTCCCAGCCTGGTCAGACATGTGCAGCTCAGCTGAGGTCTTCACACCATACAGACTAGTCCTGCCAGGAGCTATACAAAGCAGGCTGCAGGTGGACAAAGCAAATCTGACAGGGACCACTGGGGAAATGTGAGTGGCTACTGATGGAGAAGGTAAGAAGACATCAGGAAAAAGATGCAATTCCAAAAGGGTGAGGGCTCCCAAATTCAAAAGAAAGAGGGATCTACTGGACAGAGTCCAATGAAGGCTATGAGGACGACTAAAGGAGTTAAACAACTCTATTATGAAGAAAGACTGAGAGACCTGGGGCTGTTTAGTCTGAAGAACAGAAGGCTGAGAGGGGATATTATTAATGTCTATCAATATCTGAAGGGTGGGTGTCAAGAAGGTGCCAGTCTCTTTGTGGTGATGCCCTGTGGCAGGATAAAGAACAACGAGTCTAAATTGAAATACAGGAAGTTTCACCTCAACATGAGTAAAAACTTCTTAGCTGTGAGGGTGCTGGAGCCCTGGAGCAGCTTGCCTAGAGAGGTTGCTAAGTCTCCTTCTCTGGAGACTTTCAAGACCCATCCTGATGTGTTCCTGTGTGACTTCCTCTAGGGAACCCTGCTTTGGCAGGCAGGTTGGAGTCTGTGATCTCCAGAGGTCCCTTTCAAACCCCTAACATTCTATGATTCCATGAAAGGTGATGCTGAAGGGAGCAGAAATTTTGAAGACAAATTGGGAGAGGTCAAACCAGCTCTTCAAGCAGCCAGAAGATCAGGTTGTGCAATAAAGAGGGCCACACACCACTTCTCCAACATTTAACATTCCAAAAAGTACTGATTTTGCCTTTGCAGTGTTCACTAAACAATATTCATTAATGTCACCACTGAACCAAGAAGATTAGTGACGATGTTTTTTCCAGCTGCCTGATAGTAGAACAGCATTTGTCAAAGGAATTAATTATTTACACAATGTTTCTAGCTATGCTGAATGAGCTATTTATAACTACAGAGGCTTTTTTGGGGTTGGCTTGTTTTTTTGGCTAAGAGACTGTAGTTTTCAATCTTCCAACAGAAATTTAGAAAGACTTAGACACAAAGTACTGGAAGTCCAAGAAGTGTTCCTTTTTTTTACCATTACAAGCAAACTAAACTTGGAGATTTTCATCAATTTACTATCTTTGCTGTAAAGTGAGCTACAGCTACACTTCACATAGATGAGGTGACAAAAAAAGGCTACTGCAAACCTGCACAAAACAAACACATTAATTTCAAGCAGTAAGTGTCGAGTTTCTACTCCTTTCAAATTCATTTTCACCTCTGAATTCAGACAATTGAAAGTCTTCCAGAATTTGCAGGTCTGAAAGGCTAAAAAGATTAAACAGCTAACAGATTAAACAGTTTATAATAGATTAAAGTTAAATAAATGTGTAGTACTCTGACAAAAATTGTTCATCAAATAGCAGCTCCATGGAAGACCTTGGAGCCCTGGCAGACAGTAAGTTAGCCATGGGACAGCAATGTGCCCTTGTGGCCAAGAAGACAAATGGTATCTTGGTGGATGTTAAGAGTGTCAGCAGGTCAAGGGAGATTATCCTTTCTCTCTACTCTGCTCTGGAGAGACCACATCTGAGTACTGTGTCCAGTTCTGGGCTCTCCAGTTCAAGAGGGACAAGAAACTACTAGAGAACAGCCAATGGAGGCTATGAGAATGATGAAGAGACTGGAACACCTCTATTGTGGAAAGGCTGAGGAGCCTGGGGCTGTTTACTCTAGAGAAGAGTGAGAGGGGATGTGATCAATAGTTACAACTATGTGAACAGTGAGTGTTGAGAAGAAGGGGCCAGTCCCTTTTCAATGGTGTTCAGGGATAGGATGAGATGCAATGCAAACAAACTACAACACAGAAGTTCCACCTCAACATGAGTAAAAACCTCATGATGAGGGTACTAGAGCCCTGGAACAGGCTTGTCCAGAGAGTCTGCAGAGTCTCCTCTACTGGCAACTTCCAAGGATGCACCTGGATGCATTCTTGTGTGACCTGTCCTAAGTGATCCTGCTTTGGCAATGAGGGTGGACTCAATCATTTTCAGAGGTCCCTTCCAACCCCTATCATTCTGTGGTTGTATGATACACTAGTAAAACAATTCTGTGTAGCCTTGCATTTGTAACCAGTAATTATTCTTCTCTATACCTAATTTAACAGTGTAGATGGAAGTTACATTATCTTATCTTTACAATGAAGAAAAGGTACATTTTTCACAATGATTTGCCAACATTAAATCACTATTTTCTCTTCCTCTGTCAGCAGTGTCCCCATGTAGGCAAAAAGATCTATTCTTTTTTAGTTTAATTCTGTTTAGGAGGATTGAACACCTACACAGAACTATAAATAGTGCTTTGCCAAGGGCTCTGAAAATATAATAACCCTTTCTGGCAGCTCTTTGCATGGGATTTTATAGGACTGAGCAAATAGCATCACCCCAATCTGTTTATGGCAGTGGGAACCAGGAAAGATCTCACAGGAATTCCTTTGGCATATAAACAACAGGTTATCCAGAGCATGACTCAACCCAATTTTCAGGAATTCTGGCTAATGATCATGATTTGCATGTTGGATGCAGCTCACTGAACTGCAATGAGGACAGCTCCCTCTCAAGTTGCAAAGGAACAAAGAAAAAAAGTCCAGAAAAACAAACAAACACCACCACTCCTCCACCCAAAACTGACCAAACAAAAAAAACCCCAAAACCAACAAGAAAAAAACAAATTAAAAAAAATCCTAATGCCAGGTCCTGCACTTGGGTGACAACAATGCTATGAGCACCCTAGGTTTGGAGCAGAATGTCTGGAAACTGCCCAGTAGAGAAGGAACTCGGGTGCTGGCTGTGAGCTAGCTGAGCATGAGCCAGCTGCATGCTGAGTGGGCCAAGAAGGCCACCAGCATCCTGGCTTCAACCAGGAAGGGTGAGGCCAGCAGGAGTAGGGAAGTGATTCTGCCCTTGTGCTGGGCACTGGTGAAGGTGAAGCCACACCTCAAATACTGGGTTCAGTTTTGGGCCTTTCACTACCCAAAGGATAATGAGATTCTGGAGCATGCCCAGAGAAAAGCAACCAAGCTGGTGAAAGGTCTGGAGAAGAGGTCTGGTAATGAGTGACTGAGAGAACTGGGTTTTTTCAGTCTGGAGCAGGAGAAGGCTGAGGGCAGAACAGGTCTGGTAATGAGTGACTGAGAGAACTGGGTTTTTTCAGTCTGGAGCAGGAGAAGGCTGAGGGCAGAACAGGTCTGGTAATGAGTGACTGAGAGAACTGGGGTGTTTTAGTCTGGAGCAGGAGAAGGCTGAGGGCAGACCTTATTGCTCTCCACAACTCTCTGAAAGGAGGTTGGAGTGAAGTAGGAGGATGGTCTCTTCTCCCTAGTATGAGGTGACAGAAGGAGAGAAAATGTCCTGAAGTTGTGCCAGGGAGGTTTAGGTTGGAGATTAGGAAAAATTTCTTTGCTGCCAAGGGCAATCAAACATTGTAAAAGGCTGCTGAGGGACATGGCAGAGTCACCACTCCCAAAGTGTTCAAGAAATGTGTGGACATGACATATCAGGATACAGCTTAGTAGTCATGGTAGTTGGGTTACAGTTGGACTCAATGATCTTACAAGTATTTTCCAACCTTAACCATTCTGTGGTACTATAATTCAGGACATGGTTTAATGGCCGTGTTGGTGTTAGGATGATGGTTGGACTTGATGATTGTAGAGGTCTTTTCCATGCCAAATAATTCTGTGATTCTAAGTTACCAGGCTGACTCAACTGAAATCTTGAACAGTGTTAAGCTGCAACTTACCCAAAACCAAACTCCTCCTTTGGCTTAGGCCTTTTCAGTTTTTTGTTCCCACTTGTGCCACTTTGGGAAAAAGCCCAGTTTTCTTCATTCCAGCATCCTTCATGATCTGAGGAATTGCCTTTTCCTGAGCTTCTTTTTCCTGGGATGAAGGCAGAAAATTGTTTCTCATCTTTAGACAAAAATGTGCCAAAAGGATGTGGGCTCAGAAGGAACTCTTGCACCCATTCAGTGCTGCAACTTGGCAGTGTGTGATGCTTGACCTTCTTGATGGGGTTACAAAACATTAATTTATTTGTTTTCAACTGGATAATGATGATATTGCCAAGTATGCACCCCCCACTCAGGTTTCATAGTACCTCTAAAGTTAGGATCTCTCAAGGGATAAAGGAAAAGAAAGAAATTAGTAAATTCAGAGTGACAAATTTCCTTCCACTACAAACATCTGTTTTCTTTCCTGGCTGTTCTAGTCACATGTATCAATCTACTAAACAGAAAATAACATTTCAAGCTCATGCCCAGAGAGATTGTGGAGTCTCTTCTGTAGACTTTCAAGACTCATCTGGACACAATCCTGTGTGGCCTGCACAGGTAATCTTGCTTTGGAAGGGGGTTTGGTTATCTCCAGAGGTCCCTTCCAATCTCTACCACTCCATCATCTCACTGAGCTTCCAGAAGTTATTCCAAATTTATCCTTCCACAAATTGAAGGGTTCTTGCTCATCACCTACCAAAAAACAAATAACTAAACCCAAAGCACAACACATTTGCCTCTTGTACAATCAAGAGCTAAACTCATGACCAGGAAAGCTGCTCATATAGAAACAAGTTCAGGATTAGGTACAACACAAGGCCTGAACACACAGGTCCAGTATCCAAAAGAGCCCTACAAGAAAGCTGGGGAGGGTGTTTTTACAAGGGTTTGTTGTGGTGGAATGAGGGAATAGACTGAAGCTCAAGGAGGGTAGATTTAGACTGAATATTAGGAAGAAATTCTTGACAGTGGAGATGGTGAGAAATTGGAACAGGTTGTCCAGGGAGTCTGTGGATGATCCCTCCCTGGAGGTGTTCAAGGCCAGGCTGGATGAGGGCTTGTGCAACCAGGCCTAGTGGAAGGTGATCTGCCCATGGCAGGGAGGTTGGAAATAAAGAATCTTCAAAGTTGCATCCAACCCAAACCATTCTATGAATCTATGAGCAGGCAGACAAACTAACAAATAAGGCCTTTAGTTAAAAACCTAAATCTTAAATCATGAAAGACAGTAAGGGAGAGGTTAAGAGTTTGTAAGCAGAAACACAGATTGCAAGACTCCAGAAGACCTGCTGTGGACCACGAAGCCTGCCCCCTCCATCTGCCCAAGGCAGGCAGCCACAGCTTTCCCATTGCACACCATTCAAACTCCAGCTTAAGCATGGACTTTGGCTTTTCATCCCAACTCCAGGCAGACTTTTGTGGTTCATGCTGTGAAGGAAACACTCAAAGCCACCCACCTCTGTCCACGTTAGCGCGCAGAGATGTGAGCATGCCCTCTGACACCAGAGTTTTATAAAGAGCACCTTTGCAAGATCTCTCAGATTTCCTGGAGCCACAGGTTTCTATCTTTTTAAGACAGTCACTGTCCTCAGTTTTGACCTGTCCTGGTAAGCTTTGGGGTACCACCTCCTCTGTTGGGGTCAGTGGTTCCACTTTAACGTTATCAGAAGCCTCACAGGGTACTTCCTTGCTGGCTGCAATATTAAGGAAATCAGGAGGCTTTGATTCTTTGGTGGTCTCTATGGGTTTCTCCTTTGACGTTTTCTTCTCTTTTGACTTCACTTTTTTCTTTGGTGATTTTGTATCCAAGAGGCTTCCCTTCACGCTGGGGACGGGGCGAGGCTTTTTGCGGGGAGTTTCTGCCAGTCTCTCTGCACCCCAGTCCCCCTTGGCCACCGCCTCGATGGTGTACATCACGCTCTCAATGTCCGACTCGGAGGACTGCCTCTTTTTACAAGGCTTCTTGGGGGTGGATTTCTCGTTCGAGTGCCGCTCCAACTTATTTTTTTTCTTCTTCTTCTTTATCTTTTCTGGCTTTAGCCCCAGGATACTCATGTCAGCCATGGAAAGCTCTGGAGAACAGCAGATGAGATCCTTTGTGGTGTCGTTCCTCTCAAAAGGGCTGTTCTCCATGGCAAGGCTTGTCAAATCTCTGCATTTTGCTGTTTCTGGCTCCTCAGCTTTTGCCTCATCCCACTTTTGCATTTTCTCTGTCTCAGACAGTTCTGGTTTTCCTTTACAGGAGTCTTTTGCTATTGTTTTCTCCAGTTCCACTTCCATTTCCTCTGGGATTTCCCCTTCCACATCTCCTGATGCTTCCACTTTAGTTTTCCCAGGTTCTTTCATGACTTTCACTCCTTCTGAAGCAAGGCACATCTGAAAAGAATTGAAAAGTGGTTCCATGAGAAAAACACCAACTGTGGACATCGCTGATCTATCTTAACGGGAGTGTTTTCTGAAGGACACTGACAGGAGACCTCATCGCTCTCTACAATTCCCTGAAATAAGGTTGAAGTGAGGTACAGGTTGGTCTCTTCTCCCTGGTATCAGAACAAGCAAAAATGGCCTGAAACTGTGCAAGGAGAGGTTTAGGTTAGAGATCAGGAAAATATTATTTCCTGCAGGAGTGGTCAGGCATTGGAACCAGCTGCCCAGGAAGGTGATGGAGTCATTGTCCCTGGAGGTGTTCAAGAAATGTGTGGACATGACACTTTGGGACTTGGCCATGGTGGTGTTGAGAGTTAGACTATGATCTTAGAGGGCTTTTCCAACTGAAACAATTCTGTGATTCTGTGAATGACTATAGGTATGCTGGAGTGGAGACATCAATGATGTTTATGGCTGAAGTCTGAAAGGCAGAATCCTGCTAAAGTTACAATTCCACGGTTGCTTGTAGAAGCAGAAATTACCCTGATTTGGGTGCCCCAAGTCAAAGCTTCACAGAATCACAGAACACCAGCTGGAAAGGATCCTAAGGATCATCTGGACCAATGTTTCTAGGTGATTTGTAAAATCATAGAATGATTTGAGTTTGAAGTGACCTTAAAGTTCATCTAGTTCCAACTCCCCTGTCATGGGCAGGGACACCTTCCACTACACCAGGCTGCACAAAGCCTATGCAACCTGGCTTTGAACACCTCCAGGCAGTGGGCATACATGACCTTCCTAGGCTACCAGCTCTTGGCCATCAGCTTGGAAGTGTCTAAGAGCCTGCACTGCAGCTGAGAATCACCAGTCCCTGGCAGCAAAGGGATTTTCCAATTTTCAACTGAAACTGTTTCTTCTTTTAGGGTTTGGAATTTTGATTGGTTGGTTTGGCAGGGGAGGGCAAAGAGTTGAGAGAGAAGTTGTGAGAAAGTGGAACCATGTCCCTGGGCAACCTGTTTCAGTATTTTACCACCATAACTGCAAAGAACTTCCTTTTAATGGCCAACCTAAATCTACCCTGCTCCAGTTTCAAACCATTCTGCCACTACAAGCCCTTCTAAACAGTCTCCCCCCAGGCTTCCTGTAGGTCCCCTTCAGATACCAAGATGCAGCTCTAAGGTCTCCCCAGAGCCATCTCTTCTCCAGGCCTAACAGTCCCAGCTCTTTCAGCCTTTCCTTGTAGAAGAGGTGCTCCAGCCCTCTGATCCATCTTTGTGGCTCCCCTCTTAAATAGTGAGCTAAAGACTGATCTTTAGCTTCTGAGAATCACAGGATGTGTTTATACTCCAGCACAGTAAAGAAGTCATGGAAGTGCCTTTGTACCGAGAACACACCTTAGCATAGTGGGTGTTCTCCCCTGCACCATTTAACCTGCTTCCTAGTAGACACTGTGCTGCTCAAGCCCCAGTGTCCTCAGTGCTCAGCCTAGCTTGGCCTGAACCAGAGCAGGACTTTCCAAACTGTGCAGCAAGAACCACTGCAGTGTTCTGCCACTGGTACTATACTCAGAATTATAGACTCATAGAATCATGCAACTGTTTGGGTTGGAAAAGACCTCTAAGATCATTGAGTTCAATCATCAAGCTAAGACCACCACAGCAACTAAACCATGTCCCAAAGTGCCACGTTCACATGTTTCTTGAACATCTCCAGGGACGGTGTTAGTATGCAAGCTAAAAATGACTTGCTGATTTGAGACATGTAAAATTGACCTAAATAACCCAATAATCTGGAGCTTATATCCATACTGACCACATGGTTTGTGAGAACAGGAAAGCTCCTGATGTCTGGTTCAAAGCAAGCCTCTTCCAGATGGTTTTGCTCCAGGCAGCTTTTTGGTTGGCATTTGTTTTCAAAACAAAAGAGCAGTGGAATTTCAGCTTGGGGGCTTTGAGAGGAAGAAAAGAAGCATGTTTGCCCAAGTGCATCTGCAGTGAAAGACTACACTCTGCAGCAGCATCAGCATAGCTTTTAGGTGATCCAAAACTGAGAGGATCTCCTAGGTCACTGCTGCAGGAACTCTGCAGTTTGAGAATCTTTTTACAGCTCTTTTTTTGAATATTGCTGTTCCTGAGACAGTATGAGGATTTTGGTTTCCATTAATGTTCTCTCCAGGAGAATATAACCATGGCAACCACTGCTTCTTTGCAGTTCTTTGCAAAATAAGTATATGGTAAGAGAATAAAGATCTGGGAGGCTTTTTTTACTACTTCCCAAATTATTTTGCACGTTCAAGTAGAAGAAAATAATCTCAATTACTGAGATTCAGTTAGCTTTCCTCCACCACACCTCCTTTAAGACCATTTGGAAAATGCAGGAAAGAGCTGTAGGTAGGCACATTTGGGAGCTGAAGTGGGTATGGATGTGAGATTTCAAGTAACCTGCTTGTGGCAATGGTGAGAGATATTGTTCCACTGAATTTAAGGTGTTAGTTGGCTTCCAGGCTATATAGAAGGCGCTTAAAAAGGATCATGGAAACACTACTGAAATGAGCTGGAGTCTTTTAGAGTGGTAGAACTCACCAGCCTGATTCTAGCACCTCACTATCATCACATCTCAGTTTTGGTTTCAGCACATTTTGCAGACCTGTCCTTCAGCATGGCTTGCTTCCCTGAACTGAGATGCCAGAGAGATTCCTTGCAAAACCATGGAATCATAGAATTATTTTGGTTGGAAAAGACCTCTAAGTTAATCACTGAGTCAGACTTTCAACCTAATTGTGCTAGTTTGAAGCTAGCTAGAATGTTTTGGTGAGAAGAACTACATTACAAGCTGTGGAAAGAAAACACTGGTGATGTCTACTTCGCTCACAGGCTTGCTGAGATGTATAGGAACAAGAAGTAAAAACATAGATAACCACTCTCACTTGAGCTGCTGGCTGAGCTGCATCTCTCTAACCTCACCCTCCGTTTTGGACTAATCCACTTTGCTTCCTAACCCCCTGGCTGAACCTCCATTCTTCCTTGGGATAAGGTTGAGAGGGGTGGGGGGAAGGTGAAGGGGTGATTGAGAGCCCCTTCTGGGGACTCAGGTTTCTGTGAGGGGAGTTGTGTTCATGTATTACCTTTTTCCCTTGTCTATTTCTGTCTATAACTGTATATACTGTAAATATCTGCTTGTATATTGTGCTAGCTGTAAATATAAGCTTCATTCGTATTTCCAGAGCTGGCTGAGTCTAGTCTGGGTGATTTCTAAAGTGTGTGGGGGGGCAGGGAATACCCAAACCATCACACTAATACCACCACAGCCATGAAACCATGCCCCAAAATGCCACGTCCACATGTTTCTTGAACACTGTCTACAACTACCTGAGGGATGGTTGTGGCCAGGAGGAGGTTGCTCTCTTCTCTCAGGTGGCCAGCACCAGAACGAGAGGACACAGCCTCAGGCTGTGCCAGGGGAAATTTAGGCTTGAGGTGAGGAGAAAGTTCTTCACTGAGAGAGTCATTGGACACTGGAATGGGCTGCCTGGGGAGGTGGTGGAGTCGCTGTCCCTGGGGCACTTCAAGGCAAGGTTGGACGTGGCACTTGGTGCCATGGTCTAGCCTTGAGCTCTGTGGTAAAGGGTTGGACTTGATGATCTGTGAGGTCTCTTCCAACCCTGATGATACTGTGATACTGTGATACTTGCAGGGATTGTGATTCCACCACCTCCCTAGACATCCTGTTCCAACACCTGAATACTCTTGCAGAAAATATTTTTTTCCTAATCTCTAGCCTAAATCTCACTTGGTATAATTTCAGGACATTTCCTCTCATCCTAGCACCTGAGGCCGATCCCCACCTCCCTCCAAACTCCTTTCAGAGAGCTGTAGAGAGCAATGAGGTCCCCTCTCAGCCTCCTCTTATCCAGAAGAACCCAGTCATCAGTGTTTGCATATTACCTCTGCAAGCTGAAATAATGCTGATGTTCCACACTGCTTTGTTAAATCAGAAGGACTTGAATGGGATGTACTTGAAGAAATCTGAAGAAAAACAGGGAGGGAAATTAAAAAACAAAGCAGCACCATTCTTTTAAGTTTTCCACCCAGTTTTTCAATGGATCCTTTCCTCCCTCCTCCCCAAACTCATTTGTAAGATTACATCTTCAAAAAGAATAATACCACTGGACACTAAAACATATTTGCAGATCTGGTGATCTTCTTGTCCTTTGAAGAGTAGGATGAACTGAAGCAGTTGCTCTCTCACATTATGAACAGATTCCATCAGCTAAGCACCAGTCCAGATCAGTATGCAGCCCAGCTTTTTGAAGGCTTAGTCAGACATTTGCTTTCAAAATCATTTCATTGACACAGCTTAAGATGATTACTCCTCTGATGCTACAGCATTGCCTGATGGAATCCTTTAGGACTCTTATAAAGGGGATACCATGAAGCCCAAGTGAAGTAGGAGCCCTCAAGTCTTTGGTAACCTTCACTACTCCTCGAAATATGGGAGTATGGGAGGCTGCCTGGCAAGTGACTAGCTTGTAGTTGGTAGCCAGAGTTTTGGTAGCCACAATGTTTCCCCTGTGTCAGGCCATGATTTAGGGATAGGGAGGATGGGATCAGTCTTTGTTCAGCAGTGCCCAGTGACAGGACAAGGGGTAACAGGCACAAACATGAACAAAGGAAGTTCCATCTAAATATTGAGGAGGAACTCCCTTGATTTAAGGGTTATGGAGTATTCGAACAAGCTGACCAGAGAGCAGGTGGAGTCTCCACCTCTGGAGACATTCCAAACTGCCTGGACATGTTCCTGTGTGACCTTCTCTAGGTGAACCTGCCTTAGTAGGGAGATTGGACTGGATGATCTCTAGATGTCCCTTCCAATCCCTACTGTTTTGTGATTCTGCAATACTTCAGAATGTCTTCTACCAATTTTGAACTAGATGCAAAGAAACAATCTTTTTCTAAATATCATTCTTGGGAATGACCATTAGTATGAAGATAAAACTGTTCTAAGGACACATCCCATAATATTTTGGCCAGGCTTGCAGGTTTGCTGTACTTGCTTTCCTTTGAGATGGAGTTGCAGGGACTGAGGAGCTACAGCTCGCCCTATCCCCTCAAGCTCTGTTTTCAGTGTGGGCCCACAAAACTGATTTTGTAGGAATCAATCCATCATTCATAGATTCATAGTCATAGAATTGTTTGGGTTGAAGGAGACCATGAAGATCATTCTAGTTCCAACTCCCCTAACAGGGGAAGAGACACTTTCCAGTAGACCAGGTTGCTCAAGGCCTCAATCTTGAGCTTTGTACACCTCCAGGGACAGGGCATCCACCACCTCACTGGGCAACCTATTCCAGTGTCTCATCAGCCTTAATGTAAAGAATTTCTTTATAACATCCAGCCTAAATCATTGCCATAAAGGAAAACAACTCTCTTGGAAGATGCAGCTCTTCACAGCATCTTCCCAAGCTCTGACTGATACAGCTCAGGTCTCCAGCTATTGCTTACAGCCAAGTGCTGCTGGTGCTGCTAGCACTCTGCCAGAACTGGTCTCTTGTCTAGTGGAGATGATGCACGCCCCCATCACCCTCACGCCTCCCAGCTGAGAGCTGAAGACAAAGCGTGCGTTTAGGCACGGCAGGAAACGCAGCAGAGCTGAGCAGTGACAGCCTCCCAGGCTTCAGCCTGCAGAGTGGCTGCTCCAACTGTTTTTAGAAACTCAGAAATGCTCAGAAATCTTTAGAAAATCATTTAACTCACTTCTGCATTTTATTTTATGACCATCTGTGACATACTGCGAAATATCAAGAAGGAAGGCGTAGGGAAAGAGTGGTGGAAGAAGATGACAAAATTGGTTAACCCACATAGCAGAGAGATGGAGTAAAGCAGCAAATGAGCTCCCTGCCACACCAGCAGCATGAACACTGCAGTTCAGCCCCCTCCAGTGCACAGAATCTGTGGTTTGGGGTTACGGTAGCATGGCAAAGATGTATGAGGAGGAACTTCTTTAATTGAAGGGTGGTGGAGCCCTGGAGCAGGCTGCCCAGAGAGGTGGTGGAGTCTCCATCTTTGGAGAAATTCAAAACCTGCCTGGACATATTCCTGTGTGGCTTTCTCCTGGCATTCCTGCTCTGGCAGATAAGTTGTTTTGATGATCTCCAGAGGTCATTTCCAACCTCCACTATTCTGTGATTCTCTTTGCCAAGTGAACTTACACACATTAGGACACCCCTCAGGTGACAATGAATACAATTCATTTGGGAACATTCACACCAAGCCCAGAGTTCCTGTCTGAAAACTTAGAACACCGAATCTTTGCATTTTATTGATCCAAATACAGCCTGACATTACAGGGATCAACAAAACTAAAAGCCAAACAAACATCAACAGCACTACAATCCTTCAAGGTCTAGGAGCAAGAAGGATCACAGAATAATAGTTTCATTTGGAAAAGACTGGTAAGATCATCAAGCCCAACGATCAACCTAACACCACAACGGCCATTAAATCATGCCCCAAGATGCCATGTCCATGTATCTCTTGAAGACCTCCAGGGATGGTGACTCCACCATCCTTAAATTGAAGAAGTTCAACCTCATGTTCAGACAAAATTCCTTACATTCCAGTTCGTGTCTGCTACCCCTTGCTCTGTCACTGGGCACCATTGAAAGAAGACTGGTCCCATCCTCCTGACACTCATCCTTTAAGTATTGAGCAGCACTGATGCCTCAGTCTGCTCTTGACTTGATGACCTCCAAAGGTCCCTTCCAATCCTTACCATTCTGTGATTCTGAGAAACTCTACTACTGCCAAGGACTGCCTGTGTGGTAAGGCAGGTCCTGCACTGACAACCAAAGCTTTACTTTGTAAATCTTAGTATCTAGCTCCTCAGCAAGATGAATGCTGTTGTCTCTTGCCTTTGCTATTGTGCTGAACACTGTTTTCACTAGACCTATAAGACTAATTTTTCTAAAAAGCAGCTTACATTTTCTGCATGGTCTCCAAGAAACTAAGCAATTCAACAAGTGCACAAAGGAAAACTG
This sequence comes from Pogoniulus pusillus, assembly GCF_015220805.1. Classification (NCBI taxonomy): domain Eukaryota; kingdom Metazoa; phylum Chordata; class Aves; order Piciformes; family Lybiidae; genus Pogoniulus; species Pogoniulus pusillus. Next base: position 7,737,521 of record NC_087268.1, read on the forward strand.
GGTCCTTGGGGCCACCGCCTGATTTTATTGCTATTCCATTCTTCATTAATTTATACTCCTGGAAATACCAAATACGACAGTAGAGCAAATCTGATACAATTGATACTTTTTTGGGGGGATAAACAATATATACATCTTCCCATTCCGACACTAAGGACTATAACTTTACCTCTGCCAACTGGAAGAGAGCTGACTTCCCACAGAGCTTTACTGGCTCAGGACTTGACAACTGGGAAGTATTTGATGAAATCTAGGTTTTAAATGAAAAGAGGAGAAAGCATTTCAGTGGCAGGCAGAAAAGAAGGGAGAAAAGAATGAAAACAATAAGAAGTTAGTTAAGTCAGTTACTCCAGACAGGCAACCAATCCCACCCAAGAAAGAATTAACAGCCATTTAGAAGCCAGCAGGTAAAAGCAAGTGAAGAATTTCTTCCATGGACTAGGCTTGTGGATCCTCTTCTACATTTGCACTCACCACCTAGTACTACCCTGTGTGCTTTATGTGTGTTTGATGTGACTAAGTGAACAAGACACACCCGTCACTTAAAAGCATGAACTGTGGTGGTCAAGGTTAAATAGAATTCTCCCAGAAAGCCTGGACAGTATTCTCCACTTGCTTAGTTACAGAAGAGGACCACTACTCCTCACAGGCACTGCTTGTTGCACTTCCTTAGCTAGAAATGAGACCTATTGCCTGGAGGTAAGTGTACTCTTCTCCATAGATGTTGGTGCACCAGTACCAAATAACCACTGCCACACTTTGGGGAATTGCTTTTCCAGCAACATTGTTTTCTGACCCACTTGAAAGTGTAACATTATGAGGTCACCAACACAATATTAACAGTTTTTTTCCTCACATTGGACCATTTTTGGCATGGCACTGAGTGGTGATTATCTGACCTAAAAGCCTTAAGATTAGAGACAAGACCACCAGTGGTTCTATGGCATCACAAAAACCCATGACTATGATCATTCAGATGCAAAAATTACCATCTTAGCTGTTCTCTTTGAATTTAATGTCTTTTCTTTTGAACTGGATTCTTTGACATAGTTTACTTTTTAACTGCCAAGGAGATTCATTACACACACCTCCCATCCCTGCCCTCCCTCTCGCCCTGCCAAAATCCGGGACTTTTTACTGCAAGCTATTTAAAATGGTGACTAACATTTGAATGTGCATTAATATTTGTTTTATATTAAACAAAAGAATTCCAAACCCTATTTTTGCTTTGAGACAGCAGAGTGAATCTGCTCAGGAGCTCACTGAAATAAGTGATCTTGTACCACTGTTCTTTGCAGGAAGAGAGCTTCAACTTTTATCTATCAATAAATTCTCATGTCTTTTTTTTTTTCAGTGCAGCATGTCAGAGAAGGGCCAGAAAAGCACTCACACACTGAAGTATAACCTCAGAACACACAAACATGTCTAGCTTCCTGATGTACAATGTGAACAAAGAATCTCATTTTGACAAGAGAATCAATCATAGAATGGCCTAGCTTGGAAGGGACTCCATGCCATGGACAGGGATGCCTCTCAACTAGCTGTTCAAGGTCTCACCCAGCTGGCCTTGAGTACCTCCAATGAGATTGCATCCACAACCTCTCTGCAATCCATTCCAGAGTCTCACCACCCTCATTTTGAAAAACTTCTTCCTAAGAGCCAGCCAAAACCTACTCTCCCTCAGCTTAAAACCATTCCCCCTTGTCCTGTTGCTAGACACCGCCAAGAAAAGTCTCTCTCCGGCCTTCCAATAGGTTCCCTTCAGGTGCTGGAAGGCCACTAAGGGGCCCCCAAGGTCCCCCAGGAGTCTTCTGTTCTCTAGGCTGAACAACCTCTGCTCTCTCAGCCTATCCTAACAGCAGAGGTGCTCCAGCTCTTGGATCATCCTTGTGATTCTCCTCTAGACTCACTCTATGTCCTTATGACAGACACACCAGAAATGGATGCAGCATCTGATGTGGAAGTCTTACAAGAGCAGGGCAAAGAGGCAGAATCACCTCTCTTAACATGCTGGCCACACTCCTCTTGATGCAGCTCAAGACACAGCTGCCCTCTGGGCTTACATGAGCACGCTGTTGGCTCATGGTGAGCTGCTCACCAATCAGCACCCACAAGTCTTTTTTCTTCAGAGCTACTCTCAACTGACTCTGCACCCAGCCTTTATTTGTACTTGGGGTTGACCCAATCTAGATGCAGGACCTTATACTTTGACTCATTGTCACTAGTCTGTAGGGTCAGAGGAACTACAGGCCCTGGGGCAGACTGTCTGAGTCAGAGTGATCTGATGAATATGCCTGCCCTTCTCATCTGATGAATATGCTAAGACTGCTCTGCCATCTGATGAATATGCCTGTCCTTACCTGATGAATATGCTGAGACTACTGCACTCCAGGAGCTGATGTGGCCAACAGAACTTAGATTAGATGATTTTGCATGTGATAAAATGACTAATCAATAGACAAAAATGTTAAGCCTTCTGATACTCTCTGAAAAGTATAAATACCCTTGTATGTTGCCTAATAAAATCAGAACTTAGCTTGCATCAAGCTGTCTCCCCGTCCCTTCGTCGCAGCACTAGTCAACTTCTAAAGCCTGTCAAGATCAGTTTGGATGGCATCCCTTCCCTCAAGTGAGTCCACCTCACCACACAGATGAGTGCTGTCAGCACACTTGCTGAGACTGCACTCAATGCCACTGCCCATGTTGCTGACAAAGATGTTAAACAGCACTGGACCCAGAACAGACCTCTGAGGAACTCCACTTAACACAATGCAATCAATGAAGAACATTGTAGTACTCATAGAAAAAGAGGAAGTCAACATTTCACTTCAGAAAAAAATAAACCTTTTCCTAGTCCAGAAAACAAACTGCAAGAGACATAAACCACAACTCATGGCAAACATGAGAAGTAAGAGGATGGCTGACCAGTCAGCCCTTAGTGAGACTACAGATCTCTTTCTCTGTCTTAACTACCTTCCTGGTTTAGTTAGAATAATCATTACTGTAACCACAACTAGCCCCCCTTCTTATATGGAGGTTTAACACAGTGATTATTAGGATCACCTTATTATCTTCTACAACAATGCAGGTCAGCATTTTAGCTACTATAGTACACTGTAGTTTGCAGAAACAGCATTTGCCATGGCACCACTTCTTCCTTTCCTTCTTACAATAGGAATTTCACATCCAGGTAACTCAATACTTTCATTTTATAGACAAATAACAAACATATTTGCTTATTTTATGTTACAGCTTTACCTGGGAAGCTCATAGCTTTACCTAAGAGAAGGTGAGAAGACACTGCCTAGCTCTCACACTCCCCATTTCAAGGTATTTTGATGAAATATTTTGCAATCAAACCTTCTGTGCTCAAGCACAGAAAAAAAAAAAACAAACACAAAAACCCAAAACATAAAGAAAAAAAAAACAAACAGAAAGGGTTGTTTGCAAACAATTCAATTTGAATATGTGAGAAAGCAGCAGGCTCAAAATCATCCACAGGCATGCATAGTTCTTAAAAGACTGCAACCTGCAGGACTAGCAAAGAAAGACCCTCCTTGTTGCATGCTGCCATGTGATTTTTTTTGATTAAATCAGCTGGAGAAAAAACTTCAGGAAAGCAGCTGACAAGTGCAGAGTCTGGAGGTTTTGGCTTCATGTTCTTTGTAGGACAGCTGAAGTAGTGATTTTATTGCTTTAGCTCTCCAGAAACATCATCTTTGTTTAGTAATGGACGAGAGTTTGGCTAAGTAAATCTAAGAGGTACCCTTGTTTCTTCTCAGCAAAGCAGTCACCACCATCTGTCTGCATTTGCCAAACACACAACCAGCGAGTGCAGCAAAGCAAGGGGTCCCATCTGCTTTGCTTCCCTCACATGGCAAGGAGGATGACAGCAACCAGCCCTTGTGAGCAGACAGCTTGCAAACAGTCACCATGCTCAGCCACACAGCCCACTGCTCAGCAATCACTGGCCTATATAATAGGTTTCTAGAAAGGTACAAAGGAGACAACCAGGACCAAATATGTGCAGCATCAGAGCAGAATGCAGAAAACATGAAGGTAATGCTTAGCAACTCTCCAAATCTGAAAAATCTCTTATGAGGATCTCACACTGTTTGGAAAGATCTCCAAGGTGCTCATCTGCATCTGCAAGAACCCCACGAAGCTTTAATTCCAGGTCTTTAACCACAGAATCACAGAACTGGTTTGGTTGGAAAAAGACCTCCAAGATCACAGAGTCCAACCTTCAGTCTAACATCACTGTGGCCATTAAAGCATGTCCCAGAGTGCCATGGCCACACATTTCTTGAACACCTCCAAGGATGATGACTCCACTACCTCCCTCAGTAGCCTGTTGTAATGCCTGACTACTCTTGCAGCAAAGACGTTTTTCCTAACCTCCAACCTAAACCTCCCCTGGCACAATTTCAGACCATTTCACCCTCTTCTGTCACCTGTTACTAGGGAGAGAAGACTGACCCCCACCTCACTCCAATCACCTGTCAGGAAGTTGTAGAGAGCATTAAGGTCTCCCCTCAGTCTCCTCTTCTCTGGACTAAACAACTTCAGTTCCCTCAGTTACTCCTCATGAGACCCTTCCCCAGCTTCACTACCCTTCTCCAGATTTACTCCAGCACCTAAAAGTCCTTCTTGTAATGAGGGGCCCAACACTGAAGCCTGTATTCAAGATGCAGCCTCAATAGTGCCCAGCACAGAGGCATGATTACTTCCTCACTCATCTGTTATGGTGACTGGTCAGGCCTCATTAAAGCTGATGAGGATGTGCTTAATTAATGACTACCAGACAAAAGGCTAACTGAGGCTGTGAAGACAGAATCTCACGCTATGTCTACCTATAATGAGCTGCTTGAGTGACAAGAGACTTGTACTCTTGGGGTAAAGGTGTCCATTTTAAATGACAGATCTACTCAGTGGGGTGGCTGCCCTCACAAAGAGGCACTCTTACTCACTCTGCTGCAAAGGTGGTGAAGAGAAAGGGAACAGATGAAAAACACCCAGTTAGAACCAAAACTGAGCTGGGAGGGCTGCCAAAAGTCTCCAGGCACATCCGACCACAGGACATTTCACATTTCTTCACAGGTCTACTTGGCTACTGGCTAAAGAACTCCTTTCTCTCCCCCCACTTTTTCTCTTTTGTAGCACTGACAGCAGCCTCCTGCAAATTGCTTGCCATAATTTAGCTTACTAAAGGCAGTAATGCCTTCATATAGACAGGACCCAGTGAGAAGTGGCAGAGGGAGGAATGGGATGTTTGCCAAAGACACCCTCTGCAAATGAAAAGCCCTTCTATTTGAAACAACACCAGCAGCTTTAATAGCAGGGTGGGGAGAAGCTTTAAGAGGTTCTGTAGCATGCTCAATGCTTTCCCCTGGAACAACCTAAACGAAGGGGGGATTTAGACTGGGTATTAGGACAAAAATCTTTACAGTGAGGATGGTGAGACACTGCAGCAGCATGCCCAGGGAGGTTGTGGATGTCTCCTCCATGGAGGTCTTCACGGCCTGGCTGGATGAGGCCTTAAGCAGCCTGGTTTAATGGGAGATGTCCTTGCCCATGGCAGGGGGATTGGAAGCAGGCTACCTTGAACATCCCTCCCAATGCAAACCATTCTATGAATATTTTGCAACAAAATTCAGAAGAAATGATCTCCAGCTTGTATGTTTCACTTGGTTTAAAAGCACATGGCTTCACCCTGCTCAACTCCACTCATTTCCTCAAAAGAACTTTCTGATTTAACTTGTAAGTTTAAAAAAAGGGTGGGACACACAAAACCAACTTCATGACTAGAGAGATTAACTCCACAGGGTTTTATAGAGGTGTTTGTATGGTATGGTATTTCAAGGCACCTGAAGCAGTAAATTGATTTTTCTTAATTAGGCACTCATAAAAAACACATCAAACCCATCCCAGCCAAGCTAAAAACAGAGAGCACACAATTAGCTGAAGATTTAACAGAAAGCAGCATGCTGCAGGCATAGTCAAAGCTTGGAACAACAAAAGGTACTTTTTCATCTCATTATGCTCCTCCACAATAGCACCAGCTCCAACCCCAGCCTTTTCAGACACAACCTGACTATACTTCTGACATAACTGATTCTGCAAACAGTACCAGACTCCTCTAATTGAGCAAGAAGAAAGTCAACAGAACACAGGAGAAGGAAAGGCTGAGAGAATGGGTTTGTTCACACTTGAGAAGAGGCTTAGGGAAGACCTTATCACCACAGACCAGTTCATCAAGGATGGCTACCCAGAGGACAGAGACTTCCTTTTTACAAGGAGTCATGTGGAAAAGACAAGGGATGATGGGGGCAAGTTACTCTTGGGGGTATTCCCACTGGAATCCAGAATAAAATGTCTCCCCATGAGAACTGCTAGACATTAGAATCATCTCCCAAGGGAAGCAATGGTTTCCTCTACACTGGCCAGTCTGAAGTCTCAACATGGTGCTGGACCTTCTCACTTCAACTCTACTATTACCTAGAATGGTTGGACCAGATGATCCCTGGAGTCCCTTCCCAACCTGGCAACCTGTGATTCTCTGAAATTCTTAAAAGCAACTTTGAAGAACTCCAGCTCTTCAATACATAGAGGAAGAAAGATAGCTTAGAGGTAATTTACAGGCCATGTAAGTCACCACCTAGTGATGCTGTCACATCTACTTGTAGCTGCTGTGATAAACTTCCTTTGAGCTGCAAGGTGACTTTTCCAAAGGATTCCTGACTCTAGGGCAGTTGTCATTTTGCACTGCTGCAGCCCGAGCCTGTTGCTCAGGCAGTGCAGTGTCCTTTCAGAATGTCTTCTGTTTCTTCTTTTCGTACAGGTAAAGGGAAAATACAGAAAATACATCTGCTGTGGCCCTGTGGTATGGAAAGCCAGCTGATGTTCACAGGCTCAGTATCCTTTATGTATGCTACAGCTGGTAGGACTGGTCAGCATCTCCTCCAGCCACTGCTTATTCCCTCTATGATTTCCTAACACTATGCTGTCATGAATATGAACACCTACTGAGGGGAATCCCTTCTGAGACAGGGTGCTCAGCCAACCTCTGCTTGCTGCCATCCTCCCCCTGCCACATTTCAAACATTATACCTCAGCAAACTGGAACAAAGCAGACTCCTCAGTGTGTTTACCAGGTCCTGGGACTGCAGGCTGGGATGTGCTTGAAGAGATCTGCCAGGGAAACAATTATGTCTGTATTTTCAATATCCATTTCAACATGCAAATAGTTTCAGTATCAATTTACAGTTCATTAGCTTATGTTTCAAGACTAATTTTCAACATGCAACATTTCTGATCCCTCACACAGAAAGCATCCCAGTACTTAAGAGTGTGTTTTCAGGAGCCATAATCCACAGAATGGTTTGGGTTGGAAGAGATCTCAAAGATTATCTAGATTCAAACCCCTACCCTGGGCAGAGACACCCTTCACTAGGAGAGGTAGCTCAAGGCCTCATGCTATTAAGAGAATGAGCTGTGAAATCGTGATGCTGAATTATTTTTCTCCAAGGAAATCTTTCCTAGGGCAAATAAAACAGGCCAAGATATTTTCTTCAAGGGCTTTTATTTGCCCATTGATATGCTGAAACAGAGTTAGCCACAAAAATGTAACGCTACTGTATTTCACAGCTCAGAGAAAGACCTGAGACTGCAGAATGGTGGTGCTGACAGAGCACAATAAATACATGTGGACATGGACACAACACATGCAGGTACCCTGAGACACCAGATCTCTCCCAGACACTAAAGTATAACTGCATTTCATACTGTTTGACTTGTGTAGATTTTGTTGCAAATGACACCTCTAACTAATGTTAGACCTTGATACAAGTACCAATTATTTGTCTGTTGACACACACAGCTACCACACACTGGTTAGGTATAGCCACACTGCAAGCTGTTTGCTGGAGCTGCTCAAGAGAAGTAGACATGGCTCTTTGGGACACGGTTTAATAGTCCTGGTGGTCCTAGGTTGATGGCTGGATTTGATGATCTTAGAGGTCTTTTACAACCAGAGCAATTCCATGATTCTGTATTTAACACCACTGAAAAGTAAGACTAGCTAACAACCTAACAGGGTGGAGGTTTAGATTAGATACAACAAAGAATTTTTTTACAGTGAGGGTGGTCAAACACTGAAACAGGTTGTACAGAGAGGTGGTAGAAGCTCTATCCCTGCAAAGTCAGGTCAAGAGGGGCATGTCTCTGAGCAACCTGATTTGGTTAAAGATGCTTCTGCTCGCTGGGGAAAGATGGAGTATGGGTGGTGTTGGAAAAGATGATCTTTAAGGGTCCCTTCCAATCCAAAGTATTCTGTTCTTGTAATATGCATTCCTAATCAGTGATCATCAGTGAGCTACTTCTAAACTGCATGTTTTAATAGTGCAGGTGAGCTTGTCTCCTAGCACCCACCAAAGTTCTTTGATGAGGAAGGAAAAAAAGCCAGCAGTCACAAGTCCTCAAAGCAAGAGCATACCTTCATAGAATCATAGAATCAACCAGGCTGGAAGAGACCTCCAAGATCATCCAGCCCAACCTAGCACCCAGCCCTAGCCAGTCAACTAGACCATGGCACTAAGTGCCTCAGCCAGGCTTTTCTTGAAGACCCCCAGGGACGGTGCCTCCACCACCTCCCTGGGCAGCCCATTCCAATGGGAAATAACTCTCTCTGTGAAGAACTTCTTCCTAACATCCAGCCTAGACCTACCCTGGCACAACTTGAGACTGTGTCCCCTTGTTCTATTGCTGGTTGCCTGGGAGAAGAGGCCACCCCCCACCTGGCTACAATGCCCCTTCAGGTAGTTGTAGACAGTAATAAGATCACCCCTGAGCCTCCTCTTCTCCAGGCTAAACACCCCCAGCTCCCTCAACCTCTCCTCATAGGATTTGTGCTTCAGGCCCCTCACCAGCTTTGTTGCCCTTCTCTGGACATGCTCCAGCACCTCAACATCCTTCTTGAATTGAGGGGCCCAGAACTGGACACAGTACTCAAGGTGTGGTCTGACCAGTGCTGACCTTGCTGTGCACAACACAATCCTGACCTACTGCCACATGGCTCATGCACTTTCTTGCTTGGCTACCATCAAATAAACTAAAACAAGTAACTGAGCTAGTGTTTGTCTTGTTTTTTAAAAGACTTAGTGAAATTCAAGAAGCAGACCATTATCAAAAGGAACTGCAAAGCATGACAGTGCTCAGCTGCCAGTGGAAATACACAGTTGCATCCTAAGAGATACTGAAAGATGGATGCTGAATTAGCATCATAGAAGTTTTAAGAAACTTCAACCAGTTTTAAGGAGTGTCTAAGTATTGCTCTCCGTTGCTTGCACACCAGACAACACTTAGAGGTACAGGGGAAGTTCTTCACAATGAGAGCAGTGAAATACTGGAACAAGTTGCCCAGAGAGGTGGTGGAGGCCACATGCCTGGGAATATACAAGGGTAAACTTTATTAGGCCCCCTGGGCAGCCTGATGTAGTTGGAGGTATCCCTGCTCACTGCAAGGGGGTTGGACAGCTAAATATTTATGTCACTTGGTTATGACCAGTTGAAATTTTGAAAACCTAGCAGCAAGCGAGGCTTGCAGAGGGCCAGAATTCTTTGCAACCTCATTCTTGCAGTGTGATTTATGTCAATGACATCCATTACAACTTGGATGAAATCATGTATACTTCAAAAACCCAAACTATCACAGCTGCATTTGGAGTAACAAATGGAAATATGTTGACAAAACTATCACAAATTGCAAAACTAAAGCATGGCTGCTCCGAGCTCTTTGGCTGAAGCTCTTCTATAGAAATTCTTTTACAGAAGAAAATGTTGGCAATTCAAGAGCTACAGTTCTTCCTGATGGAATTGGTGACTACAGCAGCCACAACAGATGAAGGATGCAATGTAACATCCAAAGAGACATATTAAAATGATAGCTACTACAACTTTAGTTTAAAACTAAGTGCAAGAATGACAAATCTCCACATTACTGCTTAGATCACAGTAGGTTTTCCGTCACGTTTCTAAATCATAGAATCATAGAATCAACCAGGCTGGAAGAGACCTCCAAGATCATCCAGCCCAACCTAGCACCCAGCCCTAGCCAGTCAACTAGACCATGGCACTAAGTGCCTCAGCCAGGCTTTTCTTGAAGACCCCCAGGGACGGTGCCTCCACCACCTCCCTGGGCAGCCCATTCCAATGCCAATCACTCTCTCTGGGAAGAACTTCTTCCTAACATCCAGCCTATACCTACCCTGGCACAACTTGAGACTGTGTCCCCTTGTTCTATTGCTGGTTGCCTGGGAGAAGAGGCCACCCCCCACCTGGCTACAATGCCCCTTCAGGTAGTTGTAAACAGTAATAAGATCACCCCTGAGCCTCCTCTTCTCCAGGCTAAACAGGCCCAGCTCCCTCAACCTCTCCTCATAGGATTTGTGCTCCAGGCCCCTCACCAGCTTTGTTGCCCTTCTCTGGACATGTTCCAGCACCTCAACATCTTTCTTGAATTGAGGGGCCCAGAAATATGGTCCTTTGCTCTTCATGTCTCATCTATCTGCCTGATAAATTATCCAGCATCACCAAACCACAAAGAAGGAACAAACAAAACTGAATTTGAGAGACTTGATTTCTCTCTCAGCTGAACATCAGATGCTTCCAGGAAAGCACTGGGGAAGACAATCCTTTTTAAAGGAACTCACCTCTGCAAACTGAAACAATGATGACTTTTGACATGCTTCTGTAGAATTTGTTGCAACTGACTGGAAAGTACTTGAGGAAACCTGAAATGAGGGAGGGTTCAGAGTAAGACATCAAAGGTGATTCTTTCAAGCTAAGAACAATAGGGAGCAAAATGGAGAATGGTAGATTAGGAAGAAATGCTTTACAGTAAGCATAGTGAGGCTGGAACAGGTTGCCCAGAGGGGCTGTGGATGGCTTCCTCCCTGGAGGTGTTCAAGGCCAGGCTGGATGAGGCCTTGAGCAACCTGGTCTAGTGGGAGGTGTCCCTGCCTATGGCAGGGGCATTGTAACTAGACAATCTATGGTCCTTTTCAAGCCAAACCATTCTATGAATATTGAAAAAGTTAATGTTGTTGCCTTTGCTTGACAGAAGCACAGATTTGAGATAGTTTCTCCTACTCTGCTTCTCCACACGCTCTTTTGACTTGTGGGAAAATTACTAACCTCTGCCAGGCTGAGCCTGATCAAAGCCTTAAGAAAATTACTGGAGGAAGCAGATCCACACACAGTGCCACTGCCTCTGTTTCATTTCCTGTCGTAATAAAGTGTTGTCATCATCCACTCGTTTCTCCTCCTCCTCTTTCCTCTCTTCAGCTTATCCTCAGCTGCACCAGAAGTTTTAAACTTCTGTCTTGTGATAGGACCAGGGGCAATAGACACAAAGTTGAACACAAGAAGTTCCACCTCAACGTGAAGAGAAACGTCTTTGCTGTGAGTGTGCTGGAGCCCTGGAACAGGCTGCCTGGAGAAATTGTGGAGTCTCCTTCTCTGGAGACTCTCCACACCCATCTGGAGAGTGACCTGCCCCTCCTACCATGTGGTTGTATAACCTACATCTCAGGGAATCCCACCCTGCACAGACCCAGTATCATATCAATATAACTTTTTTCTCCAAACTATGGAAACTACAAGGACACTGCTCCATATCCTCCTTTCCCCTGCAGGTTACCACAACCTGCTCTCAAACAGATCACACCAAATGAAAGTGAAGCAGCACAGCCTCATGCCCACCTTCTGCACTGACAGATGCGAGGTTTAAATGCCATCCTGATGTACTGGGGAGTGGCAAGAGGGAAAAACGGCAGAAGAGTCAGGTTTTGTACTACACCACAGACTGGGGGATTTCTGGGCAGTAACTGCAGACAGGCCACTAGGTGCTGCTGTAAGGCAAGCAAAGGGCCTGACAGGAAAGGCAAGGATTCAGAATCCTAGAATGGTTTGGATTGGAAGGGACCTTAAAAGATCTATTTCCCACCCCCCTGCCCATGGGCAGGGACACCTCCTACCAGACCAGGTCGCTCAAGGACTCGTGCATTTCCAGGGAAAGAGCATCTGAGACCTCGCTGGGCAACCTGTTCCCATGTCTCACCACCCTCACTGGAAAGTTTTTTCGTGCTGCCCCACAGAAAGCCAGCAACACCTCTCTGGGCAGCTCTGTCACCTTTAAATTAAGAAAACCAAACCAAAACACTCCTCTCCATCTTTATATGGAACTTCTTTTAATCAAGTTTGTGCCCATTACCCCTTGTCCTGTCACTGGGCACCACTGAAAAAGGACTGGCTCCATCCTCCTGACACCCATGCTTGAAACATTGATCAGCATTGATGAGATCTTCCCTGAGTCTGCTCTTTTTCAGACTAAAAGGCCCCAGCTCTCCCACTCTGTCATCATCAAAGAGGTGCTGAGGTCCCCTAGGCATCTTTGTTACCCCTTGCTGTACCCTCTCCAGCAAATCCCTCTCCATCTTGAACTGGAGTTCAGAAACAGACACAATACTCCAGCTGTGACCTTACCAGGGCAGAGATGTCAGTCAGTAAAGTTAATACTGAACTGATGTAAAAAGTGGACTTCTATGTTGACAGTTGCAGCACAAGACCCACAGCACAGGGCTCACAATTCCATCCCACCTGAGGTTCCCCAAGATGGAATAGACTGAATTTTGAGGAGGGTGGATTTAGACTAGGTATTAGAAAGAAATTATTTACAGTGAGGGCAATGAAACACTGGAACAGGTTGCCCAGGGAGGCTGGGGATGCTCCTTGCAAGTGTTCAAGGCCAGGTTAAATGAGGCTGTGAGCAACCTGGTCTAGTGGAAGGCCTAAGGCAGCGGGGGATGGCATTAGATAATCTTCAAGGCCCCTTTCAACCCATCTATGAAAGATGTGACTGCAATTTCATTTCCCACTGGTCAACTATTTCATTTCAGAGCTCTGAGGGCTTGTGGAAAGAAGAAAGTTCCTTACCTCTTGTGCAGTTAGGGCATGTTCCCCTGCTAGAAGCAGCATACTCAGGCCTCCCATTTGTGTAGGATCTGTTAAAAGAGTAAAACAAAGTCTTAATTTTACTAATTTGCTTGTTTAAAGAGCCTATCATTTGCAACATTCAACTCCCACAAGACTACTTGTCATAGACACTCTAAGCAAGCTGCCATAAAAGGCAGTTCCAGAGAATCACAAATAACCATTTCTGTCCCCTCTGGGAGAGGCTTTCAAAGCTGTTTTAAAGGATTTAATTGGATTTGTGTGCTTAACACCCCACTGTGTGGATTTACAATTTGACTGCCAAAGGTTTTATGTACTACAGAGATGGGTATCTTCAAAACAGCAGCTGCAATGATCTTAGACATAAATACACACAAAATGCTCTAATACCACACATGTTTAGAACTGAATGGATGCTCCTACCCAGGCAGTGGTTCTCCCTCCTCAGCCACTGAACAAATAAAAGGATGGATTTAAATGACATGACTAAGCTCTGAAGCAAAATTCCTATTTTCATTTAGCTTTAATTTAGAGCTGCATTTAGTGGTGAGAAGTGACAGCCTGCCAGCTCTGCAGCAGAAAGCTCCTGATCCTCTGTGCCAGAAGAGCACAGGCACTGGCCAAGCAATCTGCTTGTCTGCTTGCTGTCCTGCCAATACAACAAATAATTGAGGAAAATAAAACAGCAATGCAAATGTTCTTTCTCCAAGCATTTAATTCACAGATTCACAGGTTGCATCAGGTTCAAAGTTATCATGTGCAACCCTCCCTGCCTCAGCAGGGACATCTCCAACTGGATCAGGCTGCCCAGGGATGCATCAAGTTTGATCTTCAGTGTCTTCAGGGACGGGGCCTCAACCACATCCCTAAGCAATCTGTTCCAGTATTTTACCACTCTCATTGTGAAGAACTTCCTCCTGATGTCCAACCTGAGTCTATCCTGCTCTGGCCTCAAATGATTGCCCCTTGTCTTAATGTCATAAGCCCTTCTAAACAGTCCTTTCATAGCCTTCCTGTAGGCCTCCTTCAGATACTGGAATGCCACTAATCAGGTTGAACAGACTCAGCTCTCTCAGCCTGCCTTTGTAGGAGAGGTGCTCCAGCCCTTTGATCATCTTCACGGCCTTCTCTGGACCCACTCCAGGAGGTCCATGTCCTTCTTGTGTCGGAGGCCCCACAGCTGGACACAGTACTCCAGGGTGAGGTATGACCAGAGCAAAGCAGAGAAGTTGAAGCACCTCTCTTAATCTGCTGGTCACGCTGCATTTGATGCAGCCCAGGATGCCTGGGCTGTAGGTGCTCATTGCTGCCTCATGTCCAGCTTCTCACCCACCAGCAACCCCAAGTCCTCCTCTGCAGGGCTGCTCTCAATCTTATCATCTTCCAGCCTGGAATGGCATTGGGATTACCCAGACATAAGTGAGGTCATGAGGTTCTTGTCAGCCCACTTCACCAGTCTGTCCAGGTGCCTCTGAATGGCACCCATTCTGTCCTTCAGTCTTATCAACCTCATTAGTCAACTTGGTGCCCTCTACACACTTGCTGAGGGCGACCTCAATCTCACTGTATATATGATGCTGACAGATTCTCCCTTCCAGCTCCTCTGAGCTGCCTGAGCTCAGAAAACAAACACAAGAATTAAAATCAATGAACACTGGCACTGCATTCCTCACTCGGTTATTTCACACTCAGACCAGTTGGTTGCTCTTCATCATGATGAAGACTAATTATCTGATTTTGAGGGACTGCTTTGGAAGCAATGCAGGGGTCTGATGTAATAGTGCACTGTCAAGACAGGCAGACAGTCAGTGGCCCAAATGTTTCACACAACAGAATCACAGAATGGTAGGGGTTGGAAAGAACATCTGGAGATCATCCAGTCCAACTCTCTGCCAAAGCAGGATCACTTAGGGCAGGTCACACAGGAATGCATCCAGATGGGTCTTGAAAGTCTCCAGAGAAGAGACTCCATAAGCTCTCTGGGCAGTGGGGTCCAGGGCTCCAGCACCCTGACAGTAACGAAATCTCTCCTCAAGTAGAGGTAGGACTTCCTGTGTTCCAGTCTGTAACCACTGCACCTTGACAGCCAGAACACGTGAGAAAGGGAAGTGTTAGCATTCCCATTTTGCTGGGACACCAACTTCAGTCATGAGGAGAAATGAAAAATCAAGTTTTGCTAGAGGTGCACTCCTATTTTCCAATTTCCTTTCACAAACTATACAAAAGCTCTCTCTACAACAATAACTTATATGTGCCCAGGAACACTTCCCTGTACTCAGCACTAGGGAGGCCACACCTTGAAACCTGGGCTCAGTTTTGGGCCTCTTGCACCAAGGACATTGAGGTGCTGAAGCTCGTCCAGAGAAAGGTTACAAAACCAGAGAAGGGACTGGGGAACAGGTCTGGTGATGAGTGACTGAGGGAACTGGGGTTGTTTAGTCTGGAGAAGCGGAGACTGAGAGGAGACCTCAGTGCTCTCTACAACTCCCTGAAGGGAGGGTTAAGTGAAGTGAGGGTTGGTCTCTTCTCCCTAGTATCAGGTGACAGGAGAGGAAATGGTCTGAAATTCTGCCAGGAGAGGTTTACATTGGAGATCAGGAAAAATTCCTTTCCTTCAAGAGTGGCCAGGCATTGGAAGAGGATGCCCAGGGAGGTGGTGGAGTCACCATCCCTGGGGGAGTTCAAGACATGTGTGGACACAGCACTCTGGAACGTGTTTTAATGACGATGGTGGTTGAAGATTGGACTCAATGATCTTAGAGTTCTTTTCCAATCAAGATAATTCTGTGACTCTGTGATTCTATTGTATCATTAGATTAGTTTCTAATTAATTCTCAAACTCTCTTTGCTCTACTCTGACAGACGTTGGCAAGGTGTCTCTGTACTCAGAAACTCTACAGCAGGAGCCCAGCAGGAGCGGTGGGGAATGGCAGACAGGTAGACCAACACCTATTACTTGTTCTCAAGTCTGTAAACCTATAAGGAGCACAGAACTTACTCCTCTGATAGCAAAAACAGAACAGGATGAAGAGACTTGTCTTTTTTACAGCTAGTCCCTCATCCATGATAACTGTATATATATATAGATGATCTGGATGAGGGCATGGAGTCAGTCATCAGCAAGTGTGCAGATGACACTAAGCTGGGGGCAGATGTGGCTGGGTTGGAGGGCAGAAGGGCTCTGCAGCGGGACCTTGACCGCCTGGACAGATGGGCAGAGTCCAATGGGATGGGGTTCAATAGCTCCAAGTGCAGGGTGTTGCACTTTGGCCACAACAACCCCATGCAGAGATACAGGCTGGGGTCGGAGTGGCTGGAGAGCAGCCAGACAGAGAGGGATCTGGGGGTGCTGATTGATACCCGCCTGAACATGAGCCAGCAGTGTGCCCAGGTGGCCAAGAGAGCCAGTGGCATCCTGGCCTGCATCAGGAATGGTGTGGTCAGCAGGAGCAGGGAGGTCATTCTGCCCCTGTACTCTGCACTGCTTAGACCACACCTTGAGTACTGTGTTCAGTTCTGGGCCCCCCAGTTTAGGAGGGACACTGAGATGCTTGAGCATGTCCAGAGAAGGGCGACGAGGCTGGGGAGAGGCCTTGAGCACAGCCCTACGAGGAGAGGCTGAGGGAGCTGGGATTGTTTAGCCTGGAGAAGAGGAGGCTCAGGGGAGACCTTATTGCTGTCTACAACTACCTGAGGGGTGGTTGTGGCCAGGAGGAGGTTGCTCTCTTCTCTCAGGTGGCCAGCACCAGAACAAGAGGACACAGCCTCAGGCTGTGCCAGGGGAGATTTAGGCTGGAGGTGAGGAGAAAGTTCTTTACTGAGAGAGTCACTGGATACTGGAATAGGCTGCCTGGGGAGGTGGTGGAGTCGCCGTCCCTGGGGCTGTTCAAGGCAAGACTGGATGTGGCACTTGGTGCCATGGTCTAGCCTTGAGCTCTGTGGTAAAGAGTTGGACTTGATGATCTGTGAGGTCTCTTCCAACTCTGATGATACTGTGATATATAGCATGAAAAAACTTTATTTTGATCACGTTTTACAGCTCCCTCATAGCCAGAAGGAATTTCCTTCCAGGAATATTCATACCACTTTACTACAGGTACACAGGAATTTTTACATCTTTTTATCCTTTTACCCTTATTCCATAAATCAATTTTCCACTCTCTAGCTCATGGTCTAAGTAGAACACTCCTATCTCCCACACACTTGTCAGAAAGTAGGTAGGACCTAACAAAATTTCAAATACAGTAGCTTTTCTAAAATTGTAAGTTTTTTAAATGAAAAACAATTAAACAAAAAGGATGGTAGGGAGAAAATTATTTTCTACCTGCTGGGCTCTTTTTAAGCTGGCAGTATTATTATTATTTTAAGCCTCTGTATTTCAAGGTCATGATTGCAAGAGTCATGCTATTTGTGACTCTCAGTGAGAGATTATTTGCCCTTCACCAGTTCAGGCATTCTATCTCCATGTCTTGACAGGTTTGATTTCACTTTCTATTAAAATATACAAGTTTAAATGATTAAATTATTATTAGAAAAATAAAAGCCTTATTAAAAAGTTGTTTAAAAGGTTTAAATCTGCCCCTCCAATGTATAAAGGGCAAAACAAAACTGTTTAAACTGAAATTAAATTACGTTTCTCTTGATTTAAATACAGAAAGTTAGCTCCCCCACTACCTTCATCCACAAGAATGTTATCTCCTCCAACTGCACTGGGAGCAGTGCTGTTCAGTACCTTCATCAATGATACAGACACCAAGACTGAGAGCACCCTCAGAAAGTTTGCTGATGACACCAAAAGGAGAGGTGCAGCTGGCAAGACTGGAGGACAAGATGCCATTCAGAGGGACATAGACAGGCTGGTGAAGTGGGCTCAGGAGAGCTTTATGAGGTTCAAAAAGGGAAAGTGCAAGGTCCTGTACCTAGGTCAGGGCAATCCTCAATATCAGTCCAGGATGGGGCACGATGACATTGAGAGCAGCCCTGCAGAGAAGGACTTGGGGTTGCTGGATGGTGAGAAGTTGGACATGAGCCAGCAATGGGTATGTGCAGACCAGAATATCAATAACATTCTGGGCTGCATCAACAACAAGAAGCAGGTTGAGAGGTGATTCTGCCCCTCGGTTCTGCTGTGGTGAGACCTGTAACCCTCTCAACACAAGAGGGATGTGGACCTGCTGAAGTGGGTCCAGAGGAAGTCATGAAGATGATCAGAGGGCTGGAGCATCTCTTCTACAAAAAGAACTGGGGCTGTTCAGCCTGAAGAAGAGAAGGCTCCAGGGAGACCTTATAGCTGCATTTCAATATCTGAAAGGGACCTAAAGGAAGCCTGGGGAGGGAGTTTCTACAAGGGCTTGTAGTGATAGTACAAGGGGCAGATTTAGTTTGGACATTAGGAGGAAGTTTCTCACAGTGAGGGTGGTGAAATACTGGAACAGACTGCCCAGGCATGTGGTTGAGGCCCCATCCCTGGAGGCATTCAAGATCAGACCTGATGTGGCCCTGGGCAATGTGATCTAGTTGGATATGCCCCTGCTCACTACACAGGGGTTGGACATGATGACCTTCAAGGGTTCCCTTTGACCTGATGCAGTCTGTCAATCTGTAAACTTCACAAACATCCATGATTTTTTTGTAAACAGCAAATAACTGAACATGCTACAACACTCTATGAGAGAGAAGAAAGGAATGCACACAGACAGAATTCCCCTTTTTGACTGGAAAATGGAAATTTCTAACAGCAAATAAGCTGGAATTCAAAACCAACCAAATCTGGACCCCAAATTGAGTATGGGTTATAATGCCACATACGTGGACTTGAAAGCAATCACACATTAAGGAGAAATGTTAGCAAGTGGATATGCAGAGGTTTAAGTGGACCTTGGCAGCTTAATTCAGGACATGAAAGGTATTTGCATTAGACTGTTGTGTGCAGTAAACTGGTGTCACACTTCCATTTCAACACTGCATCCTCAAACAAAATGAGGACTAACATGGATGGAAATCTCACCTGCCATCCCAAAGTTAAGCTGGGGCATTTCTTCATTTTTTGCCCCTTTCCTTGGGCTTGGTAAATCTTTTGTAGATTCTGATGCAAAGGCCCACAGCTTTTTCCTGCTTGTAACAGTGGATGTCTGGGTTTTCACAGGTTTGTTTGTTGTTGGGCACCACTTGTACCCTGGATTTGCCTTCATAAATGCATCTTTGTACTAGAAAAGAAAAGGAAAATTACCAGTCATGCCAGTTGTGATATCATACTATCCAAAGGGCAAGAGAATGCACTGTAAGAGGATTTAATACAGTAAATAATCCTTAAATACCTTGATTTTTTAACAGTTTAATCACATGCTTAGAGTCTGATCACCAACACAATTTAGAAAGAAGAAATGTTAAGAGAAGCAGAGTGGTATTTAAAAAGAAAAGTAGAGTGGTATTTTGCTGCTTCTGAGCATCTACCACCCAGAGCAGGCTGAAGTTCTGACCCTGCAAACTGCTCCTCCATGCTCACTCTGAGCCATAAAGGCAGCTATCTGAATTCTTTTGCAGGCAGTCTTTCTGTTCTAGCCTGAATGAAAGGCAAACATCCATTTAGCAATAAATATGCATTTAGTCATTTCAGCAGCATGATGCTCCTTACCTTGCACTCTTTTTTTCTCTAATAGGTCTGTATTTTCTAATATTTGGGCACATGCTTTCCCCAAATCAGGCACAGAAAATAAATCACTATCAGCATTAGCTCATTTTCAGTAACTTCTGATACAGCATTTCAGTGTTCTTTTGAAAATTTACTATGCTTCATGGCTGCCTAAGATGAAACTAAGACCATGTCAAGCTTCCTTTGGCCTTGAGCACACAGCACACAGCTCAGTTGTTTGATGGTGCCTTGGTAAGAAGCACTAAAACAAACAAAGCCAGACTGCACATGGGGAGGGGGAAAGTCTGGATCCCACAGAGTTTTGGGGGTAGGGAAAAGGATGGGGACCTGTTTTATTCACAAAATGCAGCAGTCATTACACTTTCTGAGTCTCTTGCTGACCAAATCACAACAAGGTTTATGAATGAGTGCAGCAACAAAAAACCCACATTTGGTATTTGAAATGTGTTGCTATCAACGGTGGAGAAAGGGCAAATCAGACAAGTAGGTCACATATGCAACGGTTGGCCTGACAACTGCTAGGGGTGCAACAGCACTGGCTGCTGGAGAAGATATAGAATCACAGAATTGCTGTGGTTAGAAAAGACCTCTAAGATTGTCAAGGCCAACTTTTCACCCAACGTGACCAAGGTCATTAAACCATGTACCAAAACGCCATATCCACATCGTTCTTGAACGCCTCTAGGGATGGTGACTCCACCACTTCCCTGGGCAGCCTCTTCCAATGCCTGACCACTCTTACAGCAAAGACATTTTTCCTGATCTCCAACCAAAACCTCCCCTGGAACAATTTTAGGCCATTTTCTCTTGTTCTGTCACTTGACACTAGGGAGAAGAGATCAAGTCCCACTTCACTCCACCTCCTTTCAGGGAGCTGTAGAGAACAATGCGGTCTCTGTTCACCCTTCTCTTCTCCTGACTTAGTTTATCCAATAAGTGCTAGTGCTCACCATGGAGAGAAGGAAGCCAGCACCTGGAAGTGTTCAAGGCCAGGTTGGATGGGGCTCTGAGCAAGGTGATCTATTGGGAGGTGATCCTGCCCATGGCAGGGGGGTTGGAACTAGATGACTTTTAAGGTCTTTTCCAACCCAAACCATTCTATGACTCTATGTTACATGCAGATGCCTGCACAGAAACACACACATAGGTTTACAAAAAATCACCTTGGCTATCAAATACAGAACTAGCACTTAACCCTTGTCATCTCTGGCAGTGTCTGTGGTGTTCTCCCAGATCAATAAGCCTGGTAGCATGATCACCACCACATGCGGGTCACTTTTACTCCCTTTGTACCATATTAGCTGGCATTTGGCACCTCCAAACTGCAGCAAGACTAACAAATGGTTTTAGTCTAGAAGCAGCACAGCCCTGTGTGAGCCTGCTGGGTGAAATCCTGTATTTATAGAAGTGGCTATAAATAATAAAAACCTGCAG
The DNA here is from genome assembly GCF_015220805.1 of Pogoniulus pusillus. Lineage (NCBI taxonomy): Eukaryota > Metazoa > Chordata > Aves > Piciformes > Lybiidae > Pogoniulus > Pogoniulus pusillus. Next base: position 7,758,618 of record NC_087268.1, read on the forward strand.
GGACTGCTGACCCACATACACACTGCATTTGCTGCACAGGGTGTTGTCTCTGAAATGTGCAAAGTAAAGGCTGAGACACCTCTCACCTCATCCCTTTCCCCTTTGGAACAGGTTGCCCAGGGAGGTGGTGGAGTCACCATCCCTGGAGATGTTCAAGAAATATGAGGACATGACACCTCAGGACATGTTTCAGTGGCCATAGTGGTCTTAGATTGACACTTGGACTCAATGATTCAGAGATTCACAGAATGGTTTGGGCTAAAAGGGACCTTACAGATAATCTAGTTCCAACTCCCCTGTCATGGGCAAGGACACCTTCCACTAGACCAAGCTGCTCCAACCTGGGTATGATCACTTCCAGGCTTGGAGTCTCCATGATTTGGGCTACCTGATCCAGTGCCTCACCACCCTCAAGGGAAGAGCATCTTCTAATGTCTAATCTAAATGGAGTTTTGTTTGTTAACAAAGATTTTTTTAATCCAGTGTAAACTGGTTTAAAAGTTTTAAATCTATTTTAATGTCCTGAGGATTGTCACAGCAGGAGATTCACAGAACACTTGCAACAACTGCTAAATGCAGAGTAGGACTCAAATCCCACCACACTTCAAGAGGGATCCAGGCAGATCCATGCCTGTAAATTAACAGTAAACTAAGGTTAGAGTATTTGCTTGACAGGGAATTTCACTACAAGATCATCATCAGCCCCCTCCCCTATAAGCCACTGCCTACAGGCAAGCCGAGGTGTTACAGAGCCTGCCTATAGATAAAGCAGACAGAGCTCCACACAGAAGTGACACTTAAACGAAAGCCAAGTTAAGTGTGACTGCACTGACACCCTGGAGTCAGGAGAAAACCCACTATCCCACACTGGGTATTCCCACACATCAAATTATGAACTCTAAGGAACTTAAACAATTCTTGGATTAAAATTTTACCTTGACATAAAGCTGCTTTGTGAAATACGGGGTTAAATCTTTTTTCCCTGCTCCCAGTTAAAAGACTCTGACTACATATTGCTCTCTGATTCCAGTACTGGACTCAGTCTCACCAAAGGTTGCTCTACCAACACTGATTAACAATACATAGGGACAGTACCTCATGAAAACTAGTAAGTTCTAAACACTGTAGAATGAAAGGGAAAAGGTGACTACATGTTTTGACTATGCTTTTGGTCCATCTGTATAATAACACCAACCTGTGTCATTGATAGCAAATGCATAGCTTGAGCTAAATGTCACTGAGTAGATGGCACTGGTCTGTATGTCACTGTTTTCAGTGGCCACCATCCCAATGCCACTGCTTGTGCCACAGTAATTATCAGGTAGTATTTACCACAAAGTGCATATATTTTTACCAATGACTATTAGAACCAAGTTAGTGTACACAGACCAATTGCTTCTCAGCCCGATGTGAAGACTAAATGAAAGTATAGGGAGGTTCTCCTTCTCATCTACTCTGCCATGGTGTGGCACTCAGAATACTGTATCTAGTTTTGGGCTCCTCAGTTCAAGACAGCAAGGATCTACCGGATAGAGTCCAACTGAGGCTACAGGGATGAAGAAGGGACTTGAGCATCTCTTCTGTGAGGAAAGACTGAGAGATCGGGGGCTGTTTAGTCTTGGGAAGAGAAGGCTGAGTGAGGACTTTATTAATGACTGTAAATATCTGAAGGGTGAGTGTAAAGATGAAGGTGCCAGTCTCTTTCTAGTGGTGTCCAGTAACAGAACAAGAAGCAACAGGTATAAGCTGGAACAGAGGAAGTTCCACTTCAACATGGGGAAAAACCTCTTTGCTGTAAGGGTGCTGGAGCCCTGGAGCAGGCTGCCCAGAGAGGTTGTGGACTCCCCTTCTCTGAGACTTTCAAGACCCATCTGGATGTGTTCCTGTGTGACCTGCCCTAGGTGATCCTGCTTTGACAGGAAGGTTGGCTTGGATGATCTTCAGAGGTCCCTTCCAACCTCTAACATTCTATGATTCTGTGAATCAAAGCAAGAACAGCAGCTATAAAGGGCACCATAATCCCACTCAAGAAGCTGAAGAGTCCAAGGAAGAAAAAAGCTCCACAAGCAACATTTAATACACCAGAGAAAGAGAAAACAGACAAAAAACATGTCGTGCACTCCATTTACATCCACCATTCTTCCAGAACATACCTCCTTAGCCATGTCAGTGTATTTCTGCTTCTCCTTTGGATCTAGAACAGCCCACCAATCTGCCAGGATCTTGGTTGCGCCACGGTTATCGAGCCGTGGGTGTTCTTTCCGCACCAGAGAGCGATGGCGTTTGCAGAACAAGAGAAATGCATTCATTGGTCGGCGAGCTCGTTGCTCTGAGGACTCGTCATCTTCAGTCTCATCAGCATCCTGCTCTAAACCATCAGCACCAAGGAGTGGCACCTAGCAGAACCAAAAGGGAAGGGATGTAGAGCCAGATACCCACACTCCTTATGTAGGCTGAGACCTAGTGTGAACAAGGAGAGGCACACAGCTGTCTCCAAAGGCCATCCATTCCACCTAGGTGACCCAGAGCTCTACATCAAACTCCCTCATCTGAAGGTTCAAAGTCATTCATGCTGTCTGCAAGACTTAACAGGCATAAACTTGAACATAGGAAGTTCCATCTAAACATGAAGAGGAACTTCTTTAACTTAAGGGTGATGGGGTACTGGAACAAGCTGCCCGAAGAGGTGGTGGAGTTTCCATCTCTGGAGAGATTTGAAACTTGCCTGGACGTGTTCCTGTGTGACCTTCTCTAGGTGAACCTGCCTTGGATTTGGTGATCTCCAGAGGTCCCTTCCAACCCCTACTGTTCTATGTGCTTCTATGACTTTGTAAACTCCCAATTTGAGGACAATTTCCTTCAGTACCTGCAGACGGCCTACAAGGAAGCCAGGAAGAGAAGCTTTATACAAGGGCTTGCAGTGACAGGATGAGAGGTGACTGACTGAATCTTGAGGAGGGGAGATTTAAACTGGAGATCAGGAAGACATTCTTTACAGTCAGGGTGGTGAGACAGTGGAAAAGGTTGCCCAGGAAGGTTGTGGATAGTCTCTCCTGAAAAGTGTTCAGGGCCAGGCTGAACAGGGCTTTGAGCAACCTAGTCTAGTGGGAGGTGTCCCTGTTCATGGTAGGGGGGTTGAAAACAGATGATCCTTCAAGGTCTCTTCCATGACTAAAGAGCCCTAGAAGGGCTGGAGGGTTGTATTTTGTACAACCTAGTAATCATGGCAGTGAGAGGAGGTGACCTCAGCCCTGTGTGTTTGCAACTAGAGAGTGCATAGGAATGGAAACGCATAGGTAATGTCTTCTGCTGCTCCTGGCTGAGGCTGTGACTTATGCTGCCACCCAGCCCCTACTCAGCTACCCAGTGAGAGAGACAGGGAGCAAATTCCACCAGAAGACACTGCCAAAATATGCCCTCTCCATTTACAGGTGTTACATTCCTACAAGGCACACACCCCGGAAGACTAGTTCTGACTGAATAAAACTGATTACTGCACGAGACTGCAAACCACCTCCTTTCTAACTGCAAATCTGCTGTTATACCACACTGCAAAAGTGACCTGGAAGGTCACTGTCAGAGTAGCAAGCTCCTACTTGCTTGCTCCTTATCAAAGCTACTGTTCCTTATGAGCATGGGGCTCAAGGCAGTCTTCTCAGCACTGATCTCTTCCTTTCTGCCTTGAAGAAGCATCAAGGAGATGCAGATATGATTATGAGCCAGATGATGGCAACATCTCGCCTCAATAATGACTCTCATGACTGAGAGAACTGGAGCTGTTCAGTTTGAGAAGGCTAAGGGATCTTATTCATGTCTATAAATATCTGAAGGGTGGGTGTCAAGAAGAAGGTGCCAGTTACTTTTCAGTGGTGTCCAGTACTGTGACAAAGAACAACAGGTATTAGCTGGAACACAGGAAGTTCTACATCAATGTAAGGAAAAAATACTGTGAGGGTGCTGGAGCCCTGGAGCAGGCTGCCCAGAGAGGTTGTGGAGTCTCCTTCTCTGAGACTTTTGAAACTCACATGGACATATTCCTGTGTGACTGCCCTAGGTGATCTTGATTTGCCAGGGTGGTTGACTCAATGATCTTAAGAGGTCCCTTCCAACCCTTACTATTCTATCATTCTATGAGCCGTTCTCAACTCTTGTTACAGAGGGTGAGTCTAACTGCACATTCATGAAGCACCACATTGTGGGGTCCTTACAAAAACCAAGTTTCATCATCATCAAACAATGCCAAAGTACCAAGTGCCAAACCAGAGAGGTTATTCCACCTGACCTCTCCACGTTCTGGAGGGTTTAAGTCAAATTTCACTTGCAAAGACAGTAGAAATTACTGATGGCTTTTAACTTCTTCTTTGCCCTTGTAACCTCTGTATTTTTTTTAATCCTTGTGAAAAAGGAAAGAAAACTGTTCACTTATTATGTCCTCAGAGCCACCAGAAGCAAGGTTCAGGTAGATGGGGACAATCTTTCAGTAGAGCCTGTTGTGACAAGGAGTAAGAGCTTTAAACTAAAAGGGAGAGTTAGACTAAAGAGAAGGGACAATTTTCTTAAGTTTGAGAGTGATGAAACAGTGACACAGCTTGGCCAGAGAGGTGGCAGATGACCCATCCCTGGAACCACTTCAGATCAGGTTTGATGGGACTTTGAAAAACCTGTTCTAGTTGCAGATGTCCCTGCAGATTGCAGGTGGGTTGGACTAAATGATGTTTAAATGTTGTCCCTTACAACCCAAGTCATTTTATCGTTCTGTGAGAGGCTAACTTCACGTCTAAAATAATCCACCAAACATTCAAAACCCCACTTGTGCAACAAGTTATTGAAAGAGTTAAATCTCTTCTAGTCTAACTCTTAAAAAGAGAGTTCTGATTAAGGTTTTCACTTTTATGCTTGCCCTCATAACGTTGTGGGCACAGCACCACTGTGTTTTACTAAAGAGAACAGCAAGAAGCAAACAAAATAAAATACATGGTTAAGGAGAATCTGACCCATCATTAACCTTCTACAATCAAAACATCCAGTGAAGTCTACCTTATCAATATCTTCCTCCTCTTCTTCCTCCTCCTCCTCTTCAGAGAAGTCAAGGAGTTTCTTGGCAAGCAGGGGATGCCACTGAAGACACTTTCTTTTTGGTCGCTTCCCAGTTCCTTCTCCTTCTGTCGAATGATCCTTACTCCTACTACTGCCTTTCATTACTGTGACCTGTCATGCAAAAAAAGTCATAGATTCACAATAAAACCCCAAAATGACCCTCACAGAGATGCACCAGTGACAAACACATGGGGCACTAATGCAAGACTTGCAGAATATTTTTGGCAAGATAATGGCACTTTCCTGGAACCAGTCTCTTTTCACTGGTGTCTTGTGATAGGATGAGGGGCAACAGACACAAACTCGAACACAGTAAGGCTAGTATGAGGAAAAACTTTTTCACTGTGAGATTGCCCTGGAACAGGCTGCCCAGAGAGGTTGTGGAGTCTCCTTCTCCAAAGACATTCCATACCTGCCTGGACACATCTACCTGTGTGGCCTGCCCCAGGTGATCCTGCTTTGGTAGTGAGGTTGGACTGAATGATCCCTGGAGGTCTCTTCCAACCTCTACTATTCTGTATCAGATAGTGTTAGTTCCTCCCTGCTCAGCAGCAGTACCTGGCTCTCACCAGTTAAGCATGTGTGGTGGTAGGCTTGATGGAGCAAATGTGGGCTTATCCATGCCCAGACATGTTTGCCTGCCCCCCCAATCCTGTGCTGGGGAAGCAAGCTTGGAAGGGGAGGACAGAAGCCCTGGCTTTGCCTATCATGGAGAGGCCTGGCAAAGTGCCATTCCCCTTGGCTAATCCATGTCCTGGACACTGACAGAAGGGATGAGCAGGCAGCACCAGGCTGCTGCCCCTCGTTTTGCATCCCGAATTTGCCTGCAGAGCTCACCAGGAACAGGCTCCAGATGCCTGCAGGCGGCCGCCTCGCACAGCTCCCGGCGTGACACTGTGCTGAGACCGTGCACACCTCAGGACACCCTGCCTGCCCCTGAAAGCCTTCCTGCTAAGGCTACAAGTCCTGCAGACACACAGATCGTCCAGGGGAGCTGGGGACAAGGTCAGGGATTGTCAGCCTCCTTTCCAGAAGCCTGGGAGAAATCAAGTCTCAGCAGCCAGTGGGACAGAGTTCCACCTGCTTTGGGCACTCTCTGATTTATAATGTTGTGAGTTAATACTTAAAAGCCTCTTCCAGTACAATATTTGTGTTTGCCACTGTAAGAGATAAGTGCTCTAGTTTTGCCTCTGCCCTGTGTGTATACATTTCCAACCTGTGTGGTTTTTGAACCTGTGAATAAGTTTCTGGCGAGATTTAATGTTAATAAACAGTTGTCATAGTTATTAACAACCACTGCCTGGATAGCAAAATCAATACAGACTACTAATTTTGCATGATCCTTCACAGTATGCCCGGTAACCTGGCAGCAGTTTGCCATGATTTGTTTGAACTAGATCATCTTTAAAGTCTCTTCCAACCCAAACCATTCTATGAGGCTCCACACTTTGCTCTCCTTATCATGTTACTTCTGCCTGGAGCACACCTAAACTCTTCATTTCTCAGCAGCTGCTCCACATAATTTTCTGTAACCAACTTCTGTCTCTTAAATGGTACATATTCATGCACCATCTCACCAAAATACCTGTCTGACTTGTAAAGTGGAACCAAACATACAGAAAGAAACAACTTTGGCTTATAAAACATTGAAATGCTCGCTTCTGCAGCATGATCCAGAAGCCTCCCAGGCATTAACTGTATGAAGCTATATAATCCATGCCATCTCTTCTTTTCTTTCTGTAACATCAGGGATCACTCAAAAAATGAAAAAAAGAAACCATTCCAATATACATTTTTTAATACTTTTCTGTTTAAAAAATGTCTGACCCCATTTTTGCTTATTCAGGTTCGCTTCAGTTTTTACCTGCATTTTAGAGACCTCTTCTGGTGTTCACTTTTTGCTAATGCTTCTCAATCAGACACAGGATTGGTACCATGAAAAATGTTCTGATTCTCTATTATGTCACTTGGGGCCTCTCCTCTTTTAAAAAAAGGATGCTGGCATAGTGCATCAAACTTGTTTTCCTTTTGATTACTTCATCTCCCACTTTGTGAACATTGCTGTCATAGATTCAGAGAATGGTTTAGGTTGGAGGGGACCTTGAAGATCATCCAGTTCCAACCCCTTGCCATGGACAGGGACACCTACCACTAGACCAGCTTGCTCAAGGCTTCATCCAGCCTCAGCTTGAACAGCTGTAAAGTCTTGCCATTCTCACTGTCAAGAATTTCTAACATCCAGACTAAAACTCCCCTCTTCCAACTCAAAGTCATTGCACCTCCTCCTATCACTACAAGCCCTTGTAAAAAGTCCCTCCCCAGCTTTCTTGCAGGCCTTTTTCAGGCAGATACATTGAAACATCCACATATGGAGCTAGATGACCTTTAAGGTCCCTTCCAACTCAAGCCATTCTATGATTCTACAATAGTTACATCAGCTATGCCAATGAAAACATCCAGATGAGTGTGAAATACAGCCAGCAAGGACACTATTACTCATTTTTCTGAACAGAAGATGTTGGCAACTCCTTAAGACACTTCATAGTCAAGTGGATGTAGGTATGATTAAATGACAATAGTAGTTTTACTGACATTATTTACTTGATGATGAGTGGTAAAGCATCAATAGAATCCATTTAGTGGAGTCTTTCTGTTTATTTATCTAACTCTTTTTCCCCTTGACACATCACGAAAAGCATGTTAGTGCTCATTTTGTGTGGCAGACAGGAAGCTGGCAGCCAGAGCAAGCAGACACCAGCTTCTCCTCTCCCTCTCAGGGATTCCTGAGTGCTGGCAAGTGTCCCTACCAGCAAGCTTTTGAAAAGACAGCTGGATTTGGACCCTACAAGAACTGAAGTATGCTTTTAAGCTTGACAATTAAGTATTCCCATAGAAAGTCACAGAACCAAGTCCTGAACAGCCTGCAGAATTTGTGTCTTAAAAATACAGAAGACACACAGCATCCAAAGTGCAATGTTTGCAATAAGCAGTGTTTTTTAAAGCATATTGCAAAATAAAAAGAGCTAATATCAGCAAAACATCATGTATCTTCTATGGCAGATGTAATGGTTTTTAGAAGAGGAAAACCAAAACTAGCTAACAAGATTTTAGAAGCTAAGGGTGACAAAAAGGTGACAGACATCAGGAATTAAGTAGGAATATTCCACCAAGACAAGACAAAAGAAAAGACAGTTTTGATAAACTAAGCCACATATGCTTTATAGTATCACCAGAGGATACCTGCCAAGGTTGACATTTATGATCCACTGACAGCAAGAAATACCTTCAGGGTGATGTTCTACACCTGCCCTTAGTGCTGATATAAATCAAACATTAGAAAGATATTATATCACTGAAAAAAATAGCAATTTTTATATTTTGGTTTTGTTTGTTGGTTTTTTGGGGGTGAGGGTTTGTTTTTGTCTATTGCTTTTTGGCTTTTCTTTGTGTGTGTGTGTTGTCTGCATTATTTCTTTTCTGGTTCTGGAAATATTATGATCAAGGAATGAGAGTTTCCTTGTCTGTCTTATAAAAGGGTTTCAGAGATAATAAATCAATAGATTCCCCAAGAAAAGAGCAGGATGGTGGTGGCATTCTTCTCACTGTTTAACGTTTTACAGCATACATTTTTATATCAATTCCACAACTGTATGCAAGTGTTCATTTTTTAAGTGTTCCTTTTGACCAGGTGATCCTTGGGGTCTCTTCCTACCTGTCACGCTGTGTTTCTGTGATTAACAACAAGTATTTGATTGCCTTCATTATAGAATCATAGAATGTACTATGTTGGAAGGGACCTCCAGAGATCATCTAGTTCAACTACTCTGGCAGTGGCAGGGACATCTCCAACTAGATGAGATTGATCAAAGCTCCATCAAGCCTGACCTTGCATGTCTCGAGGTATGGAGCCTCCACCGCCTCCTTAGGCAGCTTGTTTCAGTGTTACCATTATCATTAAGTTTTGTTTTCCTTATGTATCCTTGCATTATATAGAAAACCTGAAACACAGGTGACCAACTTCTGCAGTCCTAATCGAGAATCATAGAATCAACCAGGTTGGAAGAGACCTCCAAGATCATCCAGGCCAACCTAGCACCCAGTCCTAGCCAGTCAATTAGACCATGGCACTAAGTGCCTCATCCAGTCTTTTCCTGAACACCCCCAGGGACGATGACTCCACCACCTCCCTGGGCAGCCCATTCCAAGGGCAAATCACTCTGAGAAGAACTTCCTCCTAGTATCCAGCCTATACCTCCCCTGGCACAACTTGAGACTGTGTCTCCTCATTCTGTTGCTACCCCCACCTGGCTACAGCCTCCCTTCAGGTAGTTGTAGACAGCAATGAGCTCAGCCCTGAGCCTCCTCTTCTGCAGGCTGCACACCCCCAGCTCCCTCAGCCTCTCCTCACAGGGCTGTGCTCCAGGCCCCTCACCAGCTTTGTCGCCCTCCTGTGGACACCTTCCAGTATCTCAGCATCTCTCTTGAACTGAGGAGCCCAGAACTGGACATAAGACTCAAAAGTGTGGCCTGAGCAGTACTGAGTACAGGGGAAGAATAACCTCCCTTGTCCTACTGGCCACACTGCTCCTGATACAGACCAGATTGCCATTTGCTCTGCTGCCCACCTGGGCACACTGCTGGCTCAGCCTGCTATCTACCAGTAACCCCAGGCATTTGGCACAACTGGAGGCCACTTCCTCTTGGTCTGTCCCTTGTTACTTAGTTGAACAGACCAATGTCCGCCTCTGTACAGCCTCCTTTCGGGCACTTGTACAGAGCCAGAGGGGCTCCCCTGAGCCCACACCACCACCAAACCAGCACTCCAAACTCATGCACATCCACAGAGCCGATGACTCCTCGGTAGGCAGGCACTAAACCTATGAGAAGGAGGTGGCACGGGGCATGCCTACCCAAGTGGCACAGAACTGGGGAGCCTGGGAAAAGGCAGCAAGGAAGCTGGGGAGAAGGCACCAGAGTTGCTGCAGCCGCCCGGGGTCAGCGGCTGGCTGTGCCAAACGGCTGCTGCAGGGCAGGGGCTGGGCTCACGGTACCTGCTGCGGCGGCGCATCTAGCAGCACTGAGCAGTGATGCTCTCACGGCCACCTTAGCAGGCCCAGAGCAAAGCCCAGCAGTGCCGGGGCTGGCTGGCACCGTGCCGAGGCTGCAGAGGCGGCAGGACGCGGGGCAGCAGCCGAGCGGAGCCGACAACCGGTTAGGGGCGGCTGGCAACCGACCGCGTTCTCAACGCGTTCTAAACCGGCAGCGGTAGCGAGGGGAGGGCGGCAGGGGAGGAGCAGAGAAGCGGGGGAGAAGGGGAGAAGAGTTAGAGGAGAACGGAAGAAGCGAGGGGAAGGGAAAGCTCACACTTAGGGCTCACCTTTTTAAAAGCAAGCTTAAACATCCCAACAAAAGAAACACCAAGGAAAACCCCGCAACTGCTCCTTCGGAACTGCTAGCTCATAAATCCTGGTAATGGAATCCTTATGCATTCCATAACCAACAACGAAGAGGCTTCACGAAAACTTCAAATAAAACGTGCTTGTGCAGTGATCACTGACAGCAACGCCACAAGATTGATAATAAATCCCTAGATCCTGTCATATTTCCTGGGGAATCTAATCATCACAATCTCCTTTCATCCCTCTAGTAAGAGATAACGTGGGTAAAGCAAAACGTCAGTAAGAAGTGAACCTGTGGAGTCTGCTCTGTGCCTGAACGCCACACCATCTCCCCACATCTGGATTCGTTTCTGAGTTATTAACTTGCTCAAGGTCAGGCTGGTGGATGCCTTGGGCAACCTGGTCTAGTGGGAGGTGTCCTTGCACATGGCAGGAGGATTTGAACTAGAGGATCTTTAAAGTCCCTTCCAACCTAAACCATTCTATGATTTTATGAAAATAGCATTAAAACAAATACTAAAGCAGCAACGTGTCAAAACGTGTCTGATCTCAAATTAGGCATAACTCAAGGAGGTACACAGAATGCCAGGGCAGAGCAGAGTTTGGATGGATACAAATAGAAGCAGAAAACGACTGTGTACTCATAGATCAGATTTGGATTTCTCTTCTTTCTACAGGCAGCATTTTAGGCATTTTAATGCAGGCTAGATCATGTAGTTCCAACCCCTCTGTCCTGGGCAGGGACACCTTCCTCTCGACCAGGTTGCCCAAGGTCTCATCCAGCCTGGCCTTGAATACTTCTGGAGAGGGATTTCTTGATGCAGTGGTTTGGTAAGGGAAGAAAGAGATGGAGCTAAAAGAACCTCAGCTATTTTTTTTTGGAAGCAGCACTATCTCTCAGAACTATGCAGATCCACCTGAAATCCTTTTGGGTCTATTAAAATTTGCAGTGACTTGGAAAGCAGATGCATTGGCTCAGAACACAATTTTCAAGTGCCATCTAGTGGTTATTGTAATTTTTCTTTCAACTTGGTATTTACCTTCTCAATTTAAAAAAAATAACCAAGAAAGTTTGTTACTTTTCTTGATACCTTCTTATGTGACTTGGGTTTGCAATGGTAAGTAGATGCTTAAATGTTAAGTCTAAGCTTAAGAATTCCTTCAGATTGAATTTGGGCCAGAAGACAGTTGATTTCAGGACTAAGGAATTAAAAGAGGAAAAATAAGCTTATCCTTAAAAACAAAACAAGGTACAAATGTCAGTTTGTTATTTAGAATGAACTATTTCAGCAACCACTTGGCCAGGGACTCAGCTTTTTGTGCTCTTAAGGACTATAAAAGCTGTGGAGTGCAGCTGCCTTTTCAGTCAAGGTTCTGTTGCTGTTGTAATAAAGCACCTCAGAAACGTGGATTAAAATTGTCAACTGGAAGAGCTGCAGTCAAAAATGATTCATAGAATCATAAAATGGTTTGGGTTAGAACTGGGATCCTAAAGATCATCCAGTCCAATTCCCTTGCCATGGGCAGGGAACAGCTCCTACTACAACACGTTGCTCAAGGCTTCATTCAACCTGGCTTTGAACATCTCCAGGGAAGGGACATCTGTAACCTCGCTGGGCAACCTGTTGCAGGGTCTCATCAGCCTTATATACGTTGCCACATGTAGAGAATTTCATCCTGCACTGTTTCGCTCTATCTCCTTTTGTCAAGATTTTCTGGATAACCACTAAGAAAGCACCAGAGACCCATAAACACTGTGGAAAGAAGTTCCCTTAGTAAGAAAGATTATTTAAACTTTATGTTCTCATTTTTATTCTATGCTAACACCTATATAAAACCTCCACTTTTTAACTGACAGTCAAAGAATTGGCTTCATGAAATATAACAAACCTCCCACTGTCTGGCTCCAGATGGGTGGTGAAAGCTGCTTCTGTAGTTCTCTACAGGTTAAGAACCAAAACAATAAACCTCCAGTCAAATTAAAAGCCACTTCACAAGCAAACCACACCTCAAACAAGATTGGATAATTAAGATTACAGGTAGGCATTATGGTTTTTATCTTCAGATCTTTATGACAACAGAGGGGAAAAAAAAAAGGAAAAATATTAGTTTTCCCAGTTCTTTTGATTGCTATTTAAGATCTTTGTTGATAGTTTAACATGTCTAAAATTGAGTTTTTGTGAATGCCTCCGAAGTTTTTATGAGTTCTATAAAATCTTTTATTGTATCTGTACAAAAACTCCTAGATGGAAATATCAATACATCTTGCTTGGACAAGATACATTTACATCTAACTACACACACGTGTGAGGTCATAAACTCAAGGTTTTACATCTAGCTACTCTGCCACCAACCAAGGGGAAACTTTATCTGTGTCCACAGATCAACCAAAATGAGGCATCACAGAATTGTTTCTGTTAGAAAAGACCTCCAAGATCATAGAGTCCAGCCACTGACCTACAGTCACTGTGGCCATTAAACCATGTTCCAAAGTGCCATGACCACACATTTCTTAAACACCTTCAGGGATAGTGACTCCACCACCTACCTCCCTGGGCAGCCTGTTCCAGTGCCTGACCACTCTTTTGGGAAAGGAATCTTTCCTAATATTCAAACTAAACCTCCCCTGGCACAATTTTAGGACATTTCCTCACATTCTATCTGTATTTATCAGTATCTATACCTGATACTAGGGAGAGGACACCAACCCCCACCTCACTCCAGCCTCCTTTCAGGGAGTTGTAGAGAGGGGTAAGGTCTCACTTCAGCCTCCTCTTCTCTAAACTAAATGAATAACAGATGAGTAACAGTTAAGAAGTATACCTGGAAAGGGAAGGTATTTTCCCAGCTCCTCTCACACAGAAGCACGTTACCAGTTGCCTGTAACAATAGCAGGTAGGGCACACAGATTGAAATCCTACTTGAAGGTACTACTAGAGAGCAGCATTGTGCTTGGTTGATAAGAGCTGCTGCAGCAGCCTTCAGAAGGTGTTTGCTGAAGAGGCTGACTGTTGCCAGACATTGCAGAAGCATCTTTATTTGAATAAACACTTGAGAAGTCACAGAGGCTTTTCAGTGCTAATTGACACTTGTATTTCAGCTTGTCTTTTCTAGATCTCCTTGTTTCCTTTTCTACCTCTGCTTCCTCCTTTTGTTGCTCTGTTTTGTGGTTCCCTGGGCCGCTCAGCTCTTGTTTTTCAAATGGTCCTGCTCAAGTGCCTTGCTCTGGCTGCCCCCCTCCAGCTACAAGTAGTCGATGTACGCCTCCCTTCTCCTCACTGTTGGGGCACGAACTCAGTAGACTTTAAGCACGGAACAAAGGCATACACACAGCTTTGATGAACTAATGTACAGAGTGAGAAACAGAAGGGTATCAACCTTGCCCACCAGTCAATGTTATTTCAAATCATCAGAGCAAGCATATTTCAGAGCACTTAAGCAATTCAAAAAACACAGCAATGATGAAGTCTTAATGCAGAGTCTCGAACTAAAATGAAAAAACTAAACTACTACAACAACCGGTGTCAAAAATGTGTGTTTTTAGTAGACAACTACTTCTGCCTCCTTGCAGCCAATTAATTATTACTCTGAAGTTACTAATTGTTTCACAGAAGTACACGCCTGCCCTCTAGTGACTACAATATGCAAATTGAGTGATTAGTTAAAGCACGATCTCCACAGGATCACAGAAGGGTCTGGGCTGGGAAGAGACCTTAGAGATAGCCTAGTTCCAGCCTCCCCTGACGTGGGCAATGATGCCTCTTACTAGACCAGGTTGCTCAAGGCCTCATTCAACCTAGGCTTGAACACCCCCATAGAGGGAGCATCCACAACGTTCCTGGGCAACCTGTTCCAGTGTCTCACCACCCTCACTGTAAAGAACTTCTTTGGCTTGAAGGAAATTATTTCTTTACAAATAACTGTGTTGTAAAAGCAAACATTTGGCATCCCTAAGTTACAAGTTCACAGGATCACAGGATGTTAGAAGGCACCTAGAAGGTGTTGGAAGGCATTTCCATAGACCCACCCATCCCCTGCCAGAGCAGGACCATAGGGTCTACCTCAGGTCTCACAGGAATGCATCCAGATACGTCTTGAAAGTCGCCAGAGAAAGAAACTCCACCTCCCCGGGCAATCTGTTCCAGTGCTCCATCACCCTCACAGTAAAGTTCTTCCTCATGTTGAGGTGGAACTTCCTCTGCTGTAGTTTAAACCCATTGCTCCTGGTCCTATCACAGGGCACAAGTGAGTAGAGCCTGATCTCTCCCTTCTTGACACCCAGCCCTCATATATTTATGAATGTTGATTAGATCCCCTCCAAGTCTTCTCCTCACCACACCAAAAAGCCCCAGGTCCCTCAGCCCCTCTCATAGGGCAGTGCTCCACCCCCTTAATCATCTTTTTAGCCCTCCGTTGGACTCTTTCAAGTAGATCTCTGTCCCTCTTGAACTGGGGAGCAATATTCCAGGTGAGGTCTCACCAGGTCAGAGCAGAGTGGGAGAGGAACCTCCCTCCATCTGCTGGCTACACTCCTCTTAATACACCCCAGGATCCCACTGGCCTTTTTATCCACAAGGGCACACTGCTGTCCCATTGGTTACTTCTTGTCCACCAGGACTCCCAGGTCCTTTTCCACAGGGCTGCTTTCCAGTAGATCACCTCTCAACCTACACTAGTGAGGTTTACTATTCCTTCCCAAGTGCAAGACTCTGCATTTATCCTTGTTAAGTCTCATTAGGTTCCTCTTTGCCCTGCTCTCCAGTCTGTCCAGGTCTTGCTGAGTGGCTGCACAGCCTCCAGGTGTGTCAGCCAAGCCTACCACTTTGGTATCATCAGCAAACTTGCTGAGCAGACACTGTCCCCTCATCAGTGTTACTGATGAAGATGTTGAACAGGATCAGACCCAGCACTGAACCCTTGGGGGCTCCACTAGGTACAAGTCTCCAGCTGGACTTGGCACCACTGATCACCACTCTTTGCCCCCAGTTTGGAATGGAAGGGACCTTAACCTGTTGAGAGAGGTTCCATCTAGTTCCAACCGCCCTGCTATGGATCAGGGACACCTTCCACTGGACTGGGTTGCTCAAGGCTCCATCCAGCCTGGCATTTAACACCTCCAGGCAGGGGGCATCCAAAACCACCCTCAGTAACCTTTTCCAGCATCTCACCACCCTCACTCTAAAGAATTTCTTCCTAATAGCTAGTCTAAATCTCCCCTCCTCAAGGTTCAATCCATTCCCTGGTTGCAAAATTCCAAATGGTTGGAATTAGCCCTGTGCTGGAATGAGAAGGTTGAGCTCCCCACTGCATCACTATGATGCTCAGATTTCAGGATGAGGCTGTGATACAGCTTACAATCCACACTCATCACTTCACCTCGACTCACCTGTAATCAAATGTTTTAAGTAGCTGAAACTAGTTTCCACCTACTGAGGAAGAACCAAGGTGTATCAAAGGGTGATATGGAAACTTCTGGCCTCCTGCTATAGTGAAGTGCTGGGCACCAAGCAAAATCACTGGCCAGAGTTAGTCAGAACCAAGAAACATGGAATGATTTTGGTTAGAAAAGACCTATAAGATCATTGAGTCCAACCACTGGTTGGAGTGAGAGTCTCACTCTACCAAGTCTGGCGCTAAACCATGTCACTCAGCATTGTATCTCTTGTGGTTTTTAAACATCACCAGCTCTGCATCCCCACAGCCACCTGCCAGATTTGGTCAGCAATACCAGTTTCTGTACACGTGATCCATTTCCCTTTCTTCCATACTCAGCCCAAAAGGATAGCAGAGCTGCCAGAAAAGGCAGAATCAGGCCTAAAATTAACTTTATCAAGTAAAGCCCTAGGAAGAAGGCAGTGAACCCCACTATCCCCAGCTGTGTTGAGCAGGGCAAACACTGAGCATTCCAATCGTTCTTCCAGCTTTTTCATTCAGCAAATATGTGACAGAAACCCTGCAGCCAGCCTCCTGCCTGACAAGCCTTCTTCACAGGCTAAGGCTGAATTTCACAGGAATTCCTGGGCACTCTCTTTCACTTCTTCTTATGAGGCCACAGTCAGTCAATACTTCAGCCACTTATCTTCAAGTCACATTTTTGCTTTTGAACAAATATTCTGGTGGAATGATTTTGGTGAGACACTGGACCAACTTGCCCAACAAGGTCATGGATGCCCCCTCCATGCAAGTGTCCAACATCAGGTTAAACAACCTGATCTAGTGGAAGGGGAGTGGGAACTAGATGACCTTCAAAGCCCCTTCCAACTCAAACTATTCTGTGAATCTATGAATGGATGGGATGGACAGAGAAGTGTGCAAAATCACTGCAGCACTCCTGTGCAAATACAATCAGATAATTTATAATATTATATATATATATATATATATATATACACACACCATCTATTTTATAACACTTAATTGTTTAGAATCAGGGAACTGCTGAAATTGGAAGAGGCCTTTGAGATCATCAAGTCCAACTGATTCTCTAGAGCTCACAATCCCAACACTACTCTTAAGCCACTACCACTACATATAATACTATTTATAAATTTAAGTATTGATGAAGTTTATAGATAAATAAAATTAATATATTTACTAAATATGTAATGAATTAGACAAATATTTAATCAACCAAGCAACTGTGACTCTAGATGCTTAGTGCTTGGGAGCACGATTTATTGTTCGAGGCTCATTTGGCACAACAGGATCCTTATTCAACTCTTTCAAATGCTGATAAATAGAGAAAAGCATGAATATGCTCTCATAAGAGGAAGAATGAAAGAGAAGGACAAAATCTTCTCCATTGTTTTGGTTTGAAATCATCTGACAGACTTTAGCATTAAAAAAGTTAAAGCTCTTTCTCCAAGAGTGGAAAACTACACAGTGAAGAGAAAAATGATGACTATTAATTCTTCATAATCCTACAGGACATTACTAAATACTGAATGGTGATGCAGGAGGGGAAAAAAGAGAGGAAATCTAAACCACGTTTTTGTTAAGTTCTCTAACTTGGAGTCTTGAAACACAAAAAACCAAAACCTCACCAAAAAAAACAATTTCAGGCCATTTCCTCTTGTTCTTTCACCTGATACGAGGGAGAAGAGACCAACTTTCCCCTTTCTCCAACCTCCTTTCAGAGAGTTGTAGAGAGCAAGGGGGTTTCCCCTCAGTCTCCTATTCTCTAGACTGAACAACCTTGGGTCCCTCAGCTGCTGCCCACCAGAACTGTTCTCCAGACCCTTCATCAGCTTTGCTGCCCCTCCCTGGACACTCTCCAGCGCCTCAATGTCCTTCTTGGAGTGAGGGGCCCAAAACTGACCCCAGGATTCGAGGTGCAACCTCATCACTGCCCAGTACAGGGGACAACTGCAGCCCTGTTCTGGCTGGCCAGGATACTGGTGGCCTTCTTGGCCACCTGAGCACACTGCTGACTCATGCTCAGCTGCTGTCAAGCAGCACCACCAGGCTCTCTTCTGTTCTGCAGTTTCCAGCCACTCTGCCCTAAGCCTGGAGCACCTATGGCATCATTGTTACCCAACTGCAGCACCCAGCACTTGACCTTGTTAAACCTCAAGAACTGACCTAAACCCATTGATCAGCATGGCCAGATCCCTGTGCAGGCCATTCCTGCCCTCCAGCAGAAGAACACTCCCAGTCAATTTACAGTCACTTGAAAACTTACTGAAGGTGCACTCAATCCCGTTGTCCAGATCACTGAGGAAGATACCAAAAAGAACTGGTCCCAGCACTGAGCCCTGGGGCCACCAACTGGATTCAACTCCATTCCCAACATGAACCAAACAAACTGCAGACAGTATATTCCTTCCCAGTTAGTTCAGGCCACAGTGGGTTTTTGCAAGCTCTGCATTTTCCCACACTGCTGTGTACAATCAGAGTCCTGTGTGTAGACCCCAGATCAGGCTTTCTCTGAAAGCCAGTGGCTATACAACACCGAGAGCAGCAGGATTAACCCATACACAAAAAGGTTACAGTCAGTGCTTAGAAAACAAGCCAATTGTTGGGTTGTTTTCTAAGCATCTTCCCTAAGGGAAGATTTCACTGTTCTCTAGGACTACCTGACAGGTTGTAGCAAGGCCGGTTTTGATCTCTTCTCCCGAGTAACTAGTCATCTGACGAGAGGAAATGGGTTGAAGTTGCTCCAAAGGAGGTTTAGACTGCATATTAGGAAAAACTTCTTTACTGAGAGGCTGGTCAGCTGCTGGAACAGGCTGCCCAGAGAAGTGGTCATCATCCTGGAGGTGTTCAAGAAGCATGGTGATGTGGTGCTTCAGGATATAGTTGTCATGGTAGCTGGACTCAATGATCTTAAAGGTATTTTCCTGCCTTATCAATTCTGTGATTCTACTTCCAACAGCCCAGCCATGAACAGGGACACCTTCCAATACACCAGGCTGCTCAAGGCCTCATCCAGCCTGGCCCTGAAGACCTCCAGGAAGTAAGCATCCACAATCTCCCTGGGCAACCTACTCCAGAGATAAACCAAGCTAACCTGTTGACCACACAGAAGGAAGGACTACTACATCCAAATAAACACCAGGCACTGCAGTTCAAGTCTGGCTTGCTGCTCCTTCACTTTTGAGAGAGAAAACTGAAAATTACTTAGAAATTCACAGGTATCAACTGGTTGCCATTAGGGCTCCAGTTCCAAACCAGATCTGCTGCAGTCCACCTTGGGCTGTAAAAGCCTTGCTACAAACAGTTTCTCTCTTTGGAAACTCCACCTACAGCTTTCAACTGCTTGAGAAAAACTCCTGGCTGCCAGCCTGGCTGAGTGTGAAGTGTTACTCTGAGGTCTCTAGCACCATCTTATGTAAAGTTTTTGCTGCAGCCTCAGTTAGGGAACTAGGCTTAAATAAAGATTCTTTATCTGCCTTACTACACATGCAAAAAGCAAGGGTGTCATCCTGTCCAGCACAATAGCACAACCTTCAAATAGATGCCCTTGCAACTCACGCAGAAGTGCTATGCTGAGGAGACAGGGTGAGATTCTCACTGACTTCAAAGGACTCTCAATAAACCAGTGCAATCAGAATCACAGAATGCTTTGGGTTGGAAGACACTTAGAAGATCATCTAGTTCCCAACCTTCCACTAACAAGGTTGCTCAAGGCCTCATCTAGTCTGTCCTTGAACATCTCCAGAGAGGGGGCATCCAGAAGCTCCACCTATTCCAGTGTCTCCCCACCCTGATTGTCATGAATTTCCTAATATCCAGTCTAAACTCCCTCCCCCAACTTGCAGCTCAAAGCAGCCCCTTGTACTTGTCATTACAAGCCCTCATAAGAAGTCTCTTCTTAGGTCTCCTGTAGGACCCCTCTTCAGGTACTGGAAGGCTGCCTTAAGGTCTTCCCAGAGTATTTTCCTCTCCAGGCTGAACAGTCCCAACTCTCCCAGCCTGTTCTCATAAGGGAGGTGCTCCAGCCCTCTGATTATCTTTGTAGCCTCATCTGGACCCACTTGAGCAGATCCACATCCTTCTTGTGTCTGGGGCCCCAGAACTGGATGTAGTGCTCCAGGTGGGGTCTCACAAAAGCACAATAGTGTCATCCTAAAATGAGATATCAGTACTAAGAGCTGTTAAGTATTTCAGCACTCTCTTCTTCTAGATTTCTTGTTCTGAAGGCCAGGAAGGGTAAGGAAGGTGGTAAGAGTTTGGTCACTCTGGCAAGGGAAGACTCATGCACTGTGGGGTGGCCACAGCAGCTGCTGCACTACAACAAGCTGTTACACCAAATCAAATTCTCAGCATTACAAAAAGCATTCATCTTAAAGCAGCTCTGAGAGGATGAAGAAATCTAATCCTAGAGAGAACTCCTGTGCCCATGTACAATAGAGATCCCACCCACAACCAAACAAGTTTCTGGATGCACATCAAAGAACATACTCCTCTGCAGAACAAATGCTAAATCCACCCGCCTCAGAGCTGTGTCAATATTGGCACTAGGATGTAATATCCAACTTCTAAACTGGTGCTGGGAAAGGTTCCATTTGTCAGAAACTTCCTGAATCCACCAGTGCAACATTCCCTGAACAGCTGACAGCAGTGCAGGTACAGACCTTTGCAAAATGCAAGGTTAAGGCAGGCAAATACCCTGGGAGCTGTCTGAAGCCTCATTCAGTTTACAGTCCTCTAACACAACCCAGAAATGAAGACATTTGTCAACAGTCCTCCACAGGCATTCAGATTTAGCTGAGTCTTGCTTCCTTATTAAATGCTTGCATTAAGGGGTAGAACTATTAGGTAGGTTAGAAATATATGAAGCTTTACTGAAGGTCAGACCTTGTGGTCTCTTCCAGCCTGGTACTCTGCGATTCTCTGATCTTAACCAGTAATTTGAGTAAGCAAAACTGCTGCACCAACCTCGTCTCAAACCAATTAATTCAAAGAAAGTTTCTGAAGCTCTCAAGGATTTTGGTCTGGTTGGTTTTTTTTGTTTTGTTTAGTTGGCTGGTTTTGTTTCATTTACCTCTAAATAAACAAAATGAAAGTATCATTTTCTGTCTCACACCGACCATTCTCCCTCAGACAATCAGACTGCATCAGACTGGAAGGAACCCCCAAGTATCATCCTGTCCAAACCCCCAGCAATCAGCAGGGAAACCTCCAACTAGATTAGGCTACGCAGGGCCTCAAGTCTGATCCTGAATGTCTCTAGGGATAAGACCTCCACCACCTATCTGGATAACCTGTTCCAGTATTTCACCACCCTCACTGGGAGGAATTTCCTCCTAATATCCAAGCTAAATCTCCCCTGCTGTAGTTTCAAATTCTCTTCTCCAGGCTGAAGAGATGGTCCCCACAGGAGAGGTGCTTCAGCCACCTGAGCATTTTTGTGGTCTTCTGTGGATTTACTCCAGCAGGTTCAAGTCTCTCTTGTGCTGGGACTCCCATAGTTAGGACACCACAGTTTTCCAGGTGAGGTCTCACCAAAGCAGAGCAGAGAGGCAGAATCACCTCTCTCAACCTGCTGGCCATGCTCTTTTTAATGCAGCCCAGGATGCCACTGGCCTTCTGGGCTGCATATGCCCATTGCTGGCTCATGTCCAGCTTCTCAATCACCAGCATCCCTGAGGTCCTTCCTGCAGGGCTGCTCTCAATCTCATCACCCTCCAGCCCCGACTGGTGTTGAGGATTGCCCTGTCCCAGGTGCCAGACCTTGCACTTCACCTTATTAAACTTTAGGAGATTCTCCTTAGCTCATTTCTCCATCCTATGTAGGTCTTTGCATAACACCTAACATTCCAAAGTACTCCAACTGACCATTCTAAAAAATCACTATGCTAAGGGCATGAACAAAGAATATCCAAGGAACGAGCTATAATTCTATCAATAATGACAGATGATGAACAAGGAAAAAGAAGAAAGTTAAGCAGGTAAGCATATGAGTCCTGTGAGCTAGAGGTCTGCAGAGGAATAAGTGCACCTTAGCCTTCTCCCTGCCACTTCATTCGTAGAATCATGTAATAGTTTGGGTCAGAGGAAACCCTAAAGATCATCTCGTTTCAACCCTCCCAACATGGGCAGGAACACCTCTCACTAGACCAGGTTGCTCAAGGCCTTATCCAACCTAGCCTTGAATAGCTCCAGGAAGCAGTCACCCACAGCCTCCCTGAACTACCTGTTCCGGTGTCTCTTCAGCCACTGAAGGGAAGAAGTTGAACTTTAAGTATCCACTATCACCTGTGCTCCCACCTGCTGCAGCAGCTCAACTGATTCCTCCAATGCCAGATGCCCCAGCAGCTGATAACCTTCATACAGTCTAGCACTGGGGCCTAGAAGCAGCAGAGAGACTAGGCACAGGATGCAGGACATGGGACCAGCACACAAGAACACACATGAATGCCTCCTCCTTTGCAGAGCTGTAAATGAAACTGAGCTGCTCAAGTAGCTGTCAGTGCCAAATGAGCTCAAGCGTGGTCCAGTTTCAATTCAACTCATTCACCTCACTCTGATCTATGATTCTATGATCCATGCTACATGCTGCATTCTATTCACACCTGCAACCATCCCCAGCAGCAGCACCTAAAATAGTCTAAACCAACAAAACACTTTCAAGAGTGAGGAGGTAATGGAAGATTTGGTGGTTTGGGTTTTTTTTTCCTTCAATTTTACATTTTGCTAGTCTCATATTAACACTCAGCAGTACAGTTTTATCTCTCTTGCTGCACATCAGAGATTAGAACACACTGAATTCACCCAAAATAAGAAAAATTAAATAGATGGGAGTTGGACAAGATGACCTTTTGGGGGTCCCTTCCAACCTGATGTATTTACCTTCCTCCTTACTCTTAACCCCTAAACTTTCCTCCTTGACCTTGCAAATAAGCAAGGTCAGGGATATCCTTCAACTATGGCTTTAAAATAGATGAAAACATGGAAATCTCAGAAAGCAAGCTAAATGGAACACTAAATGTAATAAATAAAACAATGAAGCAGCAGCAAGCAGGGAAATTATTTGAGCAAATGCAAAAAAAAAAAGTATCAGTTTCCCTATTTCAATATTTCACTTCATGAGTTTTGCCATACTTCATTTACAAATCATTAGTCTAGGGTTTAAATTCTGGGTTATGCAGTTTCCATTTAGACCAGGATGAAGTTGCTTAAGCATGGCTTTTAAAAGTTTACAAATCCCAAAGTCCTGGGGCAGAAAAGAAATTGGGGAGGAAGGGAAGGAAGTCTATATATAAATATGGTCTATTTGACTGGATAGGGCTGGGGGATAGGTTGGACTGGATGAGCTTGGAGGTCTCTTCCAAGAGAGCCAGTGGCATCCTGGCCTGCATCAAGAATTGTTGGTCAGCAGGAGCAGGGAGGTCATTCTGCCCCTGTACTCTGCACTGGTTAGACCACACCTTGAGTACTGCGTTCAGTTCTGGGCCCCCCAGTTTAGGAAGGACATTGAGATGCTTGAGCGTGTCCAGAGAAGGGCGACGAGGCTGGGGAGAGGCCTTGAGCACAGCCCTATGAGGAGAGGCTGAGGGAGCTGGGATTGGTTAGCCTGGAGAAGAGGAGGCTCAGGGGAGACCTTATTGCTGTCTACAACTACCTGAGGGGTGGTTGTGGCCAGGAGGAGGTTGCTCTCTTCTCTCAGGTGGCCAGCACCAGAACAAGAGGACACAGCCTCAAGCTACACCAGGGGAAATTTAGGCTTGAGGTGAGGAGAAAGTTCTTCACTGAGAGAGTCATTGGACACTAGAATGGGCTGCTTGGGGAGGTGGTGGAGTCGCCGTCCCTGGAGCTGTTCAAGGCAGGATTGGACGTGGCACTTGGTGCCATGGTCTAGCCTTGAGCTCTGTGGTAAAGGGTTGGACTTGATGTTCTATGAGGTCTCTTCCAACCCTGATGATACTGTGATAGATATAGATATATATATATATATATATGTATGTGTTGAAGTCTGTATTTTGAGCAGAGGTTTTTACCTATGTATTTTTAAGTAATAATAATAAATAAACAAAAGTTAAAATAACAACAATAACAACCTGTGTTAAATACACAATTTACATGCATAAAATAACTGGAAATCCCATACACCAGCTGCTTTTATATTGTACCTTTGTGATACATCCAAAGAACTAAACCCCACCATACCACTGGGTTAAAAATAATCCTCAAAAGGGACAGAGATTTAGGTGAAGAAAATTCTAGCCCTGGTTTGCAAAGAACCAACCCATAACTGCATTTTTGGCAGCTAATTCAGAAAGGATTTTGTACTTGTCAACAGGTCTTAAGTTTTACTCAATGGTTTTAAAAGTCTTTTCCAACCTTAATTAATCTATGGTTCTATAGAAGTGAAAAAATTCAGCTGAAGAAAACTTCCAAACATACTAGAAGTGGTACACTTATCCTTACTTAAAAGCAGATACACACTCTTAACTAAGTTCACAAACAGGTCTAACAGTTTCTTGTTTACCATGAACTCTGAAGCATTCTAACATTGTCACTTCAAAGAAGAACATAAAAATCCTCACAAACCAAGCCATAGTTCATGGCCAAGTCTCATCTTCATGAGACTAGTGGCTGACAAAAGCAATAAAATAAAATCCAAGCCATGTGCACTGTTGTTTTATAGTGCTCATACTTGGCGCCACGAACAAGTCATACTTAAGAGCAATTAATTATTCATGTGTTTTCATTTCTGAGGTATAATAATGTCAGAGAAACCCACAGAGGAACTACAGTATCACCTCATCATCTAATTACCTTGATAAGGTGATTAGATGCTTAGTACAGACCTCAGCAAAAAAAAACAACCCATGTTTATGGAAGTGAAGCATCACTTACTCGGTCTCTAAATGAAAGGGAGGTTATTTAATGCTGAGCCTTTGAGCATGCAGTTGGTCAAAGTTCTATCTGTGCTTTAATTTCAAGATTTTCTCCATTCTGACAAGATTCATCCACCCATATTCAAGAGGCAAAGAGGCAACAGACAGAGGTATACCAATGGGGTTTTGGTGGGTTTTTTTGTGCTGTTTTGAGGCTAATTGGAATATTTTAATGACAAAAAATAGATTATAGGCTGTGAAAAGGAAACAAGGGTGATGTCTACTTCACTCCTAGGCTTGCCAAGATGTATAAAGACAAGAACACAAACAGGTAAGACAGTGTGTGTCTCTATCTGTCAGAGTTAGTGTCTGTGTTTTCTCCCTGGGCTTTTGCGGCTGTACAACCCAACTAATCTTTCTGCTTCTGATCCCCTTGCCAATCCTCCCAACTCAACTTTGCACGTAAGGCAGACTCTGGGATAAGGTAGAGGGGTGGAAAGAAGGTCATTTCTGGGAGGGGTATTGTGTTTCCATATTACTTTTAACTTGTATATTTCTGTATATAGATGTATATATCTGTAATATGTTGTAAATACCTGCTTGGATATTGTGCTAAGCTATGAGTATAAAACTTCATTCCTTAACTTCCAGCTGGCTGAGTCTAGCCTGGGTGATTTCATAAGAGTGAGGGGGCTGGGTAACTCCCAAACCATCACATTATTGTTTAATGTTGTGGTTTTGGATTGTTTTGTTGGTTTTTTTTGTGAGGCTTTGTGGGTTGCTTCTCCCCCACCCCCCCCCCGCCCTGGCTTACAAAATAGGAATCATAACAGCAGAGCTCAACATTAAAAAAAGCATCACTTAAGTCTAGAAAAGAAGTAGTACAACTTCCAAATTAGCTTCTTCACATATCTATTAGATCAATAAATCTACCCTGACCTTAGAGGGGTCATAGCCTTCGTTTCACAGATTCACAGAATAGTTTGGGTTGAGAAGGAGCCCTGAAGATTATCTAGTTCCAACCCTCTGCCACAGGCAGGGACACCTTCCACCAGACCAGCTTGCTCACGGCCTCATCCAGCCTGGCTTTGAACACTTTCAGGGAAGAGACATCCATGACCTCCCTGGGCAACCTGTTCCAGTGTCTCACCACCCTCACTGTAAAGAATTTCTTTCTAATAGCTTTCAAAAACACCCATCAACAAACCTCACAAAATGGTCATTTGCAGAGCTATACTGTCCTGTAACTACTACAACTCAAACACGTTAACACTTTCTTCAGTTGTGAGATATATAACAACTTTATTTTGCTGCATTTCCCTCTGCACAGCTCAAGTACAGTCCTCTCCCTCCCACAGCAGCTCTTTTCAGCTTTGAGCTCACCTATCGGCAGGCTGAAAGAGTCATCTAGTGGCCACAGATCATTCCTGCAACCTGCCTGGCTTCTGCAGTGGGGTTAAGACAAGAATTTTGAGCCCTGTAAAGCACACTCAGCTCTGATGAGAGCACAGTACCTGCTACCAGTCCATGTCCACGTTTCTCTAACTTGCCCTCAGCAAGGTGGTGGAGGCACCGTCCCTGGGGGTCTTCAAGAAAAGACTGGATGAGGCACTCAGTGCCATGGTCTAGTTGACTGGCTAGGGCTGGGTGATAGGTTGGACTGGATGATCTTTGAGGTCTCTTCCAACCTGGTTGATTCTATGATTCTATGATTAGTTTCCCACTTCTGGCTGCCACTAAGGCCAAATTCAAGTTGGGTCCCTACACATGCCTCGGAGCAGACATGTTTCTAACCCGTAGGTAGCTCACTGTTCCTCTTCAAGGGCAGGCAAACAGACTCCCTGAATAACATTGTTCTGTGTGTGAGGCACCAGCTCCAGTTCAAGAGCAAAGCAGCAGCACAGCAAGCTGCCTGATCTTCCTTGGTTTTGATCCCACAAAATCTTCACGTAGGTATGGACAGAGCACCTAGTAAATATTCAGGCAAGGTGTTTCAGTCATTTACCCAGTGACCTGCAAACCTCGGTAAGAACTACACAAAGGATGAGTGAAGCTAACACTTTGATAAACAGTAGCAAGATCTACAAAAAGCTTGTTAAGCTTCACAAAGAAGAAGTTTGAATGCTTTAGCATTCAACATTTCCAGTTAGGTAAGCTCCAGAAATTTTAGGCATTATAATTTGATTGGAAAGCTTCAGATATTCATCCCTGAGATGAATGGTCATTTAAACTATGTTAGAAATTAAATAGGGAAAAATCAACCCCCTTTGTTTCAATCTAACTCAAGTCAGAACAGTTTTTGTTACTCTTAGTTTTTACTCTCTGTTAATTTGCGTTACCTGTTGAGTGACTGGACTGCAGGTACCTGAGCAAGAAGCAGGACTGTCTTCATTTTTTTTTGCTGGAGATGACACTTAAGATTCATAAAATGGTTTGGGTTGGAAGGAAACTTAACTATCATCTAGTTCCAACTCCCTGTCATGGGCAGGGACACCTCCCACTAGAGCAGGTCGCTCAAGGCCTCGTCTAATCTGAGCGTGAACATCTCGAGGGAAGGGTCATCCACAGCCTCTCTGGGCAATCTGTTCCCATATCTCACCAGACAGTCTAAACCTTCCAACTCAAAGCCATTCCCCCTTGTCTTATCACTGCATGTCCTTTTAAAACGCCCCTAATTGCTGTTTACAAGATTGCTCTTTATATTTTTTCCTTTCACCCTTGCTCAGAGATGAATCCAATGCAATGAGCACCAGGTGTTAAGTATCCCTCCCAATTTTCTAACACACACACACACACAATACCTGTATGGTTTAACAACTTATAACTTGAATCTTAGCAGCGGTATCCCTTTCTCAGAAACCAGGAACTACAGGATCTTCAGACCTGTGATGGATGAGCCAAAAGGCTTCCTTAAAAAAACATACTCATCCTCCCTGTGACTCAGAGTCTCTACCTCCCTCAATCAGTGCAGTCAGAAGGGTGTCACCAAGCTTTCTTCATCAATCCTTGTGTAACTCAAATGAAAAGTCTAGGGGAGTGCAAATCATCATCATGGTTGGTGAAGGAGCTCAGACCTATCTCAAGCTGCAGCTGAAGGTGGGAAACAGCGGTGCCACAACTGTACCAATGGGTCAAGAGGAAAAAAAAAAGAGCCTTGCAAGTCTTTATGTGATAAAGAAAGAAGGTTCCTTCAAAATGTCATGGCTCGAGCAGTGGCTGAGTGATGCTTAAAACTAGTATTTAGCTCAGCCATCCTCTGATCTCAGCAGAGAGATCCACTTTACTCGTTTGCAGGTCTAGGAAATAAAGTGCAGAGTCCTCCTCCTGAAGGACCTGGAGAAAGCCTAGCTCTGAAGCACATTTACTTCTGTAAGGTCAGGGAACATCCTACCCTTTTAGGTCAGTAAATGACCAAAAACTGCTTCTTGCCACTCCCTGCTCGGGGGCACAGGGGACTCGTTTGCAAAGTAGCCATAGAGAGGAAAAACAGCAGCAGACTAGAATAAAAAGACAAGAAACTGCACCACAGCCACTCTTAAAATACCCACCTCGCTTTGTGCATTGAAATTAAAATGTGAAGCTCCTGCAGCTTCTACTACTTAATATGCAGATCAGCCAAAGCACCCTGAGGGAGAAGAAGAGGCCAGGAGAGGGGCTGGCTCTCACCCTTGCACCGTGTAGCAGAGTTTTGGGGTAAAAGTCAGGTGGGATGTAACGGCCATCCAACACAGATGCAGCTTTGGGGAAACTGGAAAGAAAGTCCTGGCTCGGGGTAGACAGCCTGGTCTCAGCCTTCCTATCCTGCTCACAAACTCCTCAGGCATTTCAGTGATGGTTTCTTCCCTTTTCACCCAGGATTCACAGGTCTCTGCCCACTGGCAAGACTGTGAGGATTCCAGAAAAGTGGCTTGCTCTGGAGGAAGGAAAGTAGACCCTGAAATGTCCAGTCTGGAAGGGAAAAACAGATTCTTCCATCACTTCCATTAGCAGCTCAGTTCCCAGGTGAGGGCAATATCAGCTCTTCCTCTGCAGCCTCCTGCCCCCGTCCTGGGTGCCAGGAGTGTATTTTAGGGACAGAAAAGGCAGCAGAGCAAGTAGTGGTCCCACTGGGGTGGGGATGGAGTGGATGTAACACAATAATCTGTCACTGATGTGGCTTTGTATCCTGCACAGTGACCCCAGGGAGCGAAGGCTAGCTCCAGGCTCTCCATCTGCAGCTCTCAGCAAAGGCAAGACTCTAGGCCCCAGAAGGAGAGCTTGAGTGTTGAGGGTGACAGCATGCTTGTTTGGGCTGGGGTGCATGGATGTGTTTCAGGGAAGAACTGAGGCCAGGGTTGTCTTTCTTAACTTTCCCCAAGACTATAAGGCACTGCTGAATGTGTAGCACCAGATTTGGTAGTTAGGTAACTGTTGGACTTGATCTTAAAGGTCAAAAAAACAACTCTGTGATTCCACAGCTCTGCCCTGTTAGTGCTGCAAATACCTGGGTTGACATACTTCCTTTTGATAAAAGCTTTATTATATTGATCAGGCTTTTATCAATGCTGAAGGCAGCCATCATTTGTCTTTCCTAAAGGTCTCACCACAGGCTATCTCTCTGGGAGCTCTGGAGAGCTAGGTGGTTGCCCATCCACCCAGAGGTGCTTCAAAAAGGGAGCACAGAATCATAGAATGATTGGATTGGAGGAGACCCTCAAAGATCATCCTATCCAATCCTCCTCTATCTCCAACTAGATCAGGCTGCTCAGGGCCCCACTGAGTTTGACCTTGAACATCTCTAGGGATGGGGCATATTATTTTCCAGAGATGCCACAGCTTTCCAGAATTATTTTCAGGAAACAAACACCTGAACACCTTAAGGTGTAAAGAGAGGTTGTTTTAATTACTCAGCAGCAATTGGCTAATGAGATCAATCAACTGAAGATACCAAAGGCCCCACTCTCCTATCACTCCTTGGCCTGCTGACCTGCAAGACACACTGAAACACCCCTCCTCAGAACCGCCAGGAGCAAATCTGGTCAGAAGCAAGAGTGAGAATTGCAGATATGTTACATATGCTCACTGATTCTGAAAGCTCAGCTGGAAAGTACCTCTTTTTCTTCTGCTTCACCATCGCTTCACCAACACAGACCCATTTGGATTCCTTGTCTCACTAGAGGTCCACCAGAGAGCAGGTGTCCCTAACCACAAAAAACATTTCCAGGTGGAGATTCAGAGGCAAACATCCAATGATAACTCAGCATCTTGTTCAGAAAGCCTCTACCACAGCCTTACTCCTGTGATCACTTTGAACATGAACCACAATGCCAAGGGTGTTGGAACTAGATCATCCTCAAGGTGTCCTCCAACCAAAACCATTCTAGACAGGAAAGCCTCAGTTGTATCATTAGAACATGTCACAGTAATTTTCAAACGGGATCTGAGCTAACTGGTTGCCTCCTTGCAGCCTTGAAAAAAGGTTAAATGGCTTAAACGTAGTGATTCTTCATTGGCCTTGTCTCTAAAGAACTTGTTTCTTGAGCAATTTCGACCAGCATGGAAGGTATTGTCATTGACTGAAGTTTTGTCAATGCACACAGGCCCACAAGCAATTTGCTTGCCATTTTACTTCTGAGTGACTCTGTATGTAACAAGCTTCAAGGGGCACTGTGAAAACTGGGTTGGTTTAGACTCGAGAAGAGAAGGCTTAGGGAAGACCCTTATTACCACGGTACATCCAAGGGTGGCAACCAGGAGGATGAAGACTCCCTCTTTACAAGGAAAAACATGGAAAAGACAAGGGGTAATGGGGACAAGTTCCTCTTGGGGAGATTCACACTGGACTCCAGAAGAAGTTTTTTTTTCCCATGAGAACAGCTAGATATTGGAACTGTCTCCTAAGGGAAGCAGTGGATTCCCCTACACTGGTCACTTTGAAGACTCATCTTGACAGGGTGCTGGGCCAGCTCATTTCAGCTATACTGTTACCTAGAAAAGATGGCCTGATGATCCTTGTAGTCCCTTCCAACCTGGCATTCTGGGATTCTACGATTCATCCTTTACAAAGAGAAAGCAATAGAGTCAAGCAAGGAACACTTCTAGCTATGCTGCCAGCATTCTCAACTTCAAAATCACACATTCTTGTAGGCAGCTGGACACAGGGAGACTCAAATTATTTTCACTTATCTTACAGACAGTTTCACTTTTGAGTAAGTTTGGGAACAAAGCAATTTTACTTTAACATCTGCCTAATTCTGAAATTCCTTGCAGTGAAGGTGGTGAGACACTGGAACAGGTTGCCCAGGGAGGTCATGGATGTGTTCAAAGCCAGGATGGATGGGGCCTTGAGCAACCTGGTCTAGTGGGAGGTATCCCTGTCCATGGCAGAGGGTTGGAACTAGATGATGCTTAGATGACCTCTTCCAAGCCAAACTATTCTGTGATTCTATGATAAAGACATTCCTTCAACTTGAAAATATTTAACTTCCTGATGTAATAAAAATCATTTTACCTTACAGTAATTATCCACCAGAGAGAAGGTGAGGGATTCATTCCCAGTAACTTCATTCTGCAGTGGGTCCTGCCCATCTTTAGATGAAATGCTCAAGTTTTCCCTGTCAAATCTTTCGGGGCTGCTTTTGAAAATGCAGCAAATAAATTAGAAAAAAAATCCTCCTTGTTAATTTTTAGCCTTCATTACAAAAAAAAATATGTTGTGCCACACTCAAGTATCTCATTTGGGAAATTTCAGCTACTTCCAGCTTCAAATCAGGTTAGTTGGCGATCACAGATTGCATCCAGTTGGAAGGATGACCTCAAGAGTCATCTTGCCCACTCCCCCTGCACACAGCAGCAACACCAACTAGATCAGGCTGCCCAGGGACACATCAAATCTGATCTTTAATGTCTCCAGGGATGGGGCCTCAACCACATCCCTGGGCTACCTGTTCCAGTATTTTGCCACTCTCATTGTAAAAAGCTTCCTCAAGTTCCTCAAGTTCCTATTAGGGAATACTACAGGCGGAGCAGCCCTCTGCACCACTCCTCCACAGCTGGGAGGCTCTTTCCGGTTAGGCTGAGGATCATCCCAAATCCGCAGAGAACGCTGCTGCCTCCACACTGTGTGCAGGCAGAAGATGAACATGACACTGTCAGGAAGAGCTGCAACAGTAGCAGGAAATCTCTGTCCTAGACATCACAAGCTCTGTACTTACAAAACCATGGTTATGGTCCAGCTGCATCAACTTTGGGGGTGTTAGCTCCCTTTTATTTGCTGTAATTTGCTTAATGAAGAAAACATTATTCTTGTGATCACCTCTCATTATCCAGGCCTCTTCACCAGGTCCCAGGCTACCTCTGACAGGATTTGCTCACCAGGAAACCTCAAGGTGCTGGTTAAGAGAGAAACTTTTCCTTCCAAAAGATAGATACAATCAAACTTAGCTGCCAGTTTGTTGTGGTTTTTTTTTTTTTAATGCTTGAGATTCTATGTAGTTTTTTTATGTTTGGATTCAAGGTAATTCTTTCAACCATCCTGCCTTTATAAAAGCCACATAAACTGAATTTCATGCTGTGAAATCTTGATAGGAATATTTAAGTAAGTCCTCTTTCTCATCCTGAAACTATCATTCCTTTTGTTCCTTCTTTGTAAAGAAAATTTGTATTTACAGGTTTTCACTGGACAGCATCGCTTTGTAGCTGAAGATATTCTAAATTATTACTCACAAATCTGAAGAGTATGTGCCAAATTTTGCTACAGGTTTTCAGACTGTCAGTAGAGATGACATTTTCAACTCTTAGTTCTACTATCTGAACAACTTCCAAGGAAAGCAAACATTGGTCTTTTAATCTGTTGTCAAAATTCACTAGTACTTTCACAGTCGCACAGAGGGTAACAAGGCCCTAGACAAATGCATGAATCCAAATTACAAAACACAATCCCAGTCAAAACACAGCTCCAAGGACTTCAGGTAGAAATATTTGTTGGGTTTTTTTTTCCCCAGAACCTAATACACTTAAGGAAAGCTTGCTAACCACTAACAGCAACTTCCTGAACGCTACAAATCACACATGAGCAACAACTATCACTTAAAAACCAAATGAAAATACTACAGTGCTGGCCACAGATCCACACTCCCTCTTTTAGAGATACTCTCCCACTAGTCGAAACCTGAGAGTAACTGATCATATGAACAATTTACAGCCCCAACTTTAAAGCTGAACCAGCACCTTGAATCTGGAGTAAATCAGCGTTCTGTATCCAGATTTTTTTTTAAATTCAGACTACTACCTGGGTAAAAGAGTTTGTCAAACACACTCACTGAAAGGCCCATGGGATATGTAAGAACTTTCATGCTGGGTTACACACACACAAAAAAAAAAAAAAAAGCCATGCAAGGCAGCATCCACTTCAGAAAGGATCACAGGAGGAAGGTAAAACCACCTCACAATTAAGACACGCTATCTCCAGCATCAGCAACTAACTGATGCTACTTGGACTGGAAGTTATCCAGCCTGCCAAAAGGAAAGAAAAAATAATCACATTTAAAAGATGCATGTATGTCCCCCAGTAAAAGAAATATTGACAATAGTGGTCTATTTCTGGAGAGATCTCTTCCTTCTCTTGCATTTTACTTAGCCTGCCCTTAAGGCTGTAACTTGACAAGCACTAAGAATGCACAAGCCAGCTTTGAAGCCAAACATAGTCCTGTTCCCTTATTCACAGAATCCCAGAACGCCAGGTTGGAAGGGACTGCAAGGATCATCTAGTCCAACCTTTCTAGGTGATGGTATAGTTGAAATGATCTGGCCCAGCACCCTGTCAAGACGAGTCTTCAAAGTGACCAGTGTAGGGGAATCCACTGCTTCCCTTGGGAGACAATTCCAAAGTAGAATAGAATCAGTCAGGGTTGGAACAGAATCACAGAATCAACCAAGTTAGAAGAGACTTCCAAGATCATCCAGTCCAACCTATCAAATCTAACTGTTCTCAGGGGGGGATAGGTTGGACTGGATGATCTTTGAGGTCTCTCCCATCTTGGCTGATTCTATGAAAAAAAAAAATTCTTCTGGAGTCCAATGTGAATCTCCCCGGGAGCAACTTGTCCCCATCACCCCTCACCTTTGCATATGACTCCTTGTAACAAGAGAGTCTCCATCCTCCTAGTGCAATCCTTGACATACTGGTCCATGGTAATGTCCCATCTAAGCCTTCTCAAGGCTGAACAAACCCAGTTCTCTTAGCCTTGCTTCACTTGACAGATCTGTCAGTCCTCTGATCTTTCTTGTGCTTCTGCTTTGATTCCTCAAACTCCTGGACTCCTTATCTAGGGGCAATAAAGTTGTTCAGTTCTCCAGTCTAACTCATGACACAATACTTGATCCACCCAATGGTGGTCAGTTCCATCTTTACTGGACAGAAAAAAATAATCTACTAAACCCCATCAATTTTAGCTACAATCAGTTGTTCACACAACTGCAAAAAACATTAGCACAGACCCATGGGGTAGGATCACAGAGTGGCAAGGATTGGAAGGGACATCTGAAGATGGAGTCCAACACCCCTGCCAGAGCAGCATGCAAATGTACGAGCTGGGACCGTTGCTTTCAGTAACAAAGCTGCCTCATAATAACACAGTGCTCCCCTACTACCTCTGTCAAATAAGTCTTATTCACCTCTTTGTCAAGGAGCTGTACTTCAAATAAGGTACTGTCTCTTCTGTCTGTGGTGAAGCACTGCACATGTAATGAACTTAAGGGGAAAAAAAATAAAAAGCTCTGAGAGCCATACCCTTCACTCTTCGTGCCTACAAATAAAGAGCATTTACTAACTTTCTTACAACACACACTTAGGAATACCCTTACAACCTCTCCAAAAAGTGAAGATCCAACTCACAGACAGAACTTCCCTTTTCCCCTTCAGTGCACTCTGAAATAACCTAACAAATTTCTACAAGATAGCAGAAGACCATGTTGCCAAAACGTGACAGAGAAGTAGCAAAATGCTTTGACCCTGGCTGTCAGCAAGGCTGGCAAATTGGTTTTAAGCACAAAATTTAGTAGGAACCCTTGACTCTGCTGATAGAGGCAGGATATTTCACAGCAGCCTCCTATCAATCAGAATAAAGAATTTGGAGAGAAGTAAAAAAATGAGTAAACCAGCCCAGAAGTCCAGCAGCTGTTAGACTTGGTGTTTAATATCAGTGCTGCAGAGTTTCTCTAGTGTTGGAATGAGAGTGAAAAGATACAATCTGGCAAGTAAGAATAGGCTACTTGGGTCCAAGCAGGAAATATATTTGCATCTATAGGAGAAGAACATTTCTCTCAGATTTTGTGCAAATGTTACCATTTATAGATTCATAGAATGGTTTGGGTTGGAGTAGACCTGAAAAACTGCCTAGTTCCAACCCCTCTGCCATGGGCAGGGGCACCTTACACTAGACCATGTTGCTCAAGGCCTCATCCAACCTGGCCTTGAACACCTCCAGGAAAAGAGCACCTACAATCTCCCTGGGCAACCTGTTCCAGTGTCTCACAATCAACACACTAAGGGAAACAGGTGTCTATCATTTTTATAACATAGGGATATGAACCAGCATGTAAGATGTCTCTAACTACTGGTTGTATCTCTTAGAATAATGACATAGCACATGGTTAAATTTCTGGAGCACAAATCTATAGCAAGAAGTAGGTTTAGTAGCAATAAATTTACAGACTGCATGGAGGCAAAGTGCTTTAAGCAGCACTTGAAGCCAAAATACAAAAAAAAATCCAGTGCCACAGAGGGCTGAAGGTTTTATTATTACTTCCTATACAGTAGTCTTCCACCATCATAGACAGGCCACAGAAAGGGCAATAAAAATGTTTTACCACTTTTCTTTTGACCTTAGAGAGTTACCCATAAAGATGTGCAATTACAAGGAGTAAATGTGGCCCAGTAACACAACATACTTAAGAAAATCACAGCATCACACAATGCCTGGTTAGAAGGGACCTCAAGGATCATCTGGTTCAACATTTCTAGGTTATAATACTAGAGTTGAAATGAGCTGGCTCATCACCCTGTCAAGCTGAGTCTGCAAACTGACCAATGCAGGGGAGACGGTTACAGAGATGTGCTCCTACTTGCCCCACAACCAAAAGAAGTGGTGCTAATATCCATCCATCAAAAAAGAAATGTCAGTCATGCCCTAAAACGTTACAGAACACCAGCCCCCAGTCTTTAATTTGATAAACCTCTCTCATTTTCTGCTGATACTTTGAAAACAAAGATACCCTGGAACTGCTTTCACACAGCTACTGAAGAATTTCACTATAAGACAAGTGTCCCCTACTCTCACCTGATCGAGGACAAAAACTTGTTTCATTTTACAGCAGAACGAGTCAGTTCAACTTGGTATTGTATAAAACAGAGGCTCAAAAAGTGCTGCATCAAGAATACAAGCAATTCTGGCCAGGTCTCCGAGCTCGGAACACATCGTATCCTCTATGATCCTGAACAAGATCCTTGACTCCCTCCCTACCGTCCCTTGTCACCTGGGGAGCAGCTGGGACCTGCTGCAGCGCCCTGGAGCTGTGATGGCAATGTGCAGCACTGGCTGGCCCAAAACAGCTATGCTTTAGGGTAGCTTCTTATGAAGAGTCCTCTGCAAACACCACTCAGGGCAGCTCACTCAGAATGAACCGTCTGTTAACAGGCAGGAAGGAGAAGGCAGCAAACAAACTGCAATATAAAATATCAACCTGCCACCACTTAATGATTCTGGAGCTCCACTAGAAGATCTACTGCGAATGATGTTCACCTGTTTAAAGGGCTGAACGTTAATAAACCTGCGACATTTACATTATTTAGCTTTATGGAATGATTTAAAAAAAATCAGTTAGAAAAAACCACAACAATGTAAGAAGACAAATTTCTAAGCAAGCTGTCCATTTATAGCAACTGAGATATTCTTCCAAACAATCTGCTTTCTCTCAACCAACCTGGTTTCCATCTTCTAAGAAAAAAATGGGGGTTTTGTTTATTCTTCCTGTGTATAAATTCATTTTCCACACACTGTAAAAACATGTCATTCCCTCGTATACATCACATTATTCTAGATTCAGTTATTACAAAATCACTGTAAGGCCTTCTGTATTGATAGGATGAGAGGGAATGGATTGAATCTGGAAGAGGGGAGATTTAGACTGCATATTAGGAAGAAACTCTTGACAGTGAGGGTGGTGAGACACTGGAACAGGTCGCCCAGGGAGGTTGAGGAGGCCTCCTCGCCTTGGGAGGTGTCCCTGCCCATGGCAGAGGGATTGGAACGAGATGTTCTTTGAGGTCCCTTCCAACCCAAACCATTCTAAGAACTTATGAAATCTGTTTCTGGTAATTCATCTGAATTAATCCCAAATTCATTATTCAATCCATCTGAAGGCTGTGGTACTACCTTTGTTGAGTGTTTTTTTTCTCGTCCAAAGTTCTTTAGAGTTTACCTTACCGGTATGATCTGCCCTTTAAGGCTGTATTTGTGCCACATCTATGCAGGCTTTTCAAAGAAAGAAAATCAAATTTACACACGGTAAACTTTCACTGACTGCGTTTCTTTGCTACAGTGAAGCCCATCATTTCCTGAGCGTGCTCCATTACGGTGTCAGTAGCAGCAAAAGCATCTAACCGGAGAGCACAACAACGTTAACTGCTCGCTCCGTCTCGCCGAGCCGGGGCAGGTTGTGACTCCTGGCTGCACCTCCAGCAACTCCCCGGCCCTCCGCGATGCAGAACTGGCACTCACCTCCTTCGACTTCCCTGGTCACAGAGCTGGCACTGAAATGTTTTGGGTGCAGCACTCTACCATTCTGCCTACAGCTCTGCAACAGAACAAAATCACCATCATCCCGCTGCTCAGCCTTGGCACGGTGGCAGCCTGGCAGAAGAAGGGCCGGCAGCCACCCATGAAAAACGAAAAGGAAAAAAAATCATCAACTCCAGAGCGAGGAAAATAACTCTTGGAGGGGAGGAGCAGCCGCGCCGGGAGGGAAATGAAAAGCAGGAAGCTGATCTCAGCAGCGCGGGGCGCAGGGACGGGGCGGAGCGGAGCGGAGCGGAGGCAGGCAGCGGGGAGAAGTGGAGCAGAGCCGGGCCCCGCTCGGCGCTGGCTGGGGCGGCGAGGCTGGGCCGCGCCGAGGGACCGAGAGCCTGCGGCGGGGCTGCACGCACACGGGGGGGATCCCCCCCATACACAGGGGAGCCTCCTCCCCCCGCCCTGCCCCAGGGGAGCCCCCTCCCCACACAAGCGCAGACGCTGAGGGGAGCCTCCTACAAACACCCAGGGGAGCCCCATTCCCACTTGTACACCGAGGAGACAGGAACAGACACGCAGCCAGCCCCACAGTCCCTCTCTCACCCAGCCATTCCCAAAGCACCGCTGGCCACTCCTCGGCTGGCTTCACTCAGCCCGAGCCCAGTCTCACGCGTGTGCCAGTCTGACTCCTGCTCTTGTGACTAGGGGAAGCTCTTACTGCATGTTAAAAGCACCAGATGATAGTATCTTCCGAACTGCCATGTTTCACGCCTTGCTAACTTCTTTCCCTGGGCTTCTAAAACAAAATAAACCACACAGAAAGGCCTTTCCAAACTCAGGCTGCCTCAGCCTCTTGTCATGCTGTCATCATGCTCCTCGGGAGCAAGGTTTGTCCCCATCACTAGGATGGCATTACAAAACCCCCATCTAACCCAGAGGGATATATAACATTGCACCGACTACTGGTGTGTGAGCCATCACCTGCTGTTTCCAGAGCAGAAGGAAAACCCCTAACAGAGAGCACAGCCTGCTCATTTCATCTCCCTTACACTTTAGCCAGCCCCATTACCTCAATTAAAAAGCAGACAATCCCTACTCATAAATTCATAGAATGGTTTGGGTTGGAAGAGACCTTAAAGATCATCTAGTTCCAACCCCCTGCCACGGGCAGGGACACCTGCTTGTTCAAGGCCCCATCCAACCTCACACTGAACAGCTTCAGGGAAGAGGCATCCACAATCTCCCTGGGCAACCTGTTCCAGTGTCTCATCACCCTCACTGGAAAGAATTCCTAATATCCAGTATAAATTGTTTATGGTTTATTCCCAATGACAGTGTGGAGATAACCACAGAGAGTATTCCTACTTGGGACACTTGCAGGTCTTAATGTTTCACCTCCCTTGCTCTGCAGTGATTTTGCACCACAGGGTACAGAGGCAATGTATCACAGTATCACAGTATCACCAAGGTTGGAAGAGACCTCACAGATCATCAAGTCCAACCCTTTACCACAGAGCTCAAGGCTAGACCATGGCACCAAGTGCCACGTCCAATCCTGCCTTGAACAGCCCCAGGGACGGCGACTCCACCACCTCCCCGGGCAGCCCATTCCAGTACCCAATGACTCTCTCAGTGAAGAACTTTCTCCTCACCTCCAGCCTAAATTTCCCCTGGTGCAGCCTGAGGCTGTGTCCTCTCGTTCTGGTGCTGGCCACCTGAGAGAAGAGAGCAACCTCCCCCTGGCCACAACCACCCCTCAGGTAGTTGTAGACAGCAATAAGGTCACCCCTGAGCCTCCTCTTCTCCAGACTAACCAATCCCAGCTCCCTCAGCCTCTCCTTGTAGGGCTGTGCTCAAGGCTTCTCACCAGCCTCATCGCCCTTCTCTGGACACGCTCAAGCATCTCAGTGTCCTTCTCTGTAGGACCAACAGAGAGCGATACATCAGTTCAAGTCACACAATCATAGAAGTGTTGAGGTTGGAAGGCACCTTTTGGATCATCAAGCCCAGCCACTCACTGAGAGCTCACAACCCCAAGTTTCTAAACTTTTTGAAGTCCCATCTTCTGTCCCCTACACTAGTACTGACAGAGTAAGAGAAAAAAAAAAGTGAGGCTGTGTGGCCAACCAATTTGATCTTTGCCACTTCTTCAATGTTTTTTCTTTTTTCTCCTCAATATAGGGACCTGTGGTATGTTTTCAAATCACACTTGGAACATCCCATTCTAGAAATTCACAAAACCCAGCAAGTTTTAGCAAAAAAAATTAATGACTCCTTTGAAATTGACTGTGCCTTGTTCACTTCTTGACACTACTTCAAAGTATGCCTTTTACTCAGTCTGCAGTCAAATCCAGACTGAGCTGAAGACACAAAGTCACAGAAGGGATAGAATGGTTTGGGTTGGAGGTAGGGACTTTTAAAGGTCATCTAGTCCAACCCCTCTGCAGTGAGTAGTGACATCTTCAACTGGATTTAGGTTTCTCAGAGACCAAACCAAAATGACCTGGACCATTTCCAGGGATGGGACATCCAATATCTCTCTGGGCAACCTGGACCAGTATTTCATCACCCTCACTGTAAAAAAATACTTTACAGAATGGCAACAACAAAACCACACCTCCCTTCCTACCTCTCTGCAGAGCCTAACGGCCTGCACTTCCATGAGCAGACAGAATCCTTACCTTCCTCTTCAGCCTTCTTATTACACAGCCTACTTGCAGGTGACTGCAGCTCCATTCACTCCTCACACTTGAAAGTCTCTGATGCAGACTAACATCCGTTCTTACAGCTTTGTGACAAAATGGATGCAAAGCCTCATTGCAGCAGCATCTTCAGGTGCTGCAGCAACATCAGCAGAGCCACAAGCAACCTAAATCTCAGCATGCAGACTAGGCCAGCCACTGTTCGAGCAGCAACACATCAGATCCTACCCACCTTCATCTCAGTGCCTTTCTGCAATACTGCTCCTGTTGTTAGGCAGCTTTATCCCTTTTCAGATACTGAGACACTCCAGTTTCACACTCAGGAGAACTTAGTCTTTCTTTTCAAGGGAACTACTAGTACTGAAGTAACCTACAACTGCTTCCTTACTAAGAGAACAAAGATATTACAGCCAGAATGACATCCAAACTAGTAATGTAATTCATACACTCATCCAAACAGATTCACTGAGCATTAAACCCAAGAATCTACAAAATCTGCACAAGTTAATTGTGTTGCTGGTAGTGTCTGGGCCAATGGGAAGGTTAAAATATAACTAAGAGGTCAACTTAAGAGAATCATATAATGGTAGGGATTGGAAAGGACTTTTGGAGATCATCAAGACCAGTCCCCTGCCAGAGTAGGATCACCTAGGGCAGGTCACACAGGAACACATCCAGATGGGTCCTGAAAGTCTCCAGAGAAGGAGACTCCACAACCTCTCTGTGAGGCCTGCTCCAGGGCTCCAGCACCCTCATAGCAAAGATGTCTCTCTTCATGCTGAGGTGGAACTTCCTGTACTCCAGTTTGCATCCACTGCCCCCTTGTCCTATCACTAGGCATCAGTGAAAAAAGACTGGCCCTTTCTCTTTGACATCCACCTTTCAGATAGTTATAAACATTGATCAGATCCACTCTCAGCCTTCTCCTTGAAAGGCTAAACAACCTTTCCCCATCAGACAGACAGATGTTCCTGTCCCTTCATCATCGAAGCCCAGGCTGGATGAGGCCTTGAGTGACCTGTTCTAGTGGCAAGTGTCCCTGCCTATGGTGGGTGGTTGGAACTGGATGATCTTTGAGGTCCCTTCCAACCTAAGCCATTCTATGATCATCCTTGTAGCCTCCCTCAGACTCTCTCCAGTAGATTCCTATCCCTCTTGGATCAGGGAGTCCAGAACTGGACACAGTGCTCCAGAGTACTCCAGATGTGGTCTCACCAGGGCAAAGTAGAGGGGGAGGAGAATCCCCCTCGATCTGTTGGCCACACTCTTCTCAACACACCCCAGGACTAAACAGCTGCAGGTCTCTTGGCAAAGATAATACCAAACCTTTTTAGATGTAAATAGTTACTTGAATGCCTGGACTCCATAGAATGGTCTGGGTTAGAAGGAACCTCAGAAGACCATCTAATCCAACCTTCTCTGCAGTAAGCAGGGGCATCTTCAGCTAGATCTGTCTGCCCAGAGCCCTGTTGAGCCTCACTTTGAGTATCTCTAGGGATAGGGCCCCAACCACCTCCCCAGGCAATATGTTCCAGTGTTCCACTACCCTCACAGTAAAGAGCCAGTTCCTAACATCCAATCTAATCTGCTCTTCTCTAGTTTGACTTCTCAAATCAAACCTAACACCTACAAAGCAGGTGTACAAAGTACACCTCACAGCTCTAGGAGTCCACCACACACAGACAAACCACCTCCAATCCCAGGATTATTCTGTGTATTTCAGAGAAACTGTTTCCCACCTGGTTTATGGAAGAGATTCTACAGCACTGGGTACTGATTTTGCCCTGCTACTGAAACTGGAAAGGGCACTTAGCAGCCCTCACACATACCAGCCAGGTATGCACACTGTTCTAGCCTCCTTCCTCCTCTCCACTTCAGGTACACACGTACATCACTGGTTATTTCATTAGATACAGAAGAGTAATCCCTGGCTCTCTTGACATGACAACCAAAGACAATTTATTCCAGTAACCTAGAAAACACCAGAAAGGCCTCAAAAAACCAAATACAGCAGAGTGGCCTGACTACTCTTTCAGTAGAGACATTTTTCCTAACCTCCCACCTAAACCTCCCCTGGCACAATTTCAGGCCATTTCCTCTCTTTCTATCATCTGTCCCCCACCTCACTCTGCCTCCCCACCTCACTCTCACCTCCTTTCAGGAAGTTTTAGAGAGCAATGAGGTCTTTGCCCCTTAGCTTCCTCTTCTCCAGACTAAACAACTTCAGGTCTCTCAGCTGCTTCTCACCAGACCTGTTCTCTAGACCCTTCCCCAGCTTTTCCGCCCTTCTCTAGACCCACTCCAACATTCCTATGTCCTTCTTGGAGTGAGGAGCCCAAAACTGAACCCAGTATTCAAGGCATGGCCTCACCAGTGTTCAGTACAGGGGCACAATCAGTTCCCTGGTCCTGCTGGCCACATTATTGCCAATCCAGGCTAGGATGCCTGGCCACCTGGGCACATTGCTGGATGAGATCATCAAATCACTTAAGCCACATTTTAAGCCTAGTA
Organism: Pogoniulus pusillus; assembly: GCF_015220805.1. Lineage (NCBI taxonomy): Eukaryota > Metazoa > Chordata > Aves > Piciformes > Lybiidae > Pogoniulus > Pogoniulus pusillus. The sequence continues at coordinate 7,801,379 of NC_087268.1, forward strand.
ATATGCAGCTTTATCAACAGAAGCATTATTTTTAACTTCATTCCATCTTGACTTAAGAACAAACTAAAACACTCTCACATGTGTTTCTAAGTGATTTGTTGTTATTTATTTTGCAAACATTTTTTTTTCCTAAGTGTTCTGAAAGACCCTTCTTTAACAGCCCCCTTCAGTGAAAAGCACCACTGAAAGCCCTTCATCCTTAAAGTGATAGGTCATGTAAAGCAAAGTTAGAGAGACACTGGCTAAAGCACTGCATTGTTTGCAGTACTAAAAGCTCCATGTCTTTAACTCTGCCTCTCTACCCAAGACACTTCCTTGAGAAATTAGAGTAGCATCTGCCTGTACTTCAAATAATCATTCTCTGCTTCTTTGCTCCTCTCAAGTGTCCTTAACTAAGGTCATCAAAAGAATGAGTAAATTTTAAACCCAAAATTTAACATCAGAGGGATTTCAAGGGCAGGACTCTGAAAGTCAGTATTAGGCAACCATTCTTCTCCAAGTGAAACAGTTTGTGCTTTACACCACCAAACTGATACACTCCTGTCATTTGCTTTGCTTCTGCCGTTATCTTTGATGCCTCGGACGTCAGATGCAGTATTAGATCAGCAGTTTGTACACTGTACTCAGTATTTCCTTCAGGTCCACAAAACTAAGATTAGTCCATTGCTGGTAGGCTTAGATTAATTTTTCAGACATCCACATCATCTGCAGGTCACTTTTTAGTTGTTTTTAAAATAATTTTTGAAGTTGAAGGATCTACTTCAAATTGTGCCAACTTCTCTCTTGCAAGGAGAACACCTATTTTTTTTCAAAGCTTGCCCAGGGAGGTTATAGATGTCCCCTTCCCTGAAGGCATTCAAGGCCAGGTTGGAAAAGGCCTTGAGCAACCTGGTCTAGTGGAGGGTGTTCCTGTCCACAGCAGGGGTGTATGGAACAGATGATCTTGAAGGTCTCTTCCAATCCAAACCACTTTAGGAATTTATGAAAGTGATCATACATTAGATATCTGCCCACGGCCACCTTTTAGCTACTACTGACCTTACTGCTGTCTACAACTACCTGAGGGGTGGTTGTGGCCAGGAGAAGGTTGCTCTCTTCTCTCAGGTGGCCAGCACCAGAACAAGAGGACACAGCCTCAGGCTGCACCAGGGGAAATTTAGGCTGGAGGTGAGGAGAAAGTTCTTCACTGAGAGAGTCACTGGACACTGGAATGGGCTGCCCGGGGAGGTGGTGGAGTCGCCGTCCCTGGAGCTGTTCAAGGCAGGATTGGACGTGGCACTTGGTGCCATGGTCTAGCCTTGAGCTCTGTGGTAAAGGGTTGGACTTGATGATCTGTGAGGTCTCTTCCAACCCTGATGATACTGTGATACTGTGAAGTAGGAAGCAGCAAGCACCTACAAGTCTCTGGAGATTTTCAAGAAACATGTGGCCATGGCACTACAACACATAGCTTAATGGTCACAGTGGTGTTGATTGCTGGACCAAATGCTCTTAGAGGTCTTTCCCAACCAAAACAACTCTATGATTCTCTAAGTGCAGGCACTCCTGTGCTTTAAACTCATTCACATACACTTACAAGTCCACACAGTTCCAATCAATCATAGAATTGTTTTAGTTGGAAAAGACATCCAAGATCATTGAGTTGAATCATCAAGCTAACACCACCATGGCCATTTTAACATTAGCCTGAAATTTTCATACTGCATAAACTACAGCTGGCAAAGGTCATCAATATGTGACAATTTCTGACCCATCATTCCACACACTAAAGGCAGGTGGAGATTAGACACTAAATTTTCTCTGTATTTTCAAAAGGCCAGGTTGGAGATAGTTTGATCACAAATTTCCTCATTCCATCAGTATGTCTCTCCTCTCTTGAACTGACATGACAGCATGACTTTGCCTGGCTTGTTACTCTGGTACTTCACGAGCATTAAAATTACTGAGAAAGTGAGCAGGGTGGGGAAAACTTGGTGGAAGAAGGCACAGGAGTAACACTGCTGAATTTTGTATGGCTGAAAGCTTTCTGCTGCTAATGAGCAAGGATGTGGAACAGCAAACAATCAAGGAAACAGACAAACATTTTGAAAGCGTATTTAAACTACTCCCAAATATAACCTGGCAGTGACTGTCAGTGAAGACATCCAAACAATCCCCCAATTAATCAAATTTGCAGTATCAGTCTATTATTGTCATCTTGCCACTTCTGAAATTCACACTGTGCTCATATACACATAAAGAGTTTGCAGCAGTATCAATAAATTCTCATTTCCACTGGGGCTCCATATTTTACTCTCCTCCTATGAAAAAACACAATATTAAATCACTAAATCTAAATAAAAAGTCACTACACATACCAAACTGGGTACACTCCTCCAATCCAGTGCTTATCTAACTCTGCAATACCAGTTACAGCAACACTAAACAGATGATTTCATAGATTGTTACAACGGTTTGAGTTGGAAGGGTCTTTAAAGATCACCTAGTCCCAACCACCCCTCCATGAGTAGAGTCACCTCCCACTAAACCAGGTTGCCCAAGGCCTCATCCAACCTGGCCTTGAACACTTCCAGGGAGGGAGCATCCACAACCTCCCTAGGCAACCTCTTTCAGTGTCTCACCACCCTTACTGTAAAGAATTTCTAATATCCAGTCTAAACCTCCTTTCCAGACTCAGTCCATTCCCTCTCATCCTATCGCTGCAAGCCTTTGTAAAAAGTCCCTCCCCAGCTTTCTTGTAGTTCCCTTCATATCCTGGAAGGCTGCTCTGAAGTCTCCCCAGAGCCTTCTCTTCTCCAAGCCGAACAGCCCTGAATGTCTCAGCCTGTCCCCACAGGGGAAGTGACATTCCAGAAAACATCAACAACACTCTGTGTGTTCAGAAATATCAGAAGTGTGATATTCATGGCTCCTAGATCTCAGCACCTCTGAGAAGTTGGATCAAATATTTTTATGTGCACATGTACACACAAAAGCTTTCCTACCTCTACAGCAAATGAACAGCAGACATGCAGCAGTGGATTTTCACCAACAGAAAGCCACTGTCCCTTTACACAAACTTCAGGTACAATATCACATAGAATCATAGAATCATGCAGGTTGGAAAAGACCTCTAAGATCATCAAGTCCAACCACTGACCTTACGTTTAAGGCAGATCGCCACCAAGATAATGATCAAGTGCAATGTAAAACTTCAGCAACAGAACCAGGACTCCATTTCTGGAGCTTGGTCACAGTAGTATAACAGTTGCTAAAACCCTGATGGGTCTCTATAAGCAATGGAAATGAAGTGAGAAAGCTTCAGGAACCAGGCAAGTGACCTAAAAGAAATAAGACACAGAGATGTGGTGCTGAGGGACAGGGATTAGCACCAGACTTGGTAGATAATGGCTGGATTTGATGATCTTAAAGGTCTTTTCCAACTGAATCGATTCTATGATTCTAAATGTGTTTTGTCCACATCTGTGGACAGGTGGTGCCTGTGCCAGCCATAGCAGGAGATGAGATCAGTCTCTGTGGCAGCACCAAGCGAGAGAGGGAGCAGGCATGGAGGAGAGGTCAGGCCCTTGCAGGTGGGCTGCCATCCAAGTCATGGCATATTCAGGTTCACAGAATCAAGAACAGATAGTTGGAAGGGATCTCAAGGATCATCTGGTGCAACCTTTCTAGGTGATAGTGCAGTTGAAATGAGATGGCCCAGCATCCTGTCAAGCTGTGTCTTCAAACTGACTAGTGCAGAGGAATCCACTGCTTCCCTTGGGAGATGATTCCAGCCTCTAACTGTCCTCATGAGGAACCATTTCCTTCTGGATACTCTTTTCCTTCATAAACATGCTTTCTGAGAAAGCCATCAGGGCAGCAAAAGCAGCAGGAAAGTCATTTCCCTTCACAAAAATCACAGAATGGTAAGGGTTGGAAGGGACCTCTGGAGATTGAGTCCAACTCCCTGCCAAAGTAGAATCACCTAGGGCAGGCCACACAGAAATTAATCCAAGTGAGTTTGGAAAGTCTACAGAGAAGGTGACTCCACAACCCATCTGGGTAGCCTGTTCCAGTGCTCTGCCACCCTCAAAGTAAAGATGATCCTGCCTGTGGAACTTTCTATGTTCAAGTCTATGCCCATTACCCCTTAACCTGTCTTCAGTGTTATTAGAGAGAAACCCAGGCTGACCTTTAACTGCCCTTCCACTGCTTTCACTTATGGCTGCTCTCCCATCTCCAGAGCCTCCCCTCCTACTCTTGCCCTCCAGCAGAGAGAGCCCAGGCAGCGCACCCTGCCACACCACAAAGGCACACCAGCACATAACCAGAGCTCTGCCAACAGCCTGAACTGGCAAGCAAAGCTGCTAGAAGGACAGCTGGCACCAGCCAAGGCCACTGCAGCTGTGAGCAAGGACAGAGGACTCCTCCCTAGAAGCACAAGGAGGGGGCTGTGCCAGTAAGCAGTCATGGTGTAAATGTTGTAGCAAGCACACAAAGCCACTGAGGAAAATTTTCAGACATTCTCTGTGGATTTGTGAAATGTCACCCAATCTTCAGCTGTTCTTCTCATTTACCAACAACTAATTCAGAGATTCATAGATTGCATCAGGTTGGAAGAGATCCTCAAAGGTCATCCTGTCCAAACCCCTTGCAGTCACCAGGGACACATCCCAACAGGCTGCCCAGGACCACATCAAAATCTGATCCCGAATGTTTCCAGGGATGGGGCCTTCACCACCTGTCCAGGTAACTTGTTTCAGTATTTCACTACTCTCATGAAGAGCTCCTAATATCCAACCTAAATCTACCCTGCTCCAGTTCCAATCCATTGCCTCTCATCCTAACACTATAAGCTCTTCAAAACAGTCCCTCCCCAGCCTTCCTGTAAGTCCCCTTCAGATACTGAAATGGGGTCTACAAGCTGAACTCAAGGTGCTCCTGAAAAACCATCAATTAGCCTTGGCTAATTGCAGACTCACTTTTAAAAAAGCCTGTATCATTTCATCTCCAGTGTTACTTAAGGTTTCATACATCAGAACAAAACACTTGCTTTATCATCTCTTGTGATGATGCCCCCCTCCTGGAGGTGTTCATGGCCAGGTTGAGCAGCCTGGTCTAGTGGAAGGTGTCCCTGCTCATGGCAGGAGGGTTGGAACTGGATGATCCTTTAAGATCCTTTCCAACCAAAATCATTCTGTGATGTCCAATCTTATCCAAAGACCAGACACCAAAGCCGGATGTGTGAATCAGTAACTATCACATGGTCTTCTCAAAGAGTCCCTGTGTTTGGCCAGCAGATTATCTACAACTAAATGAGTCATTTTTCTCACTCAATAATAAGGGGGAAAATAAAAACCCTCCCAAAAAAAGCAAGCTTTTTCTTCTCTGGCCTGTGGTTTTCTTCCCAGCATTCATACAAAGCTAAAAAAAGTTTCTATTGTGCAACAGTTTACTATAAAGAACACAAAACAGAATATCAAGTTTTACTTCAAACATGTGTCTTCTCCCAAAAAAGAACCCAAATAAACCCAGACTTCTTTTTTTCCCCAACCCCTGCCCTTTTGTGCTAAAGAAACCTAAGAATCAAACTTCAACATATTATAGTTTTCCAGTCTGTGAGTCAAATGAAGGTTTAAATGTTCATGCAATACAGGAACTACACTTGAAAACACTGATTAACACAGACACCTTCATAGATTCATAGAATGGTTTGGGGTGGAAGTGGTCTTAAAGATCACAGTTACAACTCCCCTGCCATGGGCAGAGACACCTTCCACCAGACCACGTTGCTCAAGGCCTCACCTAACACGACCTTGAACACCTCCAGGGGGCATCCACAACCTCCCTGAGCAATGTGTTCCAGTGTTTCACCACCCTCACTTGTAAAGAATTTCTCTCTAACGTTCAGTCTAAACCTACCCTCCTCAAACTTACTGGTTCACAGGCCAGCAAGTTCCTGCACGGCTTCATCTCTGCTCTGCATTCACAGCTGTGACGTACATTACAAGCAAATTACCACCATGCAGTGAAAAGAAAGGTCCCTTTTGTTGACAAAGTTAAGAAAGCTTGAACATTCTCCTTTGAAGTACAGTTCTCAAGGATGTAATCTCATTTGTTCACCCAAATAATTCAGAAATACAAAGAACAACCTACACAAAGTGGGAGTTTTGAAATTTTTGATACAACAATGTGGAGTTGTGAAAGTTTTAGTCTGACTTGATGATGACTTGGATGCATGCAACTAGCAAAATCAGTTTATTGCCTTCATCTGAACATGAGCCAGCAGTGTGCCCAGGTGGCCAAGAGAGCCAGTGGCATCCTGGCCTGCATCAGGAATGGTGTGGTCAACAGGAGCAGGGAGGTCATTCTGCCCCTGTACTCTGCACTGGTTAGGCCACACCTTGAGTACTGTGTTCAGTTCTGGGCCCCCCAGTTTAAGAGGGACGTTGAGATGCTTGAGCGTGTCCAGAGAAGGGCAACGAGGCTGGGGAGAGGCCTTGAGCACAGCCCTACGAGGAGAGGCTGAGGGAGCTGGGATTGGTTAGCCTGGAGAAGAGGAGGCTCAGGGGTGACCTCATTGCTGTCTACAACTACCTGAGGGGAGGTCGTAGCCAGGAGGAGGTTGCTCTCTTCTCTCAGGTGGCCAGCACCAGAATGAGAGGACACAGCCTCAAGCTACATCAGGGGAAATTTAGGCTGGAGGTGAGGAGAAAGTTCTTCACTGAGAGAGTCATTGGACACTGGAATGGGCTGCCCGGGGAGGTGGTGGAGTCGTCGTCCCTGGAGCTGTTCAAGGCAGGACTGGACGTGGCACTTGGTGCCATGGTCTAGCCTTGAGCTCTGTGGTAAAGGGTTGGACTTGATGATCTATGAGGTCTCTTCCAACCCTGATGATACTGTGATACTGTGTGATCTTCCTTCAGACCACAGCTCTAGCATAGAACAGTTAGCTCCTGCCACCTTGTGGGACTCCACGGATTTCCCTGCAAGCAGTTTCAGCGACAAGCTAAGTCAATTAAAATAAATAAACATTCAGGAGTTCCTTTCCTTGTGTTTTACCAATGTGAAGGTGAAAAGTAAGAGAGAAATATTTATGGAGGGGATATGCCATTTGGACTATTTTCTGGTTCATTACTCCTAGCATTGTTTATCTAGTCGAATAGCCAGATTTAGTAATCTTGTGGAGGGTGGTTTAAATATTTAAACACCTGTCAAGAATCTTAAGTTTTGGAAGCTGAGGGAAGTTTAAAATAACAGTCTGATCAAATACTTGGCAGAGATAGTAAATTTCACATATTTGAAACAGACTCCACCCAGAAATAACAGGAATTTAGGCTGAAAATCTTTGCAGTCAGGTGCAAATATTGAACCCAAAAATCATCTCAGTCTCACAAGGAATTATGCATGTGCTTAACGTTTAACATGGTGACACCACATGATCAGTTCTCCCAAAAAATCTGATTGTATGTGCTTACTTTCTAACTGCAATTAGACTATTTTATGGTTTTTCCCCTCCTCATCCTCCTCCACCCTTACCAGACATGGCCAAATTCACACAGGCTGAAGTTCTCCAAAGATTGAAACAATTAGAATGGAAGAACTTTTTCAGTGCAGTAATGAACAGGTGAATTATACAAGATTCCTGAATCTCCATTCTCCTGTCTTCCATGTTGTCTTCTTCCCCTCAGGCAGATAACTTGTCACAGCTACTTTATGAAGATGCAAGAGAGAAGCTGCTAACAAAAAGAGAAGAGGTTCTCTTTTTTTTATTTAAGCAAAAACTCTGCTGCTCCAGATGTCAAAACCAAAAAAGCACAGAGGATTGCAGATGATGTGACTCCATGAACCCCATCAACAGCCTCAATGAACCTGCTCCTTCCTTTCTCCACCACAGAATGGTGTGGAATGGAAAGGACCTTAAAGATCGTCTAGTTCCAACCCTTCTATACAATGGGCAGAGAGATCTTCCCACTGCAGGGGGGCTGGAACTAGAGGATCTTCAAGGATCTCGGAGATAAGTGATGCCTTAAAGACACATAAAAAAGCAAGAAGAGTTAGGGAGAACTTCTCCCTTCATCATTTCTCAACTGCTTCAGTGAATCTGGTGGAGATCTACTGTGCTGTGTACTTGATAGCAACTGTAGCAAACTCCTTGAAGCTTCCTTCTGCTGAAGGAAATACTGTCAACAGACTTCAAACAGGAACAGCTCTTCCTGACATCACAGCCAAATCCTCTCTACTAAAGGTCTTCAAAACTCATAAACAAACTCAAGAACAGTAATTACAGATCCAAGGAACATCCTCTTTCATCCATAAGCAGAATGCATTTTTGCTAAGGAACAAAACAATGTCAGGCAACAAAAAGCTGACACAGGACACCTGAGACACAGAAGTTCTGTCTTCTTGAATAAAAAGTTCTACAGTCCCACAGGCTTCCCTGGGAACTTCACAATTTGGGTTCTCTACTGTAGTCATCATATTGCCTCTTCCCTTACATCCTCCTATATACTCTTCAAGTCAGAGAATCATAGAATGGTTTGGGTTGGAAGAGCCCTTCAAGACCATCTATTTAGAATCTCTGCCAGGGGAAGGGACACCTTCTACTTGACCAGGCTGCTCAAGGCTTCATTCAACCTGGCTTGTAACACCTTGAGGGAGGGGTCACCCATAACCTCCCCAGGTAACCTGTTCCAGTGTCTTGCCACCTTCACTGTAAAGAATTTCTGTCTAAACGGACTCTCTTCAAGCTCAAAGCCATTCCCCCTTTTCCTACCCCTACAAGCCCTTGTACAAAGTCCCTCCCCAGCTATCTTGTAGGCCACTTCACGTACTGGAAGCCCAAGTCACACTTAACTTAGAAGCCAAAGTTCAGAGGTGTCCATAACCACACTGACCACGCTTCAACTCCAGTACTAAAGATCTCTCCCACACTGAGCTGTGTCTGTGTACACGACAAGAAATCCAGGGAGCTCTAGAAGCAAGTCCTCAATGTGGATGTTGAGAGAACTGCAGGACATAACTTACCCAGTCTAGATGGAACTAAGACCTTGCAAGGTCAGCCAAGGTAGCACTACACTCTAGGAATTACAGATACAGACAACTCCTCAATGGCTATTTGGTTCAGACTTTTCCCTGCTCTAGAGCACCGTGATGTTAAGTTATGGTCTCACTGTAACTGCAGACATTATCCAAGAGCCACATTCAGTATTTGGCTACAGAGAAAAAGAAATAGCATGCCCTAGGCTGGATCAGATCCAACACCTACTGCAAGTCTCAGGAATACCACAAAGCATGAGAGGAAAATACTAGGAGCCTACAAGAAAGTCCACATTGATGTAAATGGATCATATCCTGACAAATCCTCCTACTCACATTTTATTTCCCTACTAGTGGTCATGGAGGTGTTGGGTAGAGATTGGACTTGATCTTAAGAGGTCTTTTCCAACCTTAATGATTCTATGACTCTGAGTCCAATGGAGCAGGAAGATCCTGGAGCTAACTTTCTGCTTGACTACATGCTTAAAGCAGTCAAACTGCATTACCAGGGAGCTGTGCTACTACCTTATTGTTCAGGATGGTCTGAAAACTGTGAGAGCACAGACACACTTTCCATACCCTGACTGAAGTCCTCTTCTTGGTAGGTGTACCAGAAAAGTACCTGATGATTTTAGTGGACAGTAAGGTATTCATGGGAGAGTAGCGTGCCCTTGTGGCCAAGAAGGCCAATGGTATTGTGAGGTGCATTAAGTACAGCGGGTTCAGCAGGTCAAGGGAGGTTTCTCTTCACCTTCTACTCTGTCCTGGTGAGACCATCTGGAGTACTGCGTTCAGTCCTGGGCTCTCCAGTTCAAGAGGGACAAGGACTGGACAGAGACTAAGAGAGGCCATAAGGATAATGAGGGAACTGGAACAGGTCTGATGAGGAAAGGCTGAGAGACACCCAGGGCTGTTTAGTCTGGAGAACAGAAGGTTGAGAGGGGATCTTATTAATGCTTATAAACAGCTGAGAGGTTGGTGTCAAGCAGAAGGGGCCAGCCTCTTCTCAATGGTGTCCTGAGAAGGGGCAGTGGATACAAACTGGAACCCAGGGAAGTTCCACCTCAACATGAGGAGAAACTTCTTTGCTGTACGGGTGACAGAGCACTGGAGAAGGCTGCCCAGAGAGGCTGTGGAGTCTCCCTCTCTGGAGACTTTCAGGACCCATCTGGATGTGTTCCTGTGTGACCTGCTCTAGGTCATCCTGCTTTGGTGAGGGGGTTGGATGCCCATCACCAGAGGACCCTTCCAAACCCTACTGTTCCATAATTCTAAGACTTTTTCAGTTCTCAGTATCAACCACTGCATTCTGAACACTGGAAGTGAAAACTGACCAGTATTAACTTCAAGGAAAGTTTTGAAGTTCTCTTAGGAGACAAAAGCATCTGGTCCAAGTCAAGGAAATATCTCAGCATAGCTTCAGCCTGGTTCTCATCCAAAACACTACTCCTCAGCTGTCAGGATACAATTTGGTTTACTTTTTCTCAGAATATTTATTTTGCTGAAAAAAAAATTATTTGATTTTTGCAAACTCTTGTTGAGAGATCTTTCAAAGCAGTTAAGTATATTAATTACTTTATTAAAGTGTTCAAATGAAGGAGTGTTAAAAAGTAAAAACCAAAAAGAACTCATCCTTTCTGGTTTTTATTCTACTATATTCTTACTATTTCTGTTATTTTACTACACTCTTATTTACTCATCATTTTATTTTACCCATATTCTTATTGATCTCCTTTTGCTGTCAACTGCTTAGCCTTAAATTTTAAGGAGGAGAGTTCTGAATGTTATTATCCCTATATTTAAAGAAATACTTCTAAAAATCGCTCAAGTTACAGAATTTGGAAACATCTGCATGTAACCTGTAATGGCCACAGTGGTGTTAAGTCTATGGCTGGAGTCAAGGATTGCAGAAACAATTCTATGACTCTATATGAGATTTCCAAGAGGATTCTTACTGCTTCACAACCAAGAACCCACAATGAGATCCACCTTCACCAATTGTTTCTTTGATGCCAAGCCACAGCAGCTTAACCAGAGCTTGCACATGCCCATGGATCTGGGCCAAAAATGCCTCAGAGCAGGATCAGGTCCCTCTAAGATTAGGTGTGCATAGAGCTTCAATCCTGCAACTGCAGTAGGTCAGGGAGGCTGCTGTGACAGGCACCACAGGGCTGGGCCCTAAAATAATCAAGGAAAGATCTTCGTTCTCTTCATAATTAAATCAGAAGTCTTAAAAGCCAACTAAGCAAAGATATTTTGTATTTGTGAAATAAAAAAAAACAATTATTTGGACATCAAAGCAGAAGCAGCTTTGAGGAAACACATTTTAATTGTAAAGAGCACTGGACCAGGCTGCCCAAAGAGGCTGTGGAGTTTCCTTCTCTGGAGACTTTCAAGACCCATCTGGATTGGTTCCTGTATGACCCATCCTAGGTGATCCTGCTGATGTCCAGAGGTCCCTTCCAACCCCTACCATTCTGTGAGTCCATGATTCTAGAAGTCAGCCTGAAGACTATCTGTCTAGAGATCACTTTAGATCTTGAGAGGCATTAAACTCAACTTGGCCTGGGCATAAAGTTTTCCCCAAGTGTTATAATACCTCCACAAATGACAGAACTACTACTTTCCCCTATGATAAAGCCAACACGTGGTACTAATAAAAATACTACAACAAAATAATCTGGACAACTCAAAGCTTCTGTCCTGCTGTTCAGTGCAATTTTTTATTTCCAAAGGTTGCACAACACTTTACCAAAGGAAAAGCTCTCAACATCACAAGTTTGAAAATGCAGAAACGTGGAAAGAAAGAGGAAGTAATCTGCCCAAGATCACAGCACTGAAGGGGTTGAGAGGGACCTCTGGACATCATCCAGTCCAACCCCTCTGCCAAGGCAGGGTTACCTAGAGAAGGTCACAGGAACATGTCCAGGCCAGTTTGGAATGTCTCCAAAGATGAATGCTCCACCACCTCTCTGGGCAGCCTGTTCCAGAGCTCTAGCACCCTTACATTAAGGAAGCTCCTCATCACCATTAGATGGAACTTCTCATGGTCAATTCTGTGCCTGCTCTACATTGTCCTGTCACTAGGCACTGTTGAGATAAGACTGGTCCCATCCTCCTGACACCTACCCTTTAAGTATTGATCAGCACTGATGAGATTGCCCAAGTCTGCTCTTTTCCAGACTAAAAAAAGACACAATTCTCTCAGTCTTTCCTTGCAAGAGAAGCGTTCCAGTCCCCTTGTCATCTTTGTAGCCCTTTGTCACACTCTCTCCAGCAAGTCCCTGTCCTTGAACCAGAGATCACAGCCAGTGGGTTTGCGGTTTTACTCCTCCTGTGCCATCCAGCAGAATTCTCACTCTTTGTCAGAATCCTAGAAGGAAGTGCTAACCTTTTTTCCTTGATGCAATGCAGCTGCAGAGATGGAATGCATTTTCACTCATTCCTCTGAATATATCTGAGCTTAAATAGTGCATTGTACCAGCTACAGCATTACCTATGCCTCGGGTTGTATTTCAAGGAATTCAGTCAGTATTTGGGACACATTTCAGTAGAAACTCACTCCAGTATCACTCTTCTTCACTTCTAGCACCATCAGAGTAGAATTCATGCATTGTTCTGTGAATGCATTTGCCTACCTTAGGAAAAGGTTGTTTCAGCTGAACCAGAACACAATCAGAACAAGTACCACAGTACTTGCTAGTCTATACCTAGCAAGTCATTTTTTGTGTGCACACACTCCACTTGTACACCAGCTACCATCAACATATGGCAAAATAAAAACCAACAACACACCACCAACAGAAGAAACCCACTGAAGAAGCATACCCCTGTGAAAAGGATTTCACTAGTCATTTTGGTTTAAAGGTCACCTAGTTCCAACCCCCCTGCCATGAGCAGGGACACCTTCCACTAGACCAGGTTGCTAAAGGCTCCATCCAACCTGGCCTTGAACACTTTCAGGAAGGAGGCAATTCCGGCTAAGGTCTCTGTAGCTAGAAAAGCTGTAGTGGCACTCTGACCTTTTAAGTTACATCATCATCCATGCTCTCTTCTTCACCTGCATCTGTACAAAAGCAGAATTCCCACCAATTACCAGTGTTGTTACACCAGTAAGGTGATCCTTAAAGGTTCCTGAATGGGATTCACAAGACAGAATTTACTCCCACTGAACTCAATAGCAAAGTTCTCACCAAACACAGTGTGACAGTGACTAGAGGTAATGGGACACAGATCCCAAGCAGCAGTATAGCTGCCTTCTGGATGGAAGGTGGGGGAATCACATACACTTTAGTCTAATAAGATCTCCCCTCAGTCTTGTCTTTTCCAAAGTTTATAAATGTTTTAAGGGTGGGTGTCAAGAATGAGGTGCCATTCTCTTTACAGCACTGTCCTCTGATAGGAACAGATACAGTGGATACAAATTAGAACATAAAGTTCCACCTCAACATGAAAGAAACCTCTTTGCTGTGAGGTGCTGGAGCCCTGGAATAGGCTGCCCAGAGAGCTGAAATTCTTGAGACTTTCAAGACTCGTGTGGATATGTTCCTGTGTGGCCTTCCCTAGGTGATCCTGCCTTGGCAGGGGGTTGGACTCCATCTCCAGAGGTGCCTTGCAACTCCTACTGTTCTATGATTCTATGGTTAGCTCTCCCCTGCTGCTTTCGGGACTGTGGGGTTAGAAGTACCTGAAAAAACAACATAATCTGTTTTGCAGGCAGTGAACAATACAGATGATCACTTGCAAAGGATGTTCTGTTGCAGCTCAGCTTATATAAGCTTGGACAGGCAGTGCACCTGTCTTTCCACTCCCTCTATGCTGGGCCACAGCTGCCATGAAAGCAGACTGCTTGGCAGAAACACCAGTTTGGATCAGCACTAGCAGAAACATTTCTGGGTTTGAAGGATTTTTCTGGAAGTTCCTCTGTATAAAACTGCTTCAAGAAAAAGACTGGCCTGTCACCTGAAGATCAACTGTTAGTGCAGTCATTTCACTAAATTGCTCAGTCTAACTCCTCTCCAAAGCAAACGAAAATAAGGTGAGCCTTAATTGCAGTGATGAGACCAAACTCCCTGCGCCCCGAATGGAAACCAAGAAGGAATGAGGGTATTTTGTTCTTCCCATCAAGTGTTACTGATATAGTCACAGCAATACTTTATACATGCATTGCTCTCAGCTGGTTTTGCCACAACCCCTGTGACTAATACACACAAATTCTGTTCAGCAGCCTGGGTGGAACTGCACAAGCTCACATCAACTGTGAATTCAGACCAAAGTAAATTTTTTATCCAGACTTTTTAGCCTAACCAGTAGCCCATTTCACTGTAACCTAGCAGGAGAACACTGCTCAGCACAATGCTGAGCAACAGGCTTCTGTGAGACATCTCAGGCAGAACACCCTCAAAGACATCAATTCTTCTGAGACAAACTTGGCTCAAATATTTATTTTCAGGACACTTCCTATGTCGAAGCAAGCTAGAACAAGAGTAGTTCAACCCTATGGAAAGGCAAGACCTGTAAAATCAGCCGCATTAGGGAAGCACTGTTTAAACACTTACACTAAACAAGAGCTACTTGTTTTAGGGTGGCTTATAGAAGATGAATGCTTCAGCAATGAACAGCTTCCATCAGAAAAGTTGCCTAAATATCCAATTACTTTATCTCCTTACTCATCTTGTATGAAACTTAAGTGAAAATTAAATTTAGGATGAATTATTTGTCTTATTTTGGCTTGTTCTCTTACAAGAAAGAGTAAATAATACTCAGAAATCTTCCCATTTAATTTTAAGAAATATTTTTTTTCCAGTTGACTGTTTTGAGACCTACAGCAGCATTTTGACCTTTGTCTGATTTTCCACCAATTTCTATTTATCTTTTTTTTATCTTACCTTTGTATATTCACCTACAAGATCTCTTGAGACTTTGAATCACAGAACGCCCTAGGGTGGAAGCGAGTCTAGAGATGATCTACTCCAACCTCTCTGACATCTTCATAAGATCTAGTCTAAACCTACTCCACCCTAGCTTAAAACCTTGTCCTATCAATGCACACCCTTACAAAAAGCCCTTTTGGAGCCTTCCTGTAAGCTCCTTTCAGGTCTTGGAAGGCAGCTATAAGGTCCCTCGAGAGTCTTCTCCAGGCTGCACAATCTCAACTTCCACAGACTATACTAATAGCAGAAGCACTTCCAGTCCTTGGATCATCTTTGTGGCCCTCCTCTGGACTTGTTCCAATAGACCCTTGTGCTTCTTACGCTGCAGGGGCAGAACTGCATGAAGAATTCAAGGTGGGGTACCCCTGATTAATCTTCCTATTTAGATTGTTTTAAAGGAAGAATTTCTTTAAGTTTTAAAAAGTTCTAAATATTTGTGAACTGCAACAACACTTTGACCTTGGCTTTGATTTTCCTCTATTTAGCTTTTAAATCTTACCTTTTTATACTCAGTCATACAAGACCACAGCAACTGTTGAGACTTTGAATACCCTATACAGAGATACAAAAGAATATAGAAAAGAAGGACAAATACAGGATGACAAATCAGGATGTTCTGCATGTTTTTCCTGAGGTATCTCCTGCTGATGACTGACATGTAACCAAGGATTCTGTAGGCTAGCTGGGATAGGTAGGCTTTGCAGTGCTTGCCAAATAGCACATAGGTGACACCGATACCACTGAAGTACTTGGAAATGCTATCAAAGTTTCCATATGTAGGCAATTTTGGAACATAACCACAAAGACAGTTTAACATTCATGAGGTACTGTCCGTGTCCATGGCAGGAGGATTGGAAGATGACACTGAAGGTCCATTCCAAACCAAACCATTCTACAATTCTATGAAAACATTTGTGTTGGGAGGACAAGGCCATAAAATTACTTGTTAACGTGGTCAGGGGCAACATTGCAATATATAAGTCATGTGCCACCAGGCCTCAGCTACACTCTACATTCTGAGCACAACCTGAGGTCTAACTCTGCATTCCTTACTGGTGACAGATACTGCTACCCAGTTGCCCTGCTGCAGAACAACTGTGTGCAGCTGCAGAGTCAATACATCTTATCAAGCCCTTCAACTCTGCCCAAATGCTATTAATATTTTGGTAGAGTGAGGGTTAGAATTGCTATGTTAGCCCAGAATTGCTATGACATATTGACCAATTCATGTTTTCTGCCCTTATTCTTTATCTAATGAACTTGGGACCCTCACTACAAGAAGGGCACTGAGGTGCTGGAGCAGGTCCAGAGAAGGGCAACAAAGCTAGTGAAGGGTCTGGAGAACAGGTTGGGTGAGGAACACCTGAAGGAACTGGGATTCCTTCAGGTCTGGAGAAGAGAAGGCTGAGGGGAGACCTCAGCATTCTCTACAATTCCCTGAAAGGAGGCTGGTGTGAGGTGGAGATTGGTCTCTTCCCCCCAGTATGAGGTGAAAGGATATGCCCTGAAATTGTGCAGAGATTTAGGCTGGGGATTGGGAAATAAATATTTCCTGAAAAAGTGGTCAGGCATTGGAAGAGGTTGCTCAGGGAGGTTGTGCGGTAACCATCCCTGGAGGTGCTCAAGGAAGGTGCAGACAAGGCACTTTGGAACATGGTTTAATGGCCATGGTGGTGTTAGTTTGATGGATAAACTTGATAATCTTAGAGGACTTTTCCAACTGAAACAATTCTATGTTCCTATTAGCAGTACATTCAGCATCTTGTAACCAACTTGGTTTTTGCTTTTTCATTTCTGTGGTGCTAAATTAATTCCTGGAAGTTTAAAAATCCCTCCTCAACTATTAAAAGTCCCAGCCACATGCTACATAGCCTAGAGGAAAGCTTCCAATTGCAATTTAAAAGTAATCACTTCAATTTTTTTAATGTTAAGTAGATATCTGTGTAAACAGACAGGTGTCTGTTGGTCTAGAGCTGCTAGAAGCTACAGGGGACTCTAGGTCCCACAAAAAAAACATAAGTTAATATGAACAATATGAACATAATGTCACTTAGTGAGCTGATCTGCACACCTAATGGCAAAAAGATACTGACCAAGGCATCTATTGCTACAAATGGAAACTTTAGATCACAAGTACTGAAGTTGTTTGAGAAAATATATTCAGCTTAACAGAAACAGGTACAGTTCAAATGGATCCTTTCTGAACAAATAAATCAGATTCAAATTCCCATCAGAGTTTATCAATGTCAAAAAATAACTAATTGTAATTTAAATTACAACCAATGTTATATTCCACTGCAGTATTACATAACTCAATTTAGATTAAATTGAAATGAATTGCAAATATTTGATGTCAGAATTATAAACAAAGTTCAAATACTGAACAGGTAAATCTGCAACAAAGGACCAAGAACAAGTTTAGAACTAAATTACCTGAAAATTGTAACTTTGACTGCATTTGCAAAGAAAATCTCCTTGCTCCAAAAGTCACTTATTGGAGTTTGGGGTAAAGCTGAGAAACGAACTGAGAAATGAAAGAAGCAAGATACCTTGTTTTCCTCCCCATCTGAGAAAGCAAAGCAGGGAAGTTTGAGTTCCAGTAGCTCTAAAAGCTTGTCTTCAGTTACAGCAGAATTGGTTACCTTATTAGGGATACACTTTACTCATATTTTAAGTGTAAACTTTACTTTCATTAACTTTTTGCATGTCTGGTTGTGCATGACTGTGGCTTTATTAAATAAGACATTTTTAAAGTCCACAATTTAAAAAAATAAAAATTATATTATTTGTCATAAAATCACAGAATGCTTTGGGTTGGAAGGAACCTTAAAGATCATCTAGTCCCAAATCCCCTGCCATGGGTCAGAGATACCTCCCACTAGACCAGGTTGCTCAAGGCCCCATCCAACCTGGTTTTGAACACCTCCAGGGAGCTTCCCTGAGCAGTCTGTTGCAGTGTCTCACCACCCTCTCTGCAGAGAATTTCTTCCTAACATTCAGTCTCAATCTGCCCTCATATCTTATATCAAAACTTTCTTAACAGTTACAATCTAAATCAATGAATGCAAGCCATTTAATCACATAAGTGTGCAGGCATGCAGTGGATCCTCTGAAGTAACAGAAAAGTAGTGCCACATTTAGTGTGAAGGCTAAATTTAGCATATAAATACAGATAATAAAATACAGATTTTATTTTAGTGGTCATCTACCAGTAGAGATTGCTTCTGAGGAAATAAGTACACCAATACCAAAGCAAAATGAGATGAAAAGCACCAATTTAAACCAAGTGTTTCTTGACCAAAATCATGATTTAGATTATTTCAGTAGGTGTAACTGGGACGTCAAAGCAGCAGACATGCACAAGTATATACAGAGTGGCTCACAAGAGCCAGGAATTTGAGGTGTAAAAGCCTCTTGCCTTTCACTGTGCCTGCCTCAACTCTCTCCCTTAGCCCTGCTCTATCTCTGCAAAGCCTGTTAGAGCTCCACAAAACACCATCCCCCACTCACAAAGAGTTTTTTTCACTGGGATCCTTGAATAAGAGGACACACACTGTCCTCACTGGGAGACCCGAACCGTGCTCTTTTCTCCTGCAACCAGCTGTGCTGACTGCTTCATCTCCCATTTTGATTCCTCCCTTCCTGTCCCCAGAAGTGAAGACTAGCAGTAACTTCAACCCTGTGGCTCCATCCAGGAAAACAAGACTGCACAGAGAAACTAGATCACCTGTGGCACAAGAACCAGGAGGACAGCTTTTAGACAAAACAGTTACCTGGCAGCTTTCTCAAGTGCTTCTCTCCCCAAACTCTAGCATCCTCTCACTTTGGCTCCCTCACCACAGGGTGCAGTGAAACAGAAAAGTTCACAGGGCCATCCTCAAGAGGTCACTTGGCTATATGCATTTCCTATAGACACAAGTCTTGAGACAGCAGGATCTTCCTTTGCAAATTAAAAACCAGGCAGGCTTTGCAGGCATATAGGCACAGAGCTTTGTTTGGACCTTGCACCTGAACAGCAGGTCGGCCCTCAGCAACAATGAACTGTGCAGAGATTCCAAAGCCTGCTGCTGTGCACCCAGATCCCCTCCACAGCCTCCTCTCACCGGACTCTGGAAGAAAATGTTTCACCATGACAACAGTTAAGAGATTGGAATTATGTCTCAAGAGAAGCAGTGGATTCCTCTACACTGGACAGTTTGAAGATTCATCTTGACAGGGTGCTGGACCATCTCATTTCAACTACACTATCACACAGAAAATTGGAACAGCTGATCTCTGGTGTGAAGGTCCTCACACTAAGACTTTGCCTAAGTCACTGTTAACCACAGACTTTATTTACCTTCTGCTACTCTGGTGCACAGTGCTGAGGTGAGAGACCAGCACAAGCAAGAACACACAAGATTCACAGACTGCATCAGGTTGGAAGATCATCTTGTCCAACCCCCTGCAGTCAGCAGGGACACCTCCAGTAGGGACACCTCCAACTAGGTCAGGCTGTCCATCAAGTCTGATCTTGACTATCACTAGGGATAGGGCCTCAACCACATCCCTGGGCAACCTGTTGTAGTATTTTACCTACCTCATAGTAAAGAACTTCCCCCTACTGTCCAGCCTAATTCTACCCTGCTCCAGTTTCAAACCACCGCTCCTCATCCTGTCACTACAGTCCCTTCTGAACAGTCCCTCCCGAACAGTCCCTCCCCAGCCTTCCTGTAGGTTCCTTTCATATACTGAAGTGCTCTAAGAGCCTTCTCTCCTCCAGGCTGAACAGACACAACTCTATATCCCACCCAGACAAGGGAGGTGCTCCAGCCCCCTGATCACCTTTGTGGTCTCCTCTGGACCAGCTCCAGCAGGTCTATGTCCCTCTTGCATTAGGGTCCCAGAGCTGGTTGCCAAGTGAGGTTTCACCAGAGCAGAGTGGCACAATCGTCTCTCTCAACCTGCTGGCCACACTACTTTTGATGCAGCCCAGAATGCAAGATGCAAGGAAAATCCTAATTTGCTACCAAGGGAACTACTGAAAGGACAAATTTTCCCCTCACAGACACAGGCAGTTCTCTCTCATATTAATGGGAAATAGATATAATCGACCAACTGTTACACTTAGCTACCCATAATTTACTTCCCTTGTTTAAAGTTTTCTATACTAACAAATAAGGTGCAAAACTTTCTTCCCTTGCTCTAGATCTGACACCTGCTCTCTATTTAGTCCAAAAGCTCTGTAAGAATGACAAACAGCTTTAAAAGAATTCTCCTGGAGCTTCTGCTGACCCCTTCAGCACTGGAAACCGTTTTTTATCAATAGACCAGAATATACAAATTCTGACTAGTTTACATCTATTAGCATATTTGTTACCAGTTCTGCCATTCTTCATTTTGCAGACACCAAACTTTCCTCTCTAAACACCTCTGTTTCTCCAAAAGCAGCTGGAAATTAATTATGCTACTTTTATTTTCTTATTAATTCATATGCCATAGCTCTGTAATCAGTGCTGGATCATGCTGCAATTTGCTGTACTTGTTTCAAAATACATTATGAGCACTTGATGACGGATGTTTAACACAATGTATGAAAGAGTATCTCAAACAAATTAGAGGGAAGAAATACAAATAAAGACAGTTAGGAAGGAAAAAACTACAGAAATATTCAAACACGAGACAAACCCTAAAACTCACAAGTTCATGGCACAAAGCACTTGCAGGTTAGAACTGAGACAGGCAGGAAGTTTGCACTATTCGACACAACATCTGGATACAAAGAAACCTCTTCCAAAAAGAAAGTATTTGAAGCCAGATTTGGCATTGACCTCCACGTCATTGTTCTACTTCTTTCCAAAACCATTACCTCCAACTACTGACTTTCTGGTGATTTTCTTTGCCTAACCATATAACCAACTCGAGAAGCAAAGATACTCAAACAAAATGGCAAACATGCCAAAGGATTCATTAACAGGTTCACAGAATGGTTTGGGTTGGAAGGGACCTTAAGGATCATCTAGCTCCAAACCCCTGCCATGCAGGGACACCTTCCACCAGCTTGCTCAAGGCTTCATCCAAGCTGGCCTTGACTACCACCTGGGAGGGGGCATCCACAACCTCCCTAGGCAACCTGTTCCAGCGTCTCACCATCATAGAATCAACCAGGTTGGAAGAGACCACCAAGATCATCCAGGCCAACCTATCCCCCAGCCCTAGCCAGTCAACTAGACCATGGCACCAAGTGCCTCATCCAGTCTTTTCTTGAACACATCCAGGGACGGTGCCTCCACCACCTCCCTAGGCAGCCCTCCTCACTGTCAAGAATTTCTTCCTAATATTCAGTCTAAACCTGCCTTCCTCGAGCTTCAGTCCATCACCCCTCGTCCTATCACTACAAGATGTATCACGTTTTTTGATGTATCATCTACCAAATGACATTCTTACACTTTATGGTCCTCTGCCTTCTTTTCCTTTAGAACTCTGCATATTTCAGCCACATTTTAATTCCCAGCCTGTCCTGCACTGCTCACTGCCAGGTGGGTGCTATGCCTGTGCACTGATCATGCAGTCTAACAGGTGTCTGACTCTGGCAGAACTATCTAAACACCAATGGTTTATTAAAAATAATGCAAGAGCTGCAGCTTTCCTGAGGAATTTTGGGCCACCAGCAACTTCAGACAGCAGGTCCGTGGAGGGGCAGACATTTCTGATGCAGCTCTGCTTCTGGCATTTTGTTCAAGAATCGAATTGCATAGTTGCAGCTGCAAGATTGAAGCTGTTCAGTAGTTAGGACAACATATGCTGATGTCGCTGTACTTAACCCAAAGGAAAAAAAATCATTGCCCAAAACAGAAGGCAGTATGATGCAGCTCACTGTAGAACTGACACTGCTCAAAGACCACTTGTGGAAAGCGAATCAAACACAGCAACAACAAAAATGCATTTTTTCATCAACCTGGCAAAAGACAGCAACTTCCTTTCAAACTTTTACATGGAAGTTTCAAGGCAGAACATCACAATGTTTCAGTTCTGCCGACTTTCACCGACTTACTTCACACTGAGGAGGCTAAAATAAGAAATTAAGTTCTCCCTCACTCTTTCCATTCTCTGCCAAGGTTTTCTTTATCCAGCTTCATCCCCAAATCTCTTGTGATGTTGTTCTCTTAAATATTGCTTTGACAGCCACAATAATAAGGCATTCTCTCATATACGCTAACAAAACCCCAGGATTATTTGCTTCATAAAAAAAGACACAGGCTGAAGACACAAGATTTACTGCAAGAGATATAATCCTAACTACTGTGGTGTGACATGCCTTACCCACGCCTATTGCTGGCTAAGTCCCGACTATGTAGGACATGAGTACAAATGGCAAACAAAACCAAACAAGAAGAAAAAACAACACAGCACAAAACCAACAAGCAGCCAACAAACACCACAAACAGAAGAAGAAAAACAAAAACCAGACAACTTCTAACAAAGGTTTGTAGTGTGAGAGAGTATGGACTCAATCTGGGTAGATTTAGACTGGCTATTAGGAAGACATTCTTGACAGTGAGAGCGGTGAGACGCTGGAACAGGTTGCCCAGGGAGGTTGTGGATGCCTCCTTCCCAGAGGTCTTCAAGGCAAGGCCAGGCTGGATGAGGCTTTGAGCACACCAGTTTAGTGGCAGGTGCCCCAAACCATTCTATGGATCTATGAACATGTTTAGAAGTCCTTATACAGCTGGCTGAAAAAAACAGGATGGTGAAAGAACTGAAAGGGGTATGGGTTCAAACCCAACAAACCAACAGCAGTAAAAGGCTGCCTGGCACTCCTAGAACTACAGTGTAGTCACCAAAATAAATATTGATTGAAGAAATATTTATTTATTTTAAAAATCAAACAAAACCAACAAAAGCAGCAGAGTAAAGATGCACCTTCCCATTTCTCCTGAGCACAGGAAGATGGAGACAAGACTTGTTAAGTTTGTTATCAAGAAAGCTTCTACTTGAATTTAGCTCCATAGATCCCATGTTATGCACATCCACTGAAATAATTTGATCATTCTCTGTGACACAGAGGTCAATAAAATGCTCTCCTGTATTTTCAGTCATTGCTACCTTTTGATAAAAACTCTTCCACTGAAGCACCCACATGACAGATTTCTGACAATAAATATTCCATGCTTGCTAAGCAACTGATTTTCCTCATCTAGTCTCGTAAAATCCTGTTAACATTCCTTCCCCTCACTAAAAACTGAAATTTTGTTGTATTAGCTTTCTTTGTACTCAGATATGCCTGAAGGTAATTTATTTTCACATGCTGAATTGGCCATGCTCGTAAGGACTTGCTATTACATTACGTGTGTGTGCTCTAAAGGAAAGCATGAACACTGCAAAGTGGTAAAACAATGCTTTTCCTCTTTTTTTCATTCATCTTCTATGTAATCAAATTTATAAATATTTGCAATAATAAAATGCTGCCAGCATTGTAAGAATACTACAATTAAGTCTTGTCTCGGGCATTAAGTATGCTTTCCTCCCCAAATACAACTCCTATTTTATGATAGAATGATAGGGGTTGGAAGGGGCCTCCAGAAATCAAGTGCCACCTCCATGTCAAAGCAGGGTAGGTCACAAAGGAACACATCCAGGTGGGTTTGGAAAGTCTCCAGAGCACACTTCACAATCTCTCCTGGCAGGCTGCCCTAGGGCTCCAGCACCCTCACAGGAAAGAATTTTCTCCTCATGCTGAGGTGGAACTCCCTGGGTTTCGGTTTGTGTCCACAGCCCCTTGTCCTATCACTGAGCACCAATGACAAGACACTGCCACCTTCCTGACACCCACCCTTCAGACATTTATAAACATCTCCTCGAAAGGCTGAGCAATCCAAGATGTCTCAGCCTTTCCCCATAAGACAGATGTTCCAGTCCCTTCATCATCCTTGTAGCCTCCACTGGACTATGTGGTACATCCCTGTGCCTTTTGAACTGAGGAACCCAGAACTGGATACAGTATTCCAGGTGTGGCAGAGCAGAGGAGAAGGAGAACCTCGCTAGACATGCCAAACACACTTTTCATGAGGCTTTCCAAGTTACCATTTGGTCTCTTAGCCACAAGGGCACATTGCTCTCATGAATTACTTTATGTCCACTAGAACTCCAAGGTCTTTCTCCATGGAACTGCTTTCATTAAGATTTGAGAGGAACTCTAAGATCAATCCCAACCATTAACCTCACACCACCACAGCCATTAAACCACATCCCTAGATGCTAGCCTTGTCCACACATTTCTTGAACTCCACTACCCCTCTGGGCAGCCTGTTTCAACACCTGACCAGGGGCATTTAAAAATCAAATTCAATCCACATTCTCAGGAAGAAGACACCAGCAACCAGCAAATCTGAACACATTTCCAGGGCAAAATACGTTTAACAGGTTTAGAAATGAAAGTCCAATTTAGTAGCTTCCCTTATTTATCACAATACTGCCAGAGTGTCAAAGGAATTGCTGCTATCAATTGCAAATGTCATAAGGAAGTTGTGAGCTTGCACTAGACTATGACTATTAAAAAAAATTAATTATAAAGAACTATTTCAGATCAATGCATATTTTAACACCTGCTATGCAAAAAAAAGCTGATACAAGGAAGTTAGGATTAATGCAAGGAAGTTACCATTTAAGTGTTGTATAATAAATAGTGTCATACACACAGCAGTTTAAATATCACATTTAGTGGCAAAAACATTTAAGTAAACTTTCCTGCTTTAGTCAATAAGTGTAACTGAACTGAAAGTCAGTAAATTCACTCTATTCTGAAGGTATTTTGGGTTGGGTTGTTTGATTTTGAGATTTGGTTGGTTGGGGGAAGTTTGAGGGGGGGGGGTTATTGGAGGGGGGCAGTTGATATTCACTTGGGGATTTGTGCTTGTTTGGGGTTTTTTTTGTTGTTGGGTTGGGTTTTGCAGCGGTATTATGAATGAAGGCTAAGTATTAGCAAAAGATGCCCACCTAGCACAGAATTCAGTGAGACTCCTCACATTCCAGGACAGACATTTACCAGGAAAGCTTCAGAGTGGTAGCATACATCAAGGGAAAGGACATAGAGGTGGATTTTGTTCCATTTTCTGCTAACGCGTTAAGTGACTGCAGGCAAGTGTATGAGCACTCACTGCTTTGCATCCCAGATGCCTAAAATGGGGATAAAAATAATTGTTCCTCATTTTGAGGTGTGTGATTAGAGACCAGCTTATGCACTTCAGCAGACAGGACATAAGCACATGAGTAAGACAATGTCTATGGCTGCCAATTATTAATAATATAATTATTACTGAGACAGTGAAGCATGATTTTTTTCTCCCCTCTCCTTTCCCAAGCAATGCAATCTAACAGCAGCCCATCAAGTCATTCTTAAAGTAATCCTTAAGCTGGGCCAGGTCTTACAAGTCCTTCTGAAACTATCAGGAAGAGTGACAGCTACAGGAGTCTGTCCTGAAATTCACACACACTCTAGTACCAGGCTCACCACACTGCTCTCAAACAGAAAGAGTGATCTTAGAAAAATAAAACAGTAAAAAAAGATATAAAACCTAAGGAAAAAAATCTTTTCACACAAAACAGAATAAAACATCTTGTGACAATGATACCCCAGGAAAGAAGGAGAACGTGGCAGATGGAAAGGAAGTTCAGTTAATACTACAGAAATCAAAAAGTTAACTTTTTCTTTTGTCTTCTCAAGAATGTTTGGAATTACAACATAGGACTGATATTTTGGTTTACAGGCTCTTAAGTAATTAAAGAACGCAGAAATTAAGGTTGCAGCAAGGTAAGACTCTATCCACATCACTTGAAAAACTAAGTAAACCCTAACTTAGCTCACTCAGGAAAATTGTCCCAATACATGCATGCCATTTGATCTAATAATGAAAAGAAGGACTGTCAGTCTCCATTTGCAGGTGGCAAACGGACATATGGCTGTGCTTTCAGGAATAAACCCTGACCCTGGAAGTCATGAGCAGGCCACAGCAGTCCCAGTGATGCCATCAGCAGCTGTAGCAGGCCAGCCTCAGGCAGGGCACAGAGTTTGACTGAGGCCTAAGATTCGGAAAGTGGCTTCTGGTTCTGACAACATTACTCACCCTAGAGCTCGTGGACACAGCCTGTGGCACACTGAGAAATCAGAATTTCATTTCAGTTTCACCTGTAATTTATACTGCTTTTGTGCATCAAGAAGCCATCTCCAGACAGAGAGAGGCCTGAACACTACATACACCCTACCACTGAAAGAGGCAGTGTTTCACCTCCCAGGTGCCCAAATTTCACTGCAGGTGCATTTACAACCTTCACACTACGGTCTTGCACACTGCATGTCCTGTCTACCTCCCACCCACATGTAGTTGTGGGGAAGAGTAACTCTCTCCAGATCACTTTGTCAAAACTTCCTCTCTTCACCCCACTCTGCCAGACAACTTCCTTGCCAGACAATGCCATGGTGAGTTTTGGAGACACTGCACATCCTTGTCTGAAGACTATGAGTAGCGGCAGCCCGGAGAAACTTTAAGCTCTGCAGGTGAGCAGTTGCATCAATCAATGAGTTTAACAAGACTTGTTACCTGCTTAAAGATACTCATATACTTACAGGATCACAAGCTATGCAACCACTAATTTACCAACAATGTATACCAAGATCATTTTGAATGGAAAGGAAAAATGTTAGCTATAAAGTAACTGCACAATTATCTGATCTTTTATCTGGGAAAATGACATTTACTATCTTTAATTATTCACACAACAGCTATGGAAGAGAAAGGTTTTCTTGCTTGAAGGGGAAAATAAACATGCACAAAATTCCTCACACTATCACTTCTACACTCCATTCCTAAGTACCCTTCTGCTGAAAGCATTTGATATTTTGTGGATGCAAGCAGACCCCCAGAAACTCCCAATGCATCCAGGGTAAGCTCCTTCAATATATTGAGTTTACCTCAACACAGCAATCTGTTACATTTCTCCTAAATTACACATCTGCTTGAAATGCTTTATCAGCCTACTGTACTATCAGGGACAGGAGTATGCAGTGAACTCCTGAGACCAGAGCACAACTTTTGAAGCACTCACAAAGCCCCTTGCTAAGTGGCTCATCACCTTTTAGCTTGTGACACTCCACTGCACCACCCAGTACTTGGTAACCAAGACCAGAAACGTCTCTCTGCTGTATATTAAGACTGAATTGCTAACCTGCACTGAGGAATGGTTACTTAACTGAGAACTCTGTCATAAAAAAATATCTTCTCTTTCACCAAAATAAAAGCTCTCAAAAGTAAAAGGAAGTTTCTAGTGATGGACAAATCTAATGAAATTTCTATTTTCCTCCTAACTAGGCACATTATTAACTTTTTTTTAAGCTAAGAGGAAATTTCTTTCTCTGCTTCCTCCAAAGTTTCTATTGTGCTTTCTTCTTCATAAAGATATCCTACCCTTCTTTTCATTGTCATTTGTTCATGGCAGTTCAACACCAGGTAAGACCTACATCCAGCACTAGGCACAAAATCACTCCTCTTAAAAGTTGTGGGCAGATCCGTACCTACAGTCAAAATTCCATGCATTCAAAAGACTTCATCACAACAGAAATTAAAACCATGCAATGTGTGAAGGCACTACTTGAAGTAAGGTCCCTGAGCTGTCCTTGCTTAGAACCCTTTAGTATTACTCCAAATAAAGTCCTTGGACCTTAGAGCACTCAAATCTCAGTCTTACCTGAAAACACAGAAATAAAGTTTAGAAATCAGAGCTTTTGTATTCAGCTCTGAACAACAGCTTGAAGCCTAACCCGCCACTTTAATTTCTCAATGCATTTTTACATGGTAAGAATTGTTACAGCAATTACTCTACAAATAGAAGTGAAAGCAATATTCTCCTGTTTTCCTATGCAACTAGCCTATCATGAAGAATTTCAGTAATTTGCTGCTTATACTCTCAGACCTACACTCACCAACCTCACTGCCCATAAAAATCCCAAAAAGTGAGATTCGGGTGCAATTCTAAAAATGGAGAGCAGACAGAGCCCTCGCTTCAAACTCTCTCCCCACAGTGGCCTTCCCAGCCTTAAGTCTAGTTTTGTGGTCATAATATCACACCAGAACAGCTGCTCCCAATAGCACCCCTCCAGCCAGCATATTTGGGACCATCACTTATCCTACGTCTGCTACACACCGCCTGGAAAAGGTCAAGAGTATGTTATTAATCATTTACACTTAAGAGTACTAACCTTACTCCAAATACAGGTCTTATTTTTAATTAAGTACACAATAGTACTGTAAATAAAAAATAAAATCCATATATTACCTCCTACTTCCCCATTTTGGGCCAAATGCAGTTCACTGCCACCACCAGTGATTCTATCAAAACCATTCCAAGTGTCCACTCATTTTACGTCATCTATGAACATGACCCCACAAATTCAAAACCTCTTCTTCACACTTCCACTTGCCCCTAAAAGATGTCAAAGCTTTCAAAATGTGTCAAAACTTTTCCCAGTATACAGATTTAACAGCAAAAAAACCCCAGGTTGTGTACCTGAAAGCTCGGGAATACTAGTAAATTAGTCTCTGAGATTCATCTTTCAAATTGATAGGTACCTGCATTAATCAATGCCAGAAAAACAAAACAAAACAAAAACCCACAACACAAAACAAAAGTACTGCAGAAAAGAACACGGACTGAATTCTAATCAGCCTTTCAGTTTAGGTGGCAAACCTAAACCAACTCCTGTTGCAGTAGTTACAGAGTTCTGCTAATCTTCACACCAATTCCTGACCCCCAGAGATTTCCAGTTAGCTGCTTTTTTACTTTCACATTTTCACCACCACTGAATTTTAAAAGGACTTTATATTCTCAGTAAGTTCTTGACCTGCGTGTTGCACTTTGCATAGTCTAACCTTACTTTGGTTTAAAACTTTTGCCTTAAGTCAATCACCTGATTATCTTTACAAAACAAGGTTTAAGATGAAAACAAGAAATAAAAGAGAGATCTGAATATGCAAACCCCTGCAATTCTCGGGTTATTCAGAGGTATCCCTACGCACAAACTCTGTCTCTAGCAGTTGCTAGGAGCACCCAAGAAGATATCTTTTCTGAGGTGCTAAAACGTGAACAACCATCTCCCATGTAAGAAGTGGCAGCACGAGGTCTTCTGCCTTATCAACAAAAACTCGGTTCTTTTTTCCCTCTGTGTAGACAGTTCACATACTCACCCGGGAGGACAACTGGAAATTACAGACAGATGAAGATGAAGCTGTCTCAAAACCTTTGTCATGTGATAGTGACCTATAAAGTAGCAAATAAAGGCACATCATCAGCACATCATGATTTTACAATATTGCAACTCACCACAACGCCAACCTGAGGAGAGATCCCAAAAACTTGAAACTTGCTTCCTCCTTATACACACACACACACACACGTACCCCAGCCCCTGAGAAGTTGTCATTAACATGAGATGACAGTGGCAGGAAATCCTAAATAGCAAACAAAAGATGTCTTTAAAGGGCATTAGGAACTGGGCAAATGGAGCAAATCATCTGAGTGGGCATGGGAAGGGTGGCTTATTTTAACTCCTGAATGCAGATTTATGGGCACAGAGAGGTAACGCAGAGGGATGCAGCACCTTATTATTTACATGCACACACAGACGAACATTATCAAACTAAATAGGCAGAAAGTTGACCACCATCTGCGAGGAACCAAACATAATAATAACCCTCAGGAACTTATCACAAGTGAGCGATCAATCCCCACGCCAGGATAAAACAAATCAACGCGAAATTAACAAACAAGCCTAAGCCGCCAGACTGCAGGTACGACATCCACCAGGAGAGACAGACAGAGGGACCGACGGATGGAAGACTGCAAACGCTGGAACACAGTTTCAGGTAGTGCCCGTTCCCCTTTCCTCGGCAGAACCCGACCGATCAGCCTCGAGGGTCCTGCGGCCGCCCCTCCACCTTCGCAGCCCACGAGGAGAGCAAGCACCGAGACCCCCGGGCCGAGCCGCGGGGAGAAGCGGCGTTTGCAGCCGCCGCCCGCCGCCCACCCCCGCCCGTGCAAAGTGTAGGGCCACCGGAATCCGGGCTCCCGGGGTGGGGTGGAAAGAAAAGGTATTAAATATGGAGAAAGACCGCCGTGACCCAAGGTTTTCCCGTCTCTACCCGACCCCACGCCCCCGGTCACCATCAAGTTTGCATTTTAGTTACAAAATGTCGATCTTGGAGGCTGACAAGAGACAGGGAGAAGGGGAGAGAGAGTGTGTGAGTGTGTGTGTGAGAGAGAGAGAGAAGAGAGAGTCCATCTTGCTTTGAGGGGGGAGGAGAGGAGCAATAATGCAGCGCATAAATCTCACCCTCCCGGGGGAAAAGTCTGCACAACACCTTTGGGGGCGGGCAGGCGGGCAGAGAAGGGGCGGTGGCACGGAGAGGGGGCGCAGGGGGCTCCCTAGCCCTCCCAGCTGCCCTCCCCGGCAGGATCTGGCGAGGCAGGCTGGCAGCAAACACCTCCCTGCTGCTCCCCTCCTCCTCCCCGCGGGCCCGGGCGATGATCCCGCTGCTGCCGCCGCTGCCGCTGCCACCGGGGAGGAGGTGCCGCCGCCACCGCCGGAGCCACATGGAGACCGGCACCCTGTCCCTGTCCCCGGTGGCCGGGCCGGGCCCCTCCGCCGCCCCGGCGGGCTGCGGGACTTGGACGTGTCACCAGCAGGACGGGCAATGGTTACGGCGCCCCAGGCCCGAGTGACCACCGCGAGCCTGGCGGCGCCCCGGCCTCCCCTCGCACACTCACCTCCGGAAAAAAACTTTTAACCGAGGGCCTTCCCCGGAAAAAGTGGCGAATCCACCCCGCGCACGGTTAAAGCCCAGCGGCCCCCCGGCTCGGCTGGCGGCGAGCGGGGGAGACCCGGGCACGGTCCTTCCCCGCCCCGGCGGGGAGGGAGGAGGCAAGCAGGCAGGCAGGCAGGGAAGGGAGGGAGGGGGCGGGCAGCCGCCTGCCGGTGCCTCTCGCCCCGCCGCCGTACATGTCGCCTCAGCGGTTCTCGCATCGCTTCGTTTTACCTTCCTCATTCAGAGGAGGCTGGGTGACACCGATATTCCTAATGCAAACCTGCTGCCGTGCGGTGCACGGGATTAACGCGATCGCCTCCCCCTGCTTCCAACCTTTCCTTCTCCGTCCTCCTCGCAAACCTACCCTGGATCGGCTGTTCTCACAGCCATGCAAGTTTCATACATTGCAAATAAACCCGAGAGGAGGAAGAACGAAGCGGCTGGCGGGCGGCGGGGGGGGAGGAGGAGGGTTGGTTGCTTTCTGTAATTTACCAGCTACCCGATCTCGCAGCAGCAGCAAATAACAGCCGAGCACCCATCCGGCTCCCGGCGGCCAAGAGAGCCGCTCCCGAGGCGGTCACCCCCTCCCTGGGGAGCCCCTCGCCAAGTTTTCTGTCATCGCGACCACCCAATGTCACAACTTACCTTAGGAAATAGGACTTCGCGCGGCCGAGGCCTGCCACCACCTCCCCTCCGGCCCCCGCCCGCCTCCCTCCCACCCTTTCTCCCTCCTCTCCACCTTAAACTTATTGACACAACATAATCCCACATCCACGCGAAACTCCGGCAGGGCCGCCCACCCCTGCGCCCCCCCCTCCCCAGCTGCCCACCGGGCCGCCACTGCCGCCGCCGCCCCGGGTGCATCGCCGATGACTACCGGAAAACGCACAGCCCAACTCTCCGGCCGAGCTCGGCCGCTGTTGTTGTCGGGGTCTGCACCGGGGTTTTCACCTCCCGTCGCCCCTGAGCCCCGTGCAGCCGCTGCATCGGCTCCCTCTCCCTCTCCGGTTTGATACACACACTCCCCAACCCCCTTTCTCCTGGCGGCGGCAGCGCGGAGCCCCCCCGGGCCGGCGGCAGCCGATACCGATCCGCGCACTCTCCGCTGCGCCTCGCCTCGCCGCCCCTCGGGATGAAGTTTCGTTTCTGCCTGCCGCGATTTCCCTGACAATTTCACCCGGGGGCACACACCGAGCGGCGGCCCATGGGTAGCCCTCCTCCTCGCCCTCCTTCCCCTTCCTCCCTCCGCCGCCGCTGCTCTTGCCTCTCTCTCGGTGGCGGCGAGAGGTGCCTGGCTTCAAATGCAGCCTGGCACTGGCTGGCCTACCCCTGCCGCCTTCTTCTGGGCTTTTATTTTCTGTACATGCACTGCGCTGGATTGCAATGCACTCCGCCGCCCCCCGCGCTCACACAGCCCCGGCCACTCCTGCCCTACCGGCCGGGCAGAGGGCTGGAGGCACCAACCCACCCGTCCTCTCCTGCCCAAACTTTCAAACCGAGGCAGGGCTGACAAGAGGGAGGAAAAGTGACTGCAAGCCCCGGCAGCCGCCGCGCAGGGCAAGGGAGGCTCCGCGCCTCCCTCCCGGCCACCAACGCCACCGGGGGGGCCCGCAGAACTGCCGGACTGCCTCAACGCTGGGGCGCGGAGGTGAAAGCGTGGGACTAGGGCACCTCTCTCTTTGCCTGCCGCTTGCCCGTCTCCGTCTGCCTTCCTGCCGGCCAGTGAAGGGTGGGAGGCGGCGTGGACTCACCTCGGCGGGGCCAGCGGGCGTGCGGGCGGCGCGCCGCTGGGCCGGAGCGAGACGCGGCGCGCAGCGGAGCCCCTCCGCCTCGGCGCCCGCGGAACGCGGCTCCACACAGAGCCATGCAACCCGAGCAGCGCCACAACACTCCCCGAGATATAAGGCGGCCCGCCATTGGGCAGCTCGCTGAGGGACGGGCTCGCCAGCCATTCAGCGGTGCCGTTACACTCGCGGCCCGCGAGGGAGCCGCTGGCGCACACACTCACACAAAGATCGTCGCGCTGGCTTCGCAGTGTTTGAAGAGCCGGCGGCGGTCGTGGCGGAGTGGGGCAGGTAGCGGGAGGCTACCGGCCACAGTACATCAGCGCCCAGGGTAGGGCAGAGACGAGCCGTGCCGGCCACGGCACCGGCAGCTGCTGCCCATTGGCCGCCCGGGAAGGGCTGCGAGAGTAAACTACGTCTGCCCTGGGCAGCGCCGCGGGGTAACGGCGCTGGCGGGGTGCGGGCGGCGGGCACGGCCCGGCCCGGCCCCACTCGCCCCCAGCCCCCGCAGCCCTTCGTGCAGCTCCGCGGTAACTTACTCTGTCGAGTTGGGCGGGTTTCATTCAGAGGCCAAAACACGGCGAGCGGAGAAGTTGAGGGAAACAGCAGCGCATCCGCACAGCCCCTGCTCGGGGAGTAAACACGGAAAGCTAGCCCCGCGGCCCGTGAGGGGAGCCGAGCGGACGGGCCGAGGCTGACGGCCGCCCCCTGACCCGGCGAAAGGCGTTGAGAGGCAGCGGCGCTGCACGGGGATGCGGCGGATCAGCGGGCGGTGCCTGCTGCCTTACGGATCTTCGCCCAAACGTGGCGGAGAGGCCCTCACCGGCCCAGCACCGGCAGCAGCACGGCAGCCTTGCGCACCGGCTGTTCGCAGGGACAGCGGCCGCTTGTTGGGCAGAACTGGTGAAGTGCCAGGGTGGCGCCCGTGCCACCCCCCGTCCCTTGTCCGTTTCTCTGCCCTGCACCTCACGCACAGTGCCGGCCGCAGAGATGTGAAATTCATCGGAGAATCTGTGTGATCCGCAGGCTGATAGGTACAAAGCAACAGGGTGAGGCCAGCAGCTTTGGGGTGGCTGTGTGGCGATTGTGCTGACGGCTGTCGGAAAAGCCCTCCTGGATAACTTATTTTGGGGAAAAAGCTCTTTTCTCCTGCAGGAACCCAACCCAATGTCAAGGCACACTGTGCACACTGCCACAATATTGTAATGTTTGCAAAGGCGTGAATAATAATTCAAAAAATACATTTGTTTAAGGAGAAAACACTACATGTACCCCTGTAAATCAGGAAGCACCAATTTTTGTGTGACGCTGTCTCCAGATGGATTTCTGCCTTCTAGTCAGTAGTTAGCCTATTACAAAACAAAAGTTAGAAATACTAAGTTATCATAACGATAGAAACTGAAGTGCATTCATTTTTTCCAATAAAATGGCAGTGTTTGTGCTTCACTAGCACTTTGCACATCCAACACTCCAAGGATGTTGCAGAGTTTATTCCTTATGTTTTACCAATGTGATTGTTTTCAGCGTCTTCCCATTGCTTCCCTGCTTCTCTTTTCATTCCTTCCCCTCCCATTTTTTTTAATGGCAGAAATATGTTAAATAACTGAGACTATTTCTGATGTGTGTTCCTGAGCTTTTTTCCAGTGTAATATAGTCAATTCCGGCAGCTTTCCATTGCTTTCCTACTCTTTTGTTCGCCTCCCTCTTTTATTTAATTGGAGAAATATGTTAAATAACTCTGAAACAATATTTCTGGTGTCTGAATAAAATGGTGAAGTAGAGGCTGATGTTGGAAAATTACATTGCATCCATGTTTCTGAGGAGCCTTTTTGTTAAGATGCAAGAAAAGTATCCCAAATGTCCCACAGTCTTGCTTGTTGGAAGCAGTGGTGCATTAATAAGTGCTCGAGTAATACAAAAATAAAAGGAGAGATATATTGTGTAATTAATGTGTTCTACCTGTTTTTTTTTTCATGAAGAGAAACAGAGCTGACCGTCTGTCCACTGGAAGTCAGATCCATGTCAGGTCTCACAGGTTGGGACACTGACAAGTGAAGACAAAGAGATTTTATTAGCCATGTATGAAAAGGTTGGCCTAATTTTCAGATGGAGCTTGTGCCTATGGTAGATTTCATAGAATCAACCAGGTTGGAAGAGACCTCCAAGATCATCCAGGCCAACCTAGCACCCAGCCCTAACCAATCAACTAGACCATGGCACTAAGTGCCTCATCCAGGCTTTTCTTGAAGACCCCCAGGGACGGTGCCTCCACCACCTCCCTGGGCAGCCCATTCCAATGCGAAATCACTCTCTCTGTGAAGAACTTCTTCCTAATATCCAGCCTATACCTACCCTGGCACAACTTGAGATTTATAGATTCATAGGATGGTTTGGGGTGAAAGGGACCTTACAGATCTAATTACAACTCTACTGCCACAGGCAGGGACACCTCCTGCTCTACCAGGTTGCTCAAAACCTCATCCAGTCAGGCCTTGAACACTTCCTTCAGGTATAGGACATTCACAGCCTCCCTGGGCAATCTGTTCCAGTGTCTTGTCACCCTCATTGTGAAGAATTTCTTCCCAATATCCATTATAAATCCTGTCTTCCAGCTTCACTCCATTGTCCCTCAGCCAGTCA
Source organism: Pogoniulus pusillus (assembly GCF_015220805.1). Classification (NCBI taxonomy): domain Eukaryota; kingdom Metazoa; phylum Chordata; class Aves; order Piciformes; family Lybiidae; genus Pogoniulus; species Pogoniulus pusillus. The sequence goes on from NC_087268.1 coordinate 7,836,587, forward strand.
TTCCTAGATGGTGAAGCAGGTGCACAGCATCTTCTCTAATGCATATGCTGCTGCTAAGAGTAAGAGGCCTAAGCCATGCAGTTAAAGCTTGAATGGTGTAAGTTTCTTACTTGTCAGTATAAATGCCTTGTTTCTCAGTTTCTTTTACTATGAAGAATAGTACACCAGGGAGCCTCTCTACCTCTTGATTGGTAAAATCCTGCCAAAACAGATGTTGGTGTTTGACAGCAGACATGAAGTTCATTTTAAAGCGCACTTCATTTTGTTATTAGCAGGACTGTTTATTACTCTTTGTGCCTTTACTGGCCTTTTCAGAAAAGAGGTCAAGATAGGGACACTTATCTTGGTTTAAGGGTAGATTTAGACTGGATATTAGGAAGAAGTTCCTAACAGTGAGGGTGGTGAGACACAGGAACCAGCTGCCAAGGCAGATCATGGATTCCCCCTCCCTGGAGGTGTCCAAGGCCAAGCTGCATGAGGCCTTGAGCAGCCTGGTCTAGTGGGAGGTGTCCCTGACCCACATCAGAGGGTTGGAACTAGAGATGATCCTTAGGGTCCTTTCCAGCCCAAACCATTCTATCAATCTAAGACTGTCCCCATGAACTCCTGCGCTCTGCTGGATTCAGTGCAGTTCAGATGAAGCACTTTGCTCAGATGCACACACAGAACAGCATGAAGGGGCCCTTGAAGTGGCCTTTTAAAACTGTTTAATACACTTGTGGCATTTATTTGTGTTCAGCTATGTTTGCCTATTTTGCCCTCAAGTGATGGTGGAGTATCTCTGTCGCAGGCACAAGTCCCCTCCTCATTAATCAATGGCACAATGTAAAACACACAAGTAGCATGTGTCTACACTCTGTCAAAAGGGTGGAGATATTTCCTTTCACTTTGTTGTTGTTTAACAATAACAAGAAGAAGTGCAATGCTGGTATAAGTAGTAGTCATCAAGATTTGTTCTGCTCCCTTCCTAACTGCTAACACTGTGTCCAGTTCTGGGCACTCTAGCTCTAGAAGAACAAAGAACTACTGAAGAGAATCCAGCACAAGGCTACTAAGATTGGAGAGGACTGGAATGTCTCTCACATGAGGAAAAGCTGAGAGAGTTGGGACTGTTTAGCTTGGAGAGGAGGAGGCTGAGAGTAGAATCTTGTTAATGTCTATAAATATCAAAGGTGTGTGTCAGGAAAATGGGGTCAAACTCTTCTCAGTGGTCTCCAGTGACAAGAGGTAATGGACATAAAATTGAACACAGAAAGTTCCATCTAAACATGAGAAGGATGGCAGAAGGTGTCAGAGCACTGGACCTGGCTGCTCAAAAAGGTGGCCTGCCCCTAGGTGATCCTGCTCTGGTGAGGGGGTTGGACTCAACAATTTTCAGAGGTCCTTTCCAACCTTTCCCCAACATTTTGTTCCCTCTGTTACTGAGGGAAGCCTGAGATTGATCCTTGGTGAACATTTTCTCTTCTCCTCCTCCCACCCAGGACAGGAGTAGCCTGTGGAACCAAGCTGACCACTGGTAGCTCTTCTGCTCTAAGACACACGGCTACACAATGGGTCTTGAAAGTCCATGGAGAAAGAGACTCTACAATCTCTTTGGGCAGCCTGCTGCGGGGATCCAGCAGCCTCAGTGTAAAGCCTTACCTCATCTTGAAGTGGAACTTCCTATGTTCCAGTGCCCCTTGTCCTGTCACTGGTCAACATTGTAAAGAGACTGGTCCTTTCTTTGTGTCACTCATCCTTCAGATACTTGTAAACATCGATCAGCTCCCCTGACAGCTTTCTCTTCTCCAGACTAAACAGCCTCAGATCTCTCAGCCTTTCCCCATCACATCTGCCCTACGTGATCCTTCTTTCGCAAGGGGGTTGGATGTGATGATCTTCAGAGGTCACTTCCAACCCCTGCCATTCTATTACTGTGTGGTCATTTAAAATGTACTCAGATCATAAAAAAAAGGAAGCTTGGACTAGCCAGCTGCAGCCTGAGCCTGCAGGCCCTGGATCCCTTTGAGCTGCTACCATGGCTGACTCCAAGTGACGGTTGTCATGTGAGCAGGGAAGGAAGGCCAGAAGGCGTCTTGGGGAGCATATGCTTTATCTGCATTAAGCTTTATACACAGCCTGGGGAGAAGCATGGGGGTGAAAGGGTGAGGCAGATGCAGACTTATGGAGCCTGGCCCACCTCTTTTGCTTTTTTAAAAGGTTTGTTTGGTTTCGTGTGTTTGGTTGGTTGGTTGTTTTTTCTCTTCCTGTGACATGTTGCCAGCCCACAGTTCATGGAATAGCATGGCATCCTCCAGGATAAAAAAACACTGGAGCAGGACAATGCATTAGTGGGCTTATTTTCCTCCCCAATGCACTTGTATAACATGGTAACATTTAATAGCAATTTATGTGCAAGCACTGAAGGGAGGAGGCATTTTATCTGAACTAAAGCTGCAGTGTATCCACTTTAGAGTAGGAACAGAGCCACAAGATCAGTCTGTGGACAACCAGTCTTCTAAAACCACACTTGGAGGAAGTTATTTTTCCCACCCTTGCCTCTTCTTAGGAACACTTTTCAGTTTCCTGAGATGTCAATGACAGAAGTTTGCAGAAGTCAAAGAAGTGGCCAACTTGTTCCGTTTGTTTCACTGTAGGAGGACACAGTTAAATCAGAGAAGCTGTGGAAGCCCTGTCCTGGTGGGGTTCAAGACTAGGTTGGATGGAGCCTGGAGCAGCCTGGTCTGGTGGAAGATGTTCCTGGCCATAGCAGGGGCTTAGAACTAGGTGATCTTTAAGGCTCCTTCCAACTCAAACCATTCTATGATTCTATGAATCTGTTAATAAACTCTGCCTGTATTTCTTTGCTATTCTTATTGCACAGCATAAAAATAATCAGGGTATTTTCTTTGTAATTCTGAGATGCTGCTTCCAAACATTCTCTTGCTGTACCTCTGCATCTGATTCTCACTGTCTCCTACTAACTCTTCTTCCTTACTTTTTATTCCTCTTGCTAGTAGCAAGAGGAATTTACAACATTTACAACTCTTAACAGAAGCAGCCATTTAAGACCATCCAATCCTACAAGCAACCTCTGGCCTAAACTGCCAGCAGTTTCATTTGACGAGTTAGAAAAGAGAGTGGGAAGGACAGGAGACAGGTGAATAGACTTTTCAGGAGTCTCACAGAATGGGAACTGAAAATTCAGGAACCAAATCTGGACTTCTAGCTTTCAGTGTATTGCTCTGTACATTTCTTTCTATTTTTCTTTCTCTGACATTTCTCTTTCATAGTGCCTCCCCTCTTCAGAGAAATATGACTATGCCTTGAGGAGCTATTTGCCATTTTTCCCTGTTTCAGAAGAATTGAGTGATAGGTTAGCCAGAGCATCCAGATCCCTTTGAGTCTATCACCTCTGAAAAGTTGCTTCTGATTCTGAAAAGCCTGTGTTAAACTAATAGCCACTTAGCATAGCAGTGTATCTGAAATACACATCTGCAATAATCACAGAATTGTTTTGGTTGGAAAAGAGCTCTAAGATCACTGAGTCCAACCATCAGCCTAACATCACCATGTCCATTAAACCATGTTCTGAAGCGTCATGTCCACATGTTTCTTGAACACCTCCAGGGACGCTGACTCTGCCACCTCCCCGGGGAATGCAGCAATTGTCTGCTAAGCTCTAAACTCAGTAGATTTTTTGACAAATCTACTTGGGCAAATCAAATTTTCCTTGTCCTTGTACAAGTATACTTGCTCTAGTGCAAGAAAATCAGTTTCCAGAGCTAGCAACAAACTGGAAAGGAATGGGAGGAGAGGGAATGACTTTAAGCTGGGAGAGATTTAGACTGGATATCAGAAAGAAACTGAGGGTAACAAGACACTGTAACAGGTTGCTCAAGGAGTTTGTGGATGTTCCCTTCCTGAAGGTGGTTGAGGTCAGGCTGGATGAAGTCTTGAGCAGTTTGGTCTAGTGGAAAGTGTCCCTGCCCATGGTAGGGGGTGTTGGAAGTGGATGATCTTTAAGGTCTCTTCCAGCCCAGACCATTCTATGATTCTCATAAAGGCATTCTTTCAGACTTTCTGGCAAAGTCCCCATTAAAAGCTGGGCCAAAGGATAGCAGCTTACCCTTAACCCCACGCTTCCAATTTCTGTAGTTACTGCTTTAACTCTCATGTAAACTGCAATAAGGTTTAACTGCTTTAAGCATAAAATGTAATTGGAACTTGTTTGTCAATTTTAGATTGTTTGCTCCTTATTACATTTTAGTGCTATCAAGTAACTCGCTCCCTCCTACACCCAAGGGCCTCCTTTTCCTGTCTCTGTTTCTGGTATTATTCAAACATTTATTTGCTTATTTGCCCTTTTCCCCTTTTCTGTAAATGTTCATGGTGTTTTAAAGAAACTACAACTTCATACCAATGTCCTCCTCTAACTTCTACAGCTCTGTTCTAGTGTCCTCTTGAAACCTCCAATATACTGCCAAAGACTTTAGACGTACTTCGCAAATACGTATTTACTTCTCTCTAGAACAGTAAGGACAATCAAGGAGCAAAAGGTTTTTATCCTGTTAAGTCCACTACATAACTGAAGAGGATGATATTTATAGAAATTACAGAGCAGTCTGAGTTGGAAGGGACCTTGATGATCATCTAGCTCCAACTCCCCTGCCCCTGGCAGGGACACCTTCCACTAGACCTCATCCAACCCAGCCTTGACCACCTCCAGGAACTGGAGTATGCATGATCTCCCTGGGCAACCTGTTCCAGAGTCTCACCAAGCATTGAGTCTGTGCTTGACAAGTATCAAGTCTCTGCAACGACTCAAGTGAAAAAGTAGCACCCACTAGGTCCAAGCATGAATTATCACAGTATCACAGTTTCAGCAAGGTTGGAAGAGACCTCATAGATCATTGAGTCCAACCCTTTACCACAGAGCTCAAGGCTAGACCATGGCACCAAGTGCCATGTCCAATCCTGCCTTGAACAGCTCCAGGGACGGCGACTCCACCACCTCCCCAGGCAGCCCATTCCAGTGTCCAATGACTCTCTCAGTGAAGAACTTTCTCCTCACCTCCAGCCTAAATCTCCCCTGGCGTAGCTTGAGGCTGTGTCCTCTTGTTCTGGTGCTGGCCACCTGAGAGAAGAGAGCAACCTCCTCCTGGCCACAACCACCCCTCAGGTAGTTGTAGACAGCAATAAGGTCTCCCCTGAGCCTCCTCTTTTCCAGGCTAAACAGTCCCAGCTCCCTCAGCCTCTCCTCGTAGGGCTGTGCTCAAGGCCTCTCACCAGCCTTGCTGCCCTTCTCTGGACATGTTCAAGCATCTCAATGTCCTTCTTAAATTGAGGGGCCCAGAACTGGACACAATGGTGAGTTTCCCAGATGCACATCTCATTGCTCCATTGCTGTGCCTATTGTTATGTTCATTTTGAGACCACAAGAATCAATTCTACTGCCATTTGTAAAGTCAACAAAGCAGGTGACCATCTAACCCTAAATAACAAGAGCATGCATTAGTCCTCCTCTGGAGACTTTCAAGATGCATTCCTCTGTGACCTGAGCTAGACTGTATGGTCCTGCTCTGGTAGGAGGGTTTGACTCGATGATCTCTTTGGGTCCGTTCCAACCTCTAACATCCTGTGAACTATCCAAAGAAATGGTGTTTGACCCTTAACTTATTGTATCTAGGGAAATACAGAGCACTTCAGGTTTAGTATTAGTGAACTTTTTCACCTCAGCAAGGGAGAGGCTTCTAAGAGACAGAGATTAGAATTTTGTTCCTTCAGATAGTACTCAAATGGGAGCACAGTGAAGGAGTCCTGGCTCAGATCCTATCAAAAAGGAAAGAAGCATCCAGTCTGTTGGAACTCAGAAATTGGAGACTGCTTCTAGTCTTCCTTTTTTGAGGAACTGCTTTTGGAATTAAAACATCCAGCTTTAAAATATGGTGGTCTAGGTTGACAATTGGACTCAATGATCTTAAAGGCCTTTTGCAATTGAATCAATTATAGGATTCTATGGAGGGTGGGGAACAAAACTGGATGGATCTTGAGGCCTTTCAGGTGGAAAAAGGGAAGGAAGGGAGAGGAAGGGAGAGGAAGGGAGAGGAAGGGAGAGGAAGGGAGAGGAAGGGAGAGGAAGGGAGAGGAAGGGAGAGGAAGGGAGAGGAAGGGAGAGGAAGGGAGAGGAAGGGAGAGGAAGGGAGAGGAAGGGAGAGGAAGGGAGAGGAAGGGAGAGGAAGGGAGAGGAAGGGAGAGGAAGGGAGAGGAAGGGAGAGGAAGGGAGAGGAAGGGAGAGGAAGGGAGAGGAAGGGAGAGGAAGGGAGAGGAAGGGAGAGGAAGGGAGAGGAAGGGAGAGGAAGGGAGAGGAAGGGAGAGGAAGGGAGAGGAAGGGAGAGGAAGGGAGAGGAAGGGAGAGGAAGGGAGAGGAAGGGAGAGGAAGGGAGAAAAAGACATGAAAAAAAAACAAAGAAGGAAAAGAAAAAATATAAAATAAAGAAAAGAGAAAGACAGAGGAAGGAAAGGAAAGGAATGGAAAGGAGAGGAAAAAGGGAGAAAGGAAGGGAAAGAAAAGAACACATCACGTCTTAGACTAGGGCAACCCACTCTTAAGTGTTCTAGCAAGGAGCAAGGCTGTACACTCCTTCAGTGCATCCAGGTGAGAGGCCTCAGGAGAGGAAATTAAATCAGAACATTGTATTGTTTCTGTCCCACTGGGTTAACATGGAGAAGAAGGTGAAACTTAGGAAGAGCACTTTCTCCTATTCCTCTCTGCTCTGACATGAGACTCACCAGCAGGCCAGCCTTTAAGGACCAGTCTTTTTAAAAATAGTCAGCCTTCCTGCATGCTCTCTTTACATGGCTTTTCCCTGAAGTCAAAGGTTCTTAGGGATCTTCCCAGTGCTAGTGAAGCAGCAGGGAAAATATTTCACTCTAGAAAGCAGGCAAATTCCATGCTGAGCCCTGTCTGCCAACTCTGCTTGGTTTAGCCCTCAATGCCCCATGGAGGTCTGAATTTCACAGATTGCATTGGGTTGGAGGGGACCCTCAAAGGTCATCTCATCCAACCTCCCTGCAGTCAGCAGGGACACCACCAACTAGGCTGCCTGGGACCACATCAAACCTGATCTTGAATGTCCTCAGGGACAGCAGCACAAACACATCCCTGGGTAACCTGTTCCAGTATTTCACCATTCCCATTGTGAAGAATTTCCTCCTAATGTCCAACCTAAATCTACCCTGCCTCACTTTCAAAGCACTGTCCCTCATCCTATCCCTACAACCCTTCTAAACAGTCCCTCCCTGGTTTTCCAGTAAGTTTTTTTTTTCAAAATTGCAGAATCATAAAATGATAGGGATTGGAAGGGACCTCTGGAGACTGTCCAGTCCAACCCCCCTGACAAGGCAGGTTCACCTACAGAAGGTCACACAGAAACATGTCCAGACCAATTTGGAATGTCTCTAGAGATGGACACTCCACCTCCTCCTTGGGCAGCCTGTTCCAGAGCTCCAGCACCCCTACATTAAAGAAGTTCCTCCTCATTTTAGGTGGAACTTCTTATGCCATGTTTGTGTCCATCACCCCTTGTCACTGGGCACCACTGAAAAAAGACTAGTCCCATCCTCCTGCACCTACCCTTTAAGTATGGCTCATCATTGATGAGATTCTCCCTCAGTCTGCTCTTTTCCAGACTAAAGAGACCAAATTCTGCCCTGGTGAGGACATACCTGGAATACTACATTGAGTTCTGGGCTGCCCAGTTCAAGAGAGGCAGGGATCTACTGTTGAGAATCCAAGAGAGGCTATGACAATAATTAAAGGAGTGGAACATCTGTCTGATGAGGAAAGACTGAGAGACCTAGGGCTGTTTAGCCTGGAGGAGGATGAGGGGAGACCTCATTGCTGTCTACAGAAGAAGATTGGAGTGAGGTGAGGGTTGTGTCTTCTCCCTAGTATCAGGTGACAGAAGGAGAGGAAGTGGCCCAAAATTGTGCCAGGAAAGCTTTAAGTTGGATATTAGGGAAAATGCCTTTGCTGCAAGAATGATCAGGCAATGGAACAGGCTGCCCAGGGAGTTGGTAGAGTTACTATCCTTGTAGATGTTCAAGAAACTCGTGGACATGGGACTTTGTGACATGGCTTAATGGCCACGGTGCTCTTAGGATGATCACTGGACTTGATGTTCTTAAAGGTCTTTTCCAGCTGAAGCATTTCTATGATTCTATGAAAATGGCCCAAACTAGTGCAGCAAAGATGCTCCTCAGAACCTTCTCCTTATTCAACAGACACCAAGTAAATGTATTCAATAAATATTTTAGTTTTACACAGTACATATTTGTACTTTTAAGCAAATCCTATAGCCAAAGGGTTGCCTACAAAGCGATTGGCACAAAAGAAATAGCAAAGCATAAAATTATCATTTTCCTCAACAGAAAGACTTTTGTACTTGGAGATTTATATTATTCATTGACTCCCATTCCTCGGCTCAGTGTGGCTGAGCCAGCCCTAGGATAAATATTTTCAGAGTTATTTAAGTGATTTGGAGACTAAGACCAAATGTCAGTAGCTATTAGGTGCTTTTCACGGTGTTACCTCTTTCATGTGGTCCACGAGGCTCACAATCTAAACCCTTCTGGTGAGACTGGTCTAGCCTTGAGCTCTGTGGTAAAGGGTTGGACTTGATGATCTGTGAGGTCTCTTCCAATCCTAATAATACTGTGATACTGTGACCACCTGCAACACTGTGTACAGCTATGGGACTCCCCACACAAGGACATGGACCTGCTGGAGTGGGTCAAGAGAAGGGTCACAAGGGTGATCTGGGGGCTGGAGCACCTCTCCTATGATGATGGGCTGAGAGAGTTGTTCAGTCTGGAGATGAGAGGAGACCATAGAGCTGCCCATTAATATCTGAAAGGGACTTACAGAAAGGCTGGGGAGGGACTGTTCAGAAGAGTCTGTTGCAGCAGGATGAGGGGCAATGTTTTGAAACTGGAGCAAGGTACATTTAGGTTGGACATTAGGAGAAAATTCTTCACAATGACAGTGGTAGAATATTGGAACAGGTTGCCCAGGGATGTGGCTGAGGCCCTGTCTCTGGAGTCATTCAAGATCAAACTTAACGTGGCCCTGGGCAGCCTGACCAAGTTGGAGGTGTCTTTGGTCACTGAAGGAGTGTTAGGCAAGATGACCTTCGAGGGTCCTTTCCAATCCCAAGCAATCTGTGGATCTACTTTGAAGGCTTTGTGTCAGGGCTGCAAGGTGCTGTAAGTTCTCACTGAGGAGATGGGAACCTCTCTGGAACAACAGATTGCTTGGGACTAAGTGAGGTCATCTACTGAGTATAATGCAAAGACTCTTTAAGTAGATGATAGTAATTGCTAACATGCAGACAGCTGAAGGAATGGCACTAGGAGAGCATGGCATGCACACTTTTTCCTTTCCAGTGAATGAAGAAGAAAACCTATGAAACCAGCACTGCAACTCGATTGAGTCTTGAGCAACCTTTTCTAGTGGAAGGTTTCCCTGCCCATGGTAGGGGAGTTGGAACTAGATCTTAAAGGACCCTTTCAACCCAAACTATTCTATGATTCTATGAAATTGCTGAACTTTTCACTTCCACCTTAGCTAGTGAAAAGTCAATCTTTGTCAAAACTGCTGCATCCCATAGCAAGAGAAAAAAAAAGCCTCACCTTGCTCTCTTCTGGAATTTAAAGAGTCAGAGTTGCCTTCTGTTATGAAACCCAATGTGTGGGGATTCCAGGATGATGAACTTAAGTGCCTGAAAATAAACAGATTCATAGAATGGTTTGGGTTGAAAAGGACCTTAAAGATGACCTAGTTCCATCCCCCCTGCCATGGGCTTGGACACCTTCCCCTAGACCAGCCAGCTCAAGGCCTCCTCCAACTCAGCCTTGACCACCACCAGCTATGGGGTATCCATGACCTCCCTGGGCAACCTGTGCCAAGTTCTCACCCAAAAAAATGTTGCTTAGCACAAGAATTAGGGTGAATGGAGCAGCCATTGCATTTATTTTGGAAGGAATGGCAAAAGTTCCACTGACTTCAGTTGGGCATGAGCCAGGCCCACTGGGCATAAAGCTCTACTTGGCATCTCTTCCATCTTCAGCACACAATACTGACAGGGGTCTTCCAAACAACATTTAATTGATTGTGGCACTCAGACACCATCCATACATTATTTCTATGTGGTAAAGTCTTGCTGTGTGGAAAGAATCAGCACAAACAGGGCTAGGAGAGACTTGGATGGGGCCTAAACCTTGTTTTGTCCCTCTGTGTAATTGAAGTCTACCCTTGGAGAACAGGCAAGGAAATCTGTTTCTGATGGGTTAGTTTTCTGTTACAACACGTGATGGATGTCTGTGTTTAAAAGATGTATTTGTAAAGGCATGTGTACATTACACCAAAGGCAGGTGTTAGCTTAGTCATAGAGTGGCAGAGGTTTAAAGGCACCTCTGGAGATCATTGAGTCCAACCCACCTGCCAAAGCAGGATCACCTAGGGCAGGTCACACAGGGATGGGTCCACTCTATGCAGCCTGTTGCAGGGCTCCTGCAACCTCACAGCAAAGAAGTTTCTCCTCGTGTTGAGATAGAGCTTCCTGTAGTCCAGTTTGTATCCATTGCAATTGTCCTATCACAGGACACCACTGCAAAGAGACTGGCCTGTTCTTCTTGAACACCCTCCCTTCAGATATTTATAGACATTAATAAGATCCCCTCGGAGCCTTTTCTTCTCCAGGCTAAACAGCCCGAGGTCTCTCTCTGTCCCTTCATCATCATGTTCCAGCGCCCCAGCATCCTCACAGCAAAGGAGTGTTCCAGCTTATACCCATTGTTCCTTGTCCTATTACTATTAATGGTGCTGGGGAATGAAACTTGGGATTCAGTCAGTGAGAAAATGAGGGTTTCTAAAAGGTAATTCATTTGAAGAATTTGACCTTCATCTTATTATTATGCTAAAATGCTACTTCACCATACATCAAGGCTAACAAAGCTGGTGAAGAGCCTAGAGAACAAGTCTTAGGAGGATTGGAAAAGACCTTAAAGATCATCTAGTTCCAACCATCCTGCCTTGGGCAAGGGCACCCTCCACTAGACCAGGTTGCTCAAAGCCTCATCCAACCATGTCTTGAACACCTTCAGTGAGGGGACATCTACAACTTCCCTGGGCAACCTGTTCTAGGTTCCAGTGAACCTCCTGGTCAGAGGACTGAGTCCAACATCAGTAAGTTTGCAGATGACACCAAGATAGGAGCAGGTGTTGATCTGTTGGAGGGTAGGAGAGCCCTGCAGAGGGACCTTGACAGGCTGGATGGATGGGGCAGATGCCAATGAGATGAGATTTAACAAGGCCAAGTAAAGGGTTCTGCACTTTGGCCACAACAACCCCAAGAAGCACTGCAGGCTGGGGACAGAGTGGCTGGAGAGCAGCCAGGAAGAAAGGAACCTGGGGGTACTGGTAGAGAGTAGCTGAAGATGAGCCAGCAGTGTGCCCAGGTGGCCAAGAGAGCCAATGGCATCCTGGCCTGCATCAGGAACAGTGTGGCCAGCAGGACAAGGGAGGTTATTCTTCCCCTGCACTCAACACTGCTCAGGCTACACCTTGAGTCCTGTGTCCAGTTCTGGGCTCCTCAATTCAAGAGAGATGTTGAGATACTGGAAAGTGTCCACAGGAGGGCGACAAAGCTGGTGAGGGGCCTGGAGCACAGCCCTGTGAGGAGAGGTTGAGGGAGCTGGGGGTGTGCAGCCTGGAGAAGAGGAGGCTCAGGGGTGACCTTATTGCTGTCTACAACTACCTGAAGGGAGGCTGTAGCCAGGTAAGGGTTGGTCTCTTCTGCCAGGCAACCAGCAACAGAACAAGGGGACACAGTCTCAAGTTGTGCCAGGGGAAGTATAGGCTGGATGTTAGGAGGAAGTTGTTGGCAGAGAGAGTGATTGGCATTGGAATGGGCTGCCCAGGGAGGTGGTGGAGTCACTGTCCCTGGGGGTGTTCAAGAAGAGACTGGATGAGGCAGTGCCATGGTTTAGCCATTTAGAAGGTGTTAGGTGATAGGTTAGACTGGATGATCTTGGAGGTCTTTTCCAACCTGGCTGATTCTATGATTCATGATTCTCACTGTAAAAAAAAAAAATATCCAGTATAAATCTTCTCTCTTCCAGATTAAATCCATGCTCCCTTGACCTGTCACTAGAAGCCCTTGAATCCTTTCACTCATAGGACTGATTATTGTAAAACATATGTAAAACATGAAGTACCAACCTAGCAGGTAGTGATTCTTGTCCTTGCTCCTGGTGCCTTTTTTTTTCCAGTCACAATTGATATCAAATGATTTCTGTCTACATTTCATGTTTGTACATCACCTCTTTAAGGTGTCTTTGTTTTGCCTGCCCCATGTCCAAAACAGGACAAAGCATTCTAGAAAGAGCCTCACCAATTAAATAATAGAATCACAGAATGGTAAGGATTGGAAGAAACCTTTGGAGGTTAAGTCCAATGTCACTGCTGAAGTAGAATCACTTAGGACAGGTCACACAGCAACACAGATGAGTTTTGAAAGTCTCCAGAGAAGGAGACTCCACAACCTCTCTGGGCAGTGTGTTCCAGGGCTCCAGCACCCACAAAGCAAAGTTTGTCCTCACAATGAGGTGGAACTTTCTGTGATCCAGCTTATACTTGTTGTTCCTCATCCAATCACTAGGCACCACTGCACAGAGACTGGGACCTTGTTTTTGACACTCACCCCTCAGGTATTTATAGACATTAGTAAGATCCTCTCAGCTGCTCCTCACCAGATCTATTCTCCAGACCATTCATCAGCTTTGTTGCCCTTCTCTGGACACTCTCCAGCACCTCAGTGTTCTTCCCTGACCTGAGGGACTCAAAACTGAACCCAGGATTTGAGGTGAAGCCTCAGCACTTCTGAGTGCAGGAGTACACTAACTTCCTGGTCCTGCTGCCCACAGTGTTGCTGGTCCAGGCCAGAATGCTGTTGGCCTTCTTGGTCCCCTGAGCACGCTGCTGGCTCGTATCTAGCTGACTGTCCACCAGCACCACCAGGTCCTTTTGCCATGGGCAGTTTCCAGCAACTCTGTCCCAGTCCTGGAGCATTCATGGAGCTGTTGCGACCCAAGTGCAGCACCCAGCACCTGGCCTCGTTAAACCTCATACAATTGAGTTTGGCCCATTGATGGAGCCTGGCCAGATCCCTTTGCAGAACCTTCCTACCCTCCAGCAGATCATCACTCCCACCCCATTTCATGTCATCTGCAAATTTATTGAGGGTGCACTCAATCACATCATTGATACAGATGTTAAGGAGAACTGTGTCTTGGGTGAAGACAGCAAAAACTCAGTGCCTTACAGTTCTGCAAGAAGAGATGTTTGGTTGAAAAGAATTGGAATTAAAGTTTAGTACAGGCATTCACTGTTGCTGGCATTCAGGACCACACTCAGGACCACTTAAATCCTCAAAGTCAGAATAGTTACCTCTATCAGAGACTGTCCTGATTTGTAGGTGGGCTTAAACTAAACAGTTCTGCAGACTGATAGGTGCAGCTTACCCAAGGATTCTTGAGGTGAGCTATGGCTTTTCTCATGTTCCCAGAGGGGGCAAAGTCCAGGGCTTGGTTTCTTGTCTTCTCTCTTTCTTGCAATTATCCAGGGAGGAGAAGTGTGAGCCAGCAGAAGACTAAGTCTCCACACCAAGGCCTGCATTACACAGATGCTAATATGGGTTTTGCAGATGGCCTTGACACTACTGAAGGAATGTACCCCTATGACCTCTGAGAAGAAAAGGGAATGTGCTTTCCCAGCCTCCAGGAGCTTGCATGGTTGCAAAGAAAATGAAGATTTTGGGTCACTAGCAGAAGTTCAGTAAAACAGCCTTGGGTCCAGACAGGGAAAATGTATTCCTAGCCAAAGGAGCAAGCTACTCAGACACTGACAACAGTAGATATTTGTATTAAGTTTACCTGTTTGAAAGAGTGATGAGGCATTGGAATAGGTTACCCAGGGAGGTGGTGGAGTCGCCATGGAGGTGTTCAAGAAACATGTGGACATGCTTTAAATGCTTTAAAGGCCATGGTGGTGTTAGGTCCACGGTTAGATTTGAAGACCTTTGAGGTCTTTTCCAAGCAAAATCATTCTGTGATTCTATGAAAGTGGTATAGATGATGACAGCTTATCAAGAAACAGAAAGGCACCTTCTTAGAACCTGACTGCTTTTGTTGGAAGGTGCCTTAAAGAACATCTCGTTCTAACCCTCCTGCCATGGGCAGGCACATCTTCCACAAGACCTGATTGCTGAAGACCTCAAAGGTATGTTTGATGTTCAAACCATCAATATATTGCCTTTATTTTAAATCCAGCAAAGGAAACCAATTGCTTTTATTAACTCTTTATCTTCAAGTGGGATAATGACTGCTAGAGAATGAGAATAAAAGTCTATCCAACCACAGATACCGAACTGGAGACTCATTTCAGTTGGAAAAGACCTCTAAGATGACCAAGTACAACCTTCATTGATGATGAACCCTTCAAGTGATAACTAGTTGCTTAAACAGCAAAGAAATATCAGCCCCTTATTTTAACTTTGTGTTTCACATCACACAGAAGGAGGTCTCAAGACTCCTTGGAAGCATCTCAGAAGCTTCCAGAAGGCATGCATAAAGAGCTGCAGGCAGCACAGTTAAAAAACCCATCTTTAAAAACTCCAACCAGGTCCACTGGGATGGAATAAGGCAAGCTTTAGTTGTACCTCCCCTGAAAGCTACACACACCTAGAATGTTTCCTGAATTTGGTTACACTTTGGATGCTCTTTATGAAGAGAAGATTTTATGATGAGAAGCTGAGGGAACTGGAAATGTTTAGCCTGGAGAAGAAGAGGCTGAGGTGAGACCTCATTGCTCTCTACAATTCCATGAAAGAAGGTTGGATTGAGATGGGGGTTGATTTCTTTCCCCTAGTATGAGGTGATAGGAGCAGAGGAAATGGCATGAAATTGTGCCAGCAGAGGCTAAGTTGGATATTAGGTAAAATGTCTTTGCTGCAAGAGTGGTCAGGCTGCCAAGGGAGGTGGTTGAGTCACCATCCCTGGAAGTGTTCAAGGCTTGTGTGGATGTGGCAGTTTGGGACGTGGTTTAATGGTGATGGTGTGTTAAGTTAATGGTTCGACTCGGTGGTGGTCTTTTCCAGCTGAAATAATTCTATGAAGACAACCAATCCAAGTTCCAGGGATGATCTTAAGCATCTGCCTACATGATCACAACCAAATATCCTGGTTTTGAAAAAGATTAGATGTTTGTGCTTACTTTGCAGCCAAGGACCTACCTTATTTTCAGCCTGGAGAAGAGAGGGCTCAGGGAGACCTTACAGCAACCTTCTGTTACCTAGAGGGGCCTACAAGAAAGCTGGGGAGGGACTTTTTACCAGCCCTTGTATATTTTGAGTGGGCATTAGAAAGAAATGATTTACAGTGAAGTATCACAGTATCATCAAGGTTGGAAGAGACCTCACAGATCATCAAGTCCAACCCTTTACCACAGAGCTCAAGGCTAGACCATGGCACCAAGTGCCACCTCCAACCTTGCCTTAAAGTGCCCCAGGGACGACGACTCCACCACCTCCCCGGGCAGCCCATTCCAGTGTCCAATGACTCTCTCAGTGAAGAACTTTCTCCTCACCTCCAGCCTAAATCTCCCCTGGTGCAGCCTGAGGCTGTGTCCTCTCGTTCTGGTGCTGGCCACCTGAGAGAAGAGAGCAACCTCCTCCTGGCCACAACCTCCCCTCAGGTAGTTGTCGACAGCAATAAGGTCACCCCTGAGCCTCCTCTTCTCCAGGCTAACCAATCCCAGCTCCCTCAGCCTCTCCTCGTAGGGCTGTGCTCAAGGCCTCTCCCCAGCCTCGTCGCCCTGCTCTGGACACGCTCAAGCATCTCAATGTCCTTCCTAAACTGGTTGGTGAGATACTGGAACGGCGAGAGGGCATGAATGCCCTCTCCCTGGATGAAGCCTTGAGCAGTCTGGTCTAGCAGAAGGTGTGCCTGCCTGTGGCAGGGGGGTTGCAACTAAATAACCTTTGAGGTCTTTTCCAACCCAAACCATTCATTCTATGAAATTGACCTCTGCGAAAAGCTAAGCAAGTCCATGATGTTTTGCAAGACGAATCTGAGGTCGTGAAAAGGTTCTGTTCTGTGGGAAATCTCCTCAGTTTACCTCAAGTCAGAATGTGTGTTAAAAAAGCCTGTGTGTTGGCTTAGAATGCCACCATTAGCTGTATTTAAAAGAACATTTTCTTGCAAAACTGTTCTAGGTGTTTTAACAGATTTTTTTTTCGTTGACAGCAAATGTATTGATCTGATCCTGCAAAAGTGACTGTAGTGCTCAACAGAACAATTCCTGCCATATAACTTTTGATTTTCATGAGGTTGTGTAATATTTCATATGAAAAGCCTCTGTCAACTTCCACTCACTGCTGAATCTTAAAATGATTCATCCGTTTTTCAGGCAAGCTTCTGAGGCAGGAGGCTGACCTCGTTGCAAAATACAATTTAATTGAACATATGTTGATTTTAAAAGTATGTACATATCATATAGATGTTGCTTTTCTCCCTCTTTTTTTTTTGGTGATTCATCCCCAGTTTAGGAGGGACATTGAGATGCTTGAGCGTGTCCAGAGAAGGGCGACGAGGCTGGGGAGAGGCCTTGAGCACAGCCCTACGAGGAGAGGCTGAGGGAGCTGGGATTGGTTAGCCTGGAGAAGAGGAGGCTCAGGGGAGACCTTATTGCTGTCTACAACTACCTGAGGGGTGGTTGTGGCCAGGAGGAGGTTGCTCTCTTCTCTCAGGTGGACAGCACCAGAACAAGAGGACACAGCCTCAGGCTGCGCCAGGGGAGATTTAGGCTGGAGGTGAGGAGAAAGTTCTTCACTGAGAGAGTCATTGGGCACTGGAATGGGCTGCCCGGGGAGGTGGTGGAGTCGCCGTCCCTGGGGCAGTTCAAGGCAGGATTGGACGTGGCACTTGGTGCCATGGTCTAGCCTTGAGCTCTGTGGTAAAGGGTTGGACTTGATGATCTGTGAGGTCTCTTCCAACCCTGATGATACTGTGATATAGAAATCCACTGTTTTAAAAATCTATGAGAAAAGAAAGTAACTAGAAGCAATACCCTTGAAGAGTAAAGCTGCAAACCCATGCATTTCTGTTTTGTAATGGTTTTATATTTCCTTATAACTAAGGAAATAATGAAAATTAATATGTGGAATAGCTACAAATGTCAACATTTCTCATTTCTAAACAGAGCAAATTTTGTTTCTAATAACCTCAGCTGAAGTTTGTATCTCTGTCCAAGTCTGTGCTTTCTTTTGGTGTGTCTGAATGTTGTTGCCACTCAGATTTCCCAAGCACCAGTAAGAAATCTGATTTTTATTTCTGGCTTTTCTGATTCCCCTTGATTTTAATGTCATTGGAAGAACCACACCTACTGAACTAGGAGAGAAGAGACTGGTTCCACTGAGAGAAAATTAAGCTTTGCCATTTACTTCACTGAAGTTAGAGTTCTCAATCTCAAGACATAATTAAAGGGAAGGGTGAACACATGCAGGTTGGTGATGAGCCATTGGTTTCAAAGGGGATATATTTCATAGGATCACAGAATTGTTTTGGTTGGAAAAGACATTTAAGATCGAGTCCAACCATCAACCTAACATGACCATATCCATTAAACAGTGTCCCAAAGTGCCATGTCCACACATTCTTGATCATCTCCAGGGACAGTGACTCCACCACCTTCCCAGGCAGCCTGTTCCAACACCTGACCACTAATGCAGCAAAGACATTGTTTTCTAGCTTGTCTCTGACTGTATTGTCAGAGCCTCTCCTTGCCCATGTGTGCAGTTATGTTTTATCATAAATACTTGATAGGAACTAAACATAACAATCTTAATTCACGTAAGTAAGAAATTAATTAGAATCAGATCATGACGATCTCTGGTATGATTCTAATTCATTTCTCAGTCCTTTAGTGCTCAGTATTTTACAAGCTGAGGTCCAAATTTCTTACTGTGTTACAGAGATCACTGTGCTGCATAAAGAATCATAGAATCAACAAGGTTGGAAGAGACCTCCAAGATCATCCAGTCCAACCTAGCACCCAGCCCTGTCCAATCAACCAGACCATGGCACTAAGTGCCTCATCCAGGCATTGCTTGAACACCTCCAGGGACAGCAACTCCACCACGTCCCTGGGCAGCCACCAGTTCTCAAGAATACTCCTGCTTAAAAATCTTCCTGACCTGAAGCTAAGCTTCTAATTGTGTCAGCTCAGCTCAGAAGCTGAGAAGCCTGACAGAGTACAACTCAAATGTCCCAGTCCAAGTGAGACCAACTTGGAAAACTGCATCTAAAAGAAATCAAAACTAGAGCATCATTGAATAAGGGAAGGGGCCTTAGCAGTGTAGGTGTTTTCTTATATCTATTCTTAAAGAATGAGAGAAAGCCCAACACATGTATTGCACATGACTAAAACATCCAGTTCAGTAAAGGTTAGGAGTTGACCTGCTGGAAAAAAGCTCTGTGGAGAAAAGGGTCTTGGAATCCTGGTGGGCAAAAAGCTATCCATGGGACAGCAATGTGCCTTTGTAGCCAAGAAGGCCAGTGGTATCCTAGGGTGCATTAGAGTTTGGCCAGCAGGTCAAGGGAGGTTCTGCTCACCCTCTGCTCTG
This sequence comes from Pogoniulus pusillus, assembly GCF_015220805.1. NCBI lineage: Eukaryota > Metazoa > Chordata > Aves > Piciformes > Lybiidae > Pogoniulus > Pogoniulus pusillus. The sequence goes on from NC_087268.1 coordinate 7,855,309, forward strand.
CCTTGGGGAGACCACATTTGGACTACTGTGTCAAATTTTGGGCTCCCCAGGTCAAGAGGAACAAGGGAACTACTGGAGAGAGTCCAGTGGAGGCTACAAGGATGCTGAAGGAACTGGACCATCTGTCTGATGGGGAAAGGCTGAGAAACCTGGGGCTGTTTAGCCTGGAGAAGAGATGCCTATGAGGGGACCTTTCTCATGTTGATAAATACCTGAAGAGTGGGTGTCAAGCAGAAGGGGACAGTCTCTTTTCGGTGGTGTCCTGTGACAGGACAAGGGGCAATGGACACAAGCTGGACCCCAGAAAGTTCCTTCTCAACACGAGGAGAAAATTCTTCTCTGTGTGCCTGCTTGTGCTGGTTTTAGGGCCAGGAGCTACCCAGGACCAGAAGACAGAAATTGTATTTACTCCTTTGAAGGAGTAAAAATGCTGCACATGGATTGGAAGTTTAAAGGGAGATTCTATGCACAACTATATATGTACAGAAGGCATTCAGATAGAATGAACACATTCACAGATTAGGCCAAGCTTACCAGATTAAGACCTTCTAGCATCCTCCACTCATCCAGCCTCAGCAGGCCTGCAAAGAGGCCAAAACTGCCCTCCCCAGCCAAGACCTGCAAGGCAGCACGATGCAGCTCAGAGTTCCCTGACGTCTAGAAGCAGTTTCCCACACAAACCAGGAGGTAAGCCAGACAGGCCCCCAAATCACCACACTGCTGCAGCCATGGCACAGCCTGCCCAGAGAGCTTTTGGAGTCTCTAGAGACTTGCAAGACCCATCTGGATGTGTTCTTGTGTGGCCTGCCTTAGGTGATCCTGCTTTGACATGGGGGTCACACTCCATGTCTGGAGGTCCCTTCCAACCCCTGTAATTCTGTGATTCTATTATTAAAGTGCTGTGGATGGAGACAAGAAAACAACCTTGGTACCCATCAAAGCTATATTGGTATCTAGTTACTATAATGCTTCTGCAGCAGCTGGAGGAAACCAAACCCACCACATTGAGACGGATTCCTAGCAATAACCAGATGGAGGAGAGAAACATATACAGGGAAGGGCTCAACCAGTGTTGGCATCATTTGTGCTGTCATTTAGAGCCCCTGATAAAGAATTTCACTTCACAGATGCAAAACCCTTTCAAGAGAAGTGATATGAAAAATTAGAGACCTGAAAAGCACTGACCTAGATAAAAAGCTACTCAGAATCACAGAATTGGTTTGGTTGGAAGAGACCTTTAAGATCATGAAGTACAACCTTCAGCCTAACACCACCATGGCCATTAAACCACGTCCCAAAGTGCCACGTCCATGCATTTCTTGAACACCTCCAGGGATGGTGACTCCACCACCTCCCTGCACAGCCTGTTTCAATGCCTGACCACTTGCAGGAAATAGGTTTTTCCTAGTCTCCAAACTAAGCCTCCCCTGGCACAACTCCAGGCCATTTCTTCTTGGTCCATCACCTGATACTGGAGAGAAGACACCAACCTCATCTCACTGCAACCTCCTTGCAGGAAGTTGTAGAGAACAATGAGACCTCTCCTTGGCTTCCACTTCTCCAGACTAAACGACCTCAGTTCCCTCAGCTGTTCATCAACAGACTTGTTCTCCAGACCCTTCACCAGCTTAGTTGTCCTTCTCTGGACACACTCTAGCACCTTAATGGCCTTCTTGGAGTGAGTGGCCCAAAACTATACCCAGTATTCAAGGCATGGCCTCACCAGTATCAAGCACAGGGACATAATTACTTTCCTGGTCCTGCTATGCATACTACTACTGACCCAGGCCAGGATGCTGGTGACTTTTTTGGCCCCCTGAACACATTGCTGGCTCATGTTCATCCAGCTTTCAAACAGCACTCCCAGGTCCTTTTCTGCTGTGCAGATTGAGGCTGTACTTTTATTTTTACACTGGTACAGCCTAGTTTCTATGGCAGGGCTGCAGCCCCAGCTGCAGAGGAGCAATGCACTTCAATTGTGAGGGATTTACTTTAAGGCATTTAGAACATCAGCTGCAGCTTTCAGCCCCCCAAAAGCATCAGGAATGGTGTGGTCAGCAGGAGCAGGGAGGTCATTCTGCCCCTGTACTCTGCACTGGTTAGACCACACCTTGAGTACTGTGTTCAGATCTGGGCCCCACAGTTTAGGAGGGACATTGAGATGCTTGAGCATGTCCAGAGCAGGGCGACGAGGCTGGGGAGAGGCCTTGAGCACAGCCCTATGAGGAGAGGCTGAGGGAGCTGGGATTGGTTAGCCTGGAGAAGAGGAGGCTCAGGGGTGACCTTATTGCTGTCTACAACTACCTGAAGGGAGGCTGTAGCCAGGTGGGGGATGGCCTCTTCTCCCAGGCAACCAGCATCAGAACAAGGGGACACAGTCTCAAATTGTGCCAGGGGAAGTATAGGCTGGATGTTAGGAGGAAGTTGTTGCCAGAGAGAGTGATTGGCATTGGAATGGGCTGCCCAGGGAGGTGATGGGGTTGCTGTCTCTGGAGGTGTTCAATAAAAGCCTGGCTGAGGCACTTAGTGCCATGGTCTAGTTGACTGGCTAGGGCTGGGTGCTAGGTTGGCCTGGATGATCTTGGAGGTCTCTTCCAACCTGGTTGATTCTATGATTCAACCTGGCATAGCAGGTGGTGTCCTTGCTCATGGTAGGGGGGAGGCTGAAACTAGACTATCCTTCTGGTCCCTTCCAACCCAAAGTGTTCTATGATTAACCAGAATGAGCTGGCAGCCAAGGTGGCATTAGCAGCCACATGGTTTGCAGGAATATAAATACAGAAAATGTAACTTGTCTTGCCTCAAAAATGGACTAGCTGGCTCAGGAGCTGCTCTATTCCCACTCATAAAAATGTCTGTCCTTTCTGTTTACATTACACTTTTAAGCTCAAAACTGTACAACTTCTTCTAAAACTTCCTTTCCTCAATGTCACCATCCCTGGAGGTATTCAAGACGTGTGTGGACATGGCATTTTGGGGCATGGTTTAATGGCCATGGTGTTGGTAGAACTCCATGATCTTAGAGGTCTTTTCCAGCCAAAACAAGTTTTGGGGTTATTCTTATGTTATTAAGTCTATGCATTAGTACCTTTCAGAGTTGTCTGATGCAGGTTAATTAATCCCTCTTAAACCACTTAATTGAAACAAACAAACATTATCACATCCATATTCCATCTGAAGGAGCTGAATCACAGAAAAGTTAATCTGTTTCTAAAGTCATAAAACAAGTCAGTAGGCAAATCAGGGGTAGAAGTAAGCAGCCCTGGACTTCTAGACTCCTACTGTAATGATTGCATTAGCCTGACTTCCTAGAACCAGTATGTCTGAAGGAGATAATTGAAAAGTCTTTTGAATAAAATTATGTTCACATTTAGGCTCGATTCCAGCATTACTGGAGCTAGTGAAAAAACAGCAGCAGCGAATTTTGGTGCTAATAATTCCTTTTCAGTGAAAGGAAAGATGATGCTGGTGAAATAATTTTCTTGATGGGATATTTTTTCCCATCAAGCAGGTGTCAGTGCCATCATCTTGCAATAAAGCCCAGGTGCTCTGTTCTGGTATGACCTCACCTTCCAGTGGAAATGGGTGTTTAATATGTCTCTAATTGTCTTGGTCAGGTACACCTCCCTCCATGTACTATCCTGGACTCCCAGACTGTTCAGCCCTACCATATGCACAGAAAAATCAGAGTGTGTTTTGGGTTGTAAGGCACCTCAGACATCATCTAGTTCAAATCCCCCTGCCATAGGCAGGGACACCTTCCACTACAGCAGGTTGCTGAAAGCCTTATCCAGCCTGCCCTTAAACAGCTTCAGTGAGGGGCCAGAGAGGATCTCCCTGAGAAGCGTGTTCCAGTGTCTCACTATCCTCATTATAAATAATTTCTTCCTAATATCCAGTCTCAGTCTCCTCTCTTCCAGCCTCAATCAGTTCCTCCTCATCCTATCATTACAAGCCCTATGTAAAAAGCTCCTTTTCAGCTCTCCTGTAGCCCCCTTCAGGTACTGGAAAGCTGTTAAAATGTCCCCCATGTACCTTCTCTTCTCCAGACTGAGCAGCCCCAGCTCTCTCAGCTTGTCTCCATAGCAGAGGTGCTCCAGCCCTCTGATAATCTTCATGGCCTCCTCCTGGACTTGCTTCAGCAGTTTGATGTCCTTCCTGTGCTGAGGGCTCCAGAACAGGGCACAGCGCTTCAGGTGGGGTCTTCACCAGAGCAGAGTGATGATGGAATCAGAAAGATGATACCTAAAGTGCAACAAAGGGTCACTTGACCAGACAATGCTGTTGCTGTGGTCCCTTCCCTGCTTTCCAGTGTTTTATAACAGCATATGCAGAAGACAGGAAGAAAGAGGAAGCATGGAGGAGGGCTACTGTTGTGCCATGTGGGCACTGGTGGAGCTCATGCCTAGGAGCTGATGTAGCAGGGAAGGCTGCAGAGATCTGGTGGCTGTGGTCAGTGTATCCAAACACCAGGAAGCAGGGTACTCTGCAGGGTCTTTGGGGATAACAGTGTCTGCAGGATTTCTGCAGAGTACCTAGCCTCTGACCCTTGGGGCTCCACAATGTACCAAAATAACATGGACAGCAGCTTTCTGAATATCCACCATCACCTTGAGGAGGAAAATCACACCAAAGCAGATCTACCAGGCCTTCTTCCTGCTCCCTCCCTGAGGCAATAGGATAACCATCTGTATAGTGCTCTGATACGTCAGCACTAAACACCCAGCCCATACACCACACGCTTTATCTACCGCTCTGTGCACAGCCCATTGACACATGACAGGGGCCACAGGACCTCAGCGATTCTCCTGATTTCTCCTGTCTGTTCCTGATTCCCACTGGCACAAGAGAAAATGGATCACTGCTAGGCAGCTTGTTGCAGAACAACTGGGCTGACAGTGGGAGGAGAAAGTTTGCATTTAATTTCTCATTGAAAAGAATCATAGCATCATAGCATGCCAGTGGTTGGAAGGAACCTCTGGACATCATCTAGTTCCCAACTCCTCTGCCATGGGCAGGGTCACCTATGGAAGGCCACACAGGAACACATCTAGATGTGTTTGGAAAGTCTCTAGAGAAGCAGACTCCACAACCTCTGTGGGCAGCCTGGTCCAGTGTTCCAGCACTCTCACAGCAAAGTGGTTTCTCCTCATGTTGAAGTGAAACTTCCTGCACTCTGCACTGGTTAGACCACACCTTGAGTATTGTGTTCAATTCTGGGCCCCCCAGTTTAAAAGGGACATTGAGATGCTTGAGCGTGTCCAGAGAAGGGCGACGAGGCTGGGGAGAGGCCTTGAGCACAGCCCTACGAGGAGAGGCTGAGGGAGCTGGGATTGGTTAGCCTCTCTCAGGGGAGACCTTATTGCTGTCTACAACTGCCTGAGGGGTGGTTGTGGCCAGGAGGAGGTTGCTCTCTTCTCTCAGGTGGCCAGCGCCAGAATGAGAGGACACAGCCTCAGGCTGTGCCAGGGGAGATTTAGGCTGGAGGTGAGGAGAAAGTTCTTTACTGAGAGAGTCATTGGACACTGGAATGGGCTGCCTGGGGAGGTGGTGGAGTCGCCGTCCCTGGGGCTGTTCAAGGCAGGACTGGACGTGGCACTTGGTGCCATGGTCTAGCCTTGAGCTCTGTGGTAAAGGGTTGGACTTGATGATCTGTGAGGTCTCTTCCAACCCTGATGATACTGTGATACTGTGCTCCAGCTTATACTCATTGCTCCTTTTCTTATTATTGGGCATCACTTAAAAGAGTCTGCCCCTTTCTTCTTGACACCTGCCCTTAAGCTATTTGTAAGCATTGAACAGATGCCCTCTCAGCCTTCAAGACTAACCAGCTGCAGTTCTCTCAGCCTTTCTTCATAGGAGAGATGTTCGAGTTCCTTCATCATCCTTGTAGCTCTCCATTAGACTCTCTCCAATAGATTGCTGTCAGTGATGAAAAGGTCTTGTGCTTAACTTCAGTAAGTAGCCAACTTTCATCCTTCTAGGAGCAGTTTAGACCAGACAGTTGTGTAAACCTCACTATAAAACACAAATTTAATGTATCAAGCGTTCAAGAAACATGTGGACGTGGCCCTTTGGGGCATAATGGCCACAGTGATGGCATTTTGAAAGTTGGAGTCGATGATCTGATAGGTCTTTTCCAACCAAAACAATTCTGTGATACCTTAATCAATGCAATCATACACACAAACATTTAAGCGTGGCTGTAAACCTCATTAGCACATGACACTGTGCTCAATTTCCCTTGCAATTACCTGGAGAGACCATGTAATTAAACCACTTAATTACCCATCCATTTTACCAATGAAGTTGCATGTCTGCAGCTCAAGGTGATGTAGCCCTTTCATGTCAACCAAAATCCTCTGGCACATTCCCAATCATACACACCTTCAGGTTGTTTAGGGTGTTTATTTTCTTTAAACCTAAGCACTAAGAGCACAGGAAATATTTAAATACTCTGTTTTAAGGCAGAAAGTTTTGCTTTAGGATGGATGGGATTTATTGGCAGAAGCCAGTTTAGAATCTGTAAGCTATTTTAAATCTAACTTGTTATTACTAGTATCTGTTAAACTTCTTAGTAAGCTCTAGGCTCTCTCTGAGGGCATAAAAGAGACAACCAAATAGGAAACACAAAGGCAAGAAACAATCCTGGGCTATGTTCTTGGCTGTATGTAAATCTACTTCATGCAGCAAATAACAGGAATGATGCTGATGCTGCTTATAATTCCCAGATAGTCTGGTAGTCCAACAAGGACAAGTGTGGAGTCCTACACCTGGGCAAGAATAACCCCCTGTACCCATACAGGTTAAGGGTTGACCTGCTGGAAAGCAGCAGAGAGGGAGCTGGAAATCCTGGTGAGCAAAAAAGCTATCCATGAGGCAGCCAGAAGCCCTTGTGGCCAAGAAGGCCAATGGCATCCTAGTGTGCATTAAGAAGAGTGTGGCCAGCAAGTTAAGGGAGATTGTCCTGTCCCTCTACTCTGCCCTGGTTAGACCACATCTGAAGTATAATGTCCAGTTCTGGGCTCCCCAGTCCAAGAGGAACGGGAATCCACTGGAGAGAGTACAAGGGAGGCTGTGAGGATGATGAAGGAACTGGAACATCTGCTGATAGGGAAAGGCTGAAACACATGTGGCTGTTTAGCCTAGAGAAGAGAAGGCTGAGAGGGGATCTGATCAATGTTTACATATATCTGAAGGGTATGTGTCAAGAAGAGGCCAGTCTCTTTTCCCTGGTGTCCTGTGACAGGACTAGGGGCAACTGGAACACAGAAAGTTCTACCTCAACATGAAGTGGAACCCACTTCTGGGTTCCTTTGTCAGAAGAGTAAGTCCTAAAGAGAACTTAATTAAAAAATACGTTCCACAGGACCTCACTCAAAACATTTTATCCTGTGTCTCAGCTTTTCATCATTCTATTGTTTATTCCATACAAAATAAAGCAGCTTTGAAACAGAAGCCATTTGGAGGAAAAGAATTTGGTTGAAATAAAACCTGCAGAAAAGAAATGCAGCGAAACAAAAAAAAACCCAAACTCACACCGCGTTTCCCTCCTCCTGAAAGGAAGGTGTGTGCCAAAACAAATGTTGGTGATTAATATGCTCACCAGTAGTGCCAGGTCAGATTTATTTTTAGTAACATAGCTCTTGCATTCCTGTGAAATAAGGCCTGTTCCAATGAATGCAAGCTCAGCCCTAAACAGAGGGTGGGAAAAAGGTAAGGGAAACCGCACACGGAACTCTAACCATTGACAGGTAATTTGGAAAGCCAGGCACTTGGAGTCATAGAATGGGTTTGGTTGCAAGGGACATCAAAGGTCATCTAGTTCCAACCCAGCTGCCATGGGCAGGGACACCTTCCACTAGACCAGTGTGCTCAAGGCCTTGTCCAACTTGGCCCTGAACATCTCCAGGGAAGGGGCATCCACAACCTCCCCGGGCATCTCCATGTCCCGAGTGCCACATTCACTAGTTTTTAGGACCTCCAGGGCAGCCTGTCCCAATGCCTAAGCACTCTTGAGATTTTTTTTTTCCCCAATATCTGACCTAAACCTCCCCTGGCACAATTTCAGGCCATTTTCTCTCACCCTATCAGCTCGTACTAGGCAGAAGAGACTAATGCCCACCTCACTCCAACCTTATTTCAGGAGTTGTAGACAGCAATGACATATTTCCTCATCCTCCTCTTCTCCAGGCTGAACAAACTCAGCTCTCTCAGTTGCTCCTCACAAGGCCTATCCTCCAGAATTTCCACCAGCTTTGTTGTCCTTCTCTGGACACACTTGTGGTGGGTTAGAAACTTTCCCCCCACTTCAAATTTACTAGACCAGCTCAGACATCTTGGATGTAAGATAAAGCTATATTCACAGCAAAGCTAAATTTACAAGCATCTATACAAAATACCTACCATTCAGAAATAATACAGAAATCCAATCTTCCCTCCTGGACAAAGAAAAGCTCAGAAGGCACCACTGCCACCCTCTCTTGCTCCCCAGATAGAAAACAACCAGCAAAGCTTACACGTTATCTGGTCAGCCAAGGTGAGTGGAAGATGTTAGAGAGAGAAGCAAACAGATCCAGGGCACTAGAGTCAAGAAGAATGAATTGTTTATACATTGGCTTTTTATACCTCTTTCAAACCAATGAATGATAAAAACTTTATCATTATTATCCTTTTACAACCAATGATCTATTTTCTCTTATTAGAATATTCCCATAAGCCTTGAACCACTACGACACTGCAGTATCTCAGTGACCATCTTGGAGTGAGCTGCCCAAACCTGGACACAGTACTTATGATATGACACTCCAGCATCTCAGTGACCCTCTTGGAGTGAGCTGCCCAAAACTGGACACAGTACTTATGATACGACACTCCAGCATCTCAGTGACCCTCTTGGAGTAAGCTGCCTAAAACTGGACATAGTACTTAAGATACGACACTCCAGCATCTCAGTGACCCTCTTGGAGTGAGCTGCCCAAAACTGCACACAGTACTTATGATATGACACTCCAGCATCTCAGTGACCATCTTGGAGTGAGCTGCCCAAAACTGCACACAGTACTTATGATATGACACTCCAGCATCTCAGTGACCCTCTTGGAGTGAGCTGCCCAAAACTGCACACAGTACTTATGATATGACACTCCAGCATCTCAGTGACCCTCTTGGAGTGAGCTGCCCAAAACTGGACACAGTACTTATGATATGACACTCCAGCATCTCAGTGACCCTCTTGGAGTGAGCTGCCCAAAACTGGACACAGTACTTATGATACGACACTCCAGCATCTCAGTGACCATCTTGGAGTGAGCTGCCCAAAACTGCACACAGTACTTATGATATGACACTCCAGCATCTCAGTGACCCTCTTGGAGTGAGCTGCCCAAAACTGCACACAGTACTTATGATATGACACTCCAGCATCTCAGTGACCCTCTTGGAGTGAGCTGCCCAAAACTGGACACAGTACTTATGATATGACACTCCAGCATCTCAGTGACCCTCTTGGAGTGAGCTGCCCAAAACTGGACACAGTACTTATGATATGACACTCCAGCATCTCAGTGACCATCTTGGAGTGAGCTGCCCAAAACTGGACACAGTACTTATGATGTGGCCTCACCAGTAGCCAATACAGGGACACAGTTTTGAAGATGTGTTGGCTGGCACTGTGGTAAGACACATCCCCCTCCTCCTCAATATCCCTTTTAATTCTGTTGTGATTGTAGTGCCCAAGAGATAACTCATGGTAGTTCACTTTGTTTTTCTTCAATGGGCTGCTAGGAGCACGTTGCTATCACAAAGCCAGGCGTTAGGAACTCTAGGCTGACATGAACAAGCATACTTACAGAGGCAATGTGCTGCCAATTCTATCTCTGGTCACTTCTGTTATGTATTGTCTCTTAATCTTGTCTAGATGCCCCCATCCCAGTCAGAGAGCAAGACATAACTACCTGCCAGACTTGGACGACACTCACACAGGGAACAAATGTGCTACTCATGCCTTGGAGGTGTTGAAGGCCAGGTTGGACAGGGCCTTGAGCAACCTGGTCTAATGGGAGGTGTCCCTGCTCATGGCAAGGGGGTTGGAACTAGATGATCTTGAAGGTCCCTTGCAATCAAAACCATTCTATGAATCTATTAAAGCAATCAATGCTGGCAGTGCATTGCTACAGTGTAGGCAGATATCCACATCTGAACAAGTCATTCCAGGGTTCCTCTGAGTCTAGGGAGGGAAAAATAGGCATGTCTAGGTTGTGATTCATTCCATCTGAAGTGGGTCTAAAATAGGTCATATGAATCATGTCCTGTAAGTTTCTGATTTCTTCCACCAACTGTAAATAAACACTGGCCTAGATGTAGCATCTATACCTTGTAAGCCTCTGAGCACACATGACATGGATGTCCATTCTGACTGACTCTACTCAGACATGAGGAGTTCATAGAAAATCTGGGTCTAGCATCAAATATGGGCAAGAGATTTCATCAAATCACAAAATCATTACTGTTGTAAAAGACCTCTGAGATCATCAAGTCCAACCATCAACCCAGTGCTACCATGGCCATCCAATAACCTTATGTCCACATGTTTCTTCACATCACTTCTGGGGACAGTGACTCCCCCCCCTCCCTGGGCAGCCTGTTCCAATGCTTGACCACTCTCGGAACAAAGAACTGTTTCCTAATCTCCAACCTCAACCTCCCCTGGCACAATTTCAGGCCATTTCCTCATATTCTATCACCTGACAGTAGGCAGAAGAGACCAATCCCCACCTCAGTCTAACCTCCTTACAGGGAGCTGTAGAGAGCAATGCGGTCTCCCCTCAGCCTCCTCCAAGTTAAATGATCTCTTGAAGTGTGGAGCCCAGAATAACCAAAATGGGGCCTTATTCAGGCAGAGTAGAGAGCCAGGTCTACCTACTGGCCACACTCTGCTGAATGCACCTCGGGATACCATTTGCCTTATTGACCGAAAGGGCACATTCCTCTCCCACAGATAACTTTTTGCTCACCAGGAATCCAAGGTCCTTCTCCATGGAGCTGCTTTCTAACAAGTCAGCCTCTAATCCCTACAGGAAATTATTCTTGCCCAGATGTAGGCGTCTGCACTTGTCCTTGTTGAATTTCATTAGGTTCCTCTCTGCTCAGCTCCAGCCTCTTCAGACATCACTGAATAGCAGCTCAGCCTGGTGGTTTATAAAAGAGATAAACAGAGGTGAACAGAACAGCACAAAGAGATAAAAAACAACCAGGATGAACAGCAGCAGTAATTAATCAGTGAATGAAGTGAGGGATACAAAACACAGCAGTGACCTGATGGCTCAGCCACTGATAACCTGGTCCAGTCTTGACTAACCACACCACAAACACCTTCTCAAAACACCTACACCTGTCCCAGCCAACCCTGCCCTTATAGAGCAGGCAATATGGTTTGAGGCACTGCATTGGCTGGTTCAGATGCTTGTCTTGGTTGTGACCCCACCCAGCACCTCAGGAAAGCAAAAAGAAATGAAGCCTACCCTAGAAATGGGCTGTCCCTGAGAGGTGGTGTCAGCTGAACCTCATAAGGCACAATAAGGCCAAGTGCAAGGTCCTGCACCTGGGTTGGGGCAATCCTCAATATCAATCCAGGCTGGGGGATGGCAAGATTGAGAGTAGCCCTGCAGAAAAGGACTTGGGGTGTTGTTGAGTGAGAATCATAGAATGGTTTGGGTCGGAGGGGACCTCTAAGATCACGGAGTCAAACTATCAAACTAATACCACCGTGACCCTAAAGGATATCTAGTTTCAGCCCTTCTACCACGGTCAGAGGTACCTTCCAACAAGGTGACACAGCCTCAAGTTGTGATGGAAGAGGTGTAGGCTGGAGGTTAGGAGGAAGTTCTTCTCAGAGAGAGTGATTTCCCATCGGAATGGGCTGCCCAGGGAGGTGGTGGAGTCACCATCCCTGGAGGTGTTGAAGAAAAGCCTGGCTGAGGCACTTAGTGCCAAGGTCTAGTTGATGAGACAGGGCTGGGTGCTAGGTTGGACTGGATGATCTTGGAGCTCTCTTCCAACCTGGTTGATTCCTGTAGACCAGGTTGATGAAGGCCCTGTCCAACCTGGCCTTGAACACCTCCAGGGAGAGGGCCTCCACAACCTCCCTATGCAATCCATTCCACTGCCTCACCACCCTTACTGTAAAGAATTCACTTCATTTACAAGGGCATGTAGTGATAGGACGAGTGGCAATGGCTTTAAGCTGGAAGAGGGGTGAATTAGACTGCATATTAGGAAGAAATACTTGACAATGAGGGTGGTGAGACATTGGAAAAGGTTGTCCAGAGAGGTCATGGATGCCCCCTCCCTTGATGGTGAGGGCAGGTGTGATCTGCTGCAGTCAAAAGGTTGGACAATGTTGCTGCAGATCAGGGGTTCTCTGGCAATCGATTGCAGGCAGCATCATGCCCTAAAACTGGGGCTAAGTGCAATGTATAAATTGCCTGCAGCACATCACCTACTCAGCAGCTTTACCTATGGCTCAGCCAAGCCATGGGGCTCTGGCTTAACCAGTAAAGAGTCAGCCTCTATTGAACACAATTTATTCAATTATCCTTTTTCAACCAAAAAATCATTTATTTTGATTCCTGACTGCAGTTCCTCTTTTTGTTGATGTTACTTCACACTACTAAATGCCTGGAATACTTTGAGTTGTAATTATACAGTGGAATGTCCCTTTGTTGGTCCTCTTTGAGTTCTATGGTCTGGATAACATGTAGTCTTAGTGACTGCCTGCCATTTCTACTCATTATTTACTATTTGTATTACAACAGGAGCTATGAGCACTGGACAACTGATACATCATACAGTCATAGCATCTCCTGGTTGGAAAAGACCTTAAGATCATCAAGTCCAACCATAACCTAAGCTCTCCCTGTATACAAGTGTTAGGCCATGTCTCTAAGCTCCACATCCAAGCATCTTTTAAACACCTCTAGGAATGGTGACTCCACCACTTTCCAGGGCAGCTTGTTCCAGTGCCTGATGAACAGATGCTTCTGTCAACACTGTGAACACAAAGCCTTGCTCCAGATGATTGTTGAGGACTTACAGAATCATAGAACCATGAAGGTTGGAAAAGACCTCTAAGGTCATTGAGTGCAATCATCAACCTGACACCACTATAGCCCTTAAACCATGCCGCCAAGTGCCTTGTAAACATGTTTAGTGACCATCTCCAGGGACAGTAACTCCACCACCACCACCCTGGACAGCTTGTTCCAATACCTGACCACTCCTTCGAGTAAGAAATGTTTCCTAACATCCAACCTAAGCCTCCCCTGGCCCAATTTCAGGCCTTTGCTGTTGTCCTGTCATTAGTTACTTGGGAGAATGGGCCAACACTGGTGTCACTCCAACCTCCTTTCAGGTAGCTGTAGAGGGCAATGAGGTCTCCCCTCATCTTCCTTTTCTTCAGACTAAACAACCCCCAGCTCCCTCAGCCTCTCCTCACAAGACATGCTCTCCAAGCCCCTCACCAGCTTCATTGCCCTTTTTCAAGTCTTCTCTCAACAAAGAGAGGTCAGGATCCCTGTGTGCAGGGTGTGTACTGCTGTGAGTAGATTTGCACTGTGGAGCAGGAAGGGGAAGACCTCAGCATGGAGTGGCCACCAGCCTGCTGCCATGTAGTGTGATTCAGCAGACACAAGCTGACCTGTGTGATAACAAGGGAGAGGCAGAGTAGGGCTAAAACGATTTAGGGTATTCAGGTTAAAACCATACTTTGAGAAACATGGAGTCAGAAATCCTAAGGGACAGCTATGGAGAAGAGTCTTGGAGAAGGCAGTACAGAGGACATAGTTTGCCTGGCACAGAATCATGGCATGTTAGGGGTTGGAAGTGGCCTCTGAAGATGATCACATCCAGTCATAGAATCATAGAATCATAGAATCAACCAGGTTGGAAGAGACCTCCAAGATCATCCAGTCCAACCTATCACCCAGCCCTATCCAATCAACTAGACCATGGCACTAAGTGCCTCAGCCAGGCTTTTCTTGAAGACCCCCAGGGACGGTGCCTCCACCACCTCCCTGGGCAGCCCATTCCAATGGCAAATCACTCTCTCTGTGAAGAACTTCTTCCTAATATCCAGCCTATACCTACCCTGGCACCTGCCAAAGCAGCATCACCTAGGACAGGCCACACAGAAACACATCCAGATATGCCTTGGAGGTCTCCAGAGAAGGAGACTCCACATCACCTCCGGGCAGCCTGTTCCAGGGCTGCAGCACCCTTACAGTGAAGAAGCTTTTCCTCTTGTTGTGGCAGAACTTCTTGGGTTCTAGTTCGTGTCCATTGCCCCTTGTCCTATCACAGGATACCATTTAAAAGAGAGCTTACAAATTGCTTTTAATTGCCAATAATGTGGGGAATAAACCAGAACTTCCCATATTCCCAGTTTAGCACCGCGGCTACTCAAGGACACGCTGTCCTATCTTCTCAGCATCCCAAAGTGGCTGGTTTCACTCTGCCAGCCCTCACCTCTCAATGAAATCCCAGCCCACCTACACCAACGTTTTTTTCTGCTCTAGATTCTTTTTTTGAAGGAAATCACAGCACCACCAACCCCTTCTGCACGGCAGCCTCGGTCGTCTTTCACTACGCCGGTCCATCCAGCCTGTTATTTAAGTTCCCTCTGAAAAAAAACACACCAAAAAAAAAAAACCCCAAACACAAACAACCAACAAGCCCCACCACTTTCTTCCACTGTGCCCACACAAAGTGAGTCAATGTTCTTTTCCATTCATCTCAGAGAGACCAGGACTACGTCCAACATGTTTGCTTAAAGAAAAAAAGCAGAAGAGGAAGAAGCACAGCTGACACCGCCAGGACATTCATACAGCTCAGCTGAGTTGTTACAGCACTCTGTTTCTGCAGCCTTTCATCTTCCTCATCCACACCATTCTTACTAGCAAATGTACCACAGGCCTCTCTGGTTAACTGTTCCCCCACATTGTGCATAGCAGAATTTTAAGTCACAGGTGCCTCCTTCCTGGGAGTGTTCAAGGCCAGGTTGGACGAGGCTTTGAATAACATGGTCTAGTGGGAGGTGTCCCTGCTCATGGCAGGGGCTTGGAACTAGATGATCTTTAAGGTCCCTTCTAACCCAACCCATTCCATGACTCTATGGATTCATGCTTTTCTTTCTCCTTACTTTCCCTACAGAAATCTAAGATGTGGGCAGTGGCTTCACCTCTGCAGTGCTTTGGAGTCATAAAATCATAGAATTGGTTTGATTGGAAAAGAACTCTAAAATCATTAGCTCAATCTGACACCACCGTGGCCATTAAACCATGTCCACACAAGTCTTGAACACCTCCAGGGACAGTGACTCCAGCACTGACCTGGGCAGCCTGTTCCAATCCTTGACCACTCCTGCAGCAATATTTCCTAACCTCCAACCTAAACCTTCCCTGGTACAATTTCAGGCCCTTTCCTCTCACTTTATCACTTGATACTAGGAAGAAGAGACTGACCCCACCACAGACCAACCTCCTTTTAGAGAGTTGTAGAGAGCAATGAGGTCTGCCCTCAGCCTCCTCTTCTCCAGACTAAACAACCCCAGCTCCCTCAGCTGCTCCTCACCAGACCTGTTCTCCAGACCCTTCCCCAGCTTTACTGCCCTTCTCTGGAGATACTCCAGTCCCTCAATGTCTTTCTTGGAGTGAAGGGCCCAAAACTGAACCCAGTATTTAAGGTGTGGTCTCACCAGTGCCCAGTACAGGGGCACAACCATTTCCCTGCTCCTGCTGGCCATAACATTCCTTATCCAGGCTAGGATGCTGGTGGTGTTTTTGGCCACCTGGGCACACACTGGCTCATGTGACTCTACCACCTCCTTGGGTGTCCTGTTCCAATGCCTAACCACTCTTTCAGGAAAGAAATTTTATCACTTCAGCTGTCACAGTTCAGCCTCCTAGACTCAGAGACAAACATAATTGCTTAATTTCTCTGATTGATTTCTTTGACTTGTTTCTGAGTTGCACTCAGATTAATCCTTGTTATCTGTAAGGCTTGCTTCACTGAGTGGCCATGGTAGCCCTTAGTGTTTGCTGCATGGTCATCTGCCATAGCTACTGGTGTTTGGGGCATTTACTGGGTTGAGAAGAGTTCTAATGGGTCAGGAATAGCTTTACAATACTTCTAAGGTGTGTTTTAAGGATGAAGATTTGCAGATGTCTTCTCCTGTGCTGCAGGGATGAGTCCATCCCTCCCAAGGAGAGACTTACTGTGTCTAGTTCTGGGCTCCCTGGTTCCGGAAGGACTGGAGAGATGCTGAGGGAACTGCAACATCTCCCTGATGTGGAAAGGCTGAGAGAATTGAGTCTTTTTAGTCTGGAAAAGAGCAGGATGAGGGGCACTTAAAGGGTGGGTGTCAGGAGGTTGAGACCAGTCTTTTCCAGTGGTGCCCAGTGACAGGACAAGGGGTAATGGGCACAAACATGAACTTAGGAAGTTCCATCTAAACATGAGGAGGAACTTTTTTAATTTAAAGGTGCTGGAGCCCTGGAAGAGGCTGCCCAGAGAGGTGCTGGAGTCTCCATCTCTGGAGACATTCCAAACCCACCTGGACATGGTCCTGTGTGACCTTTTCCAGGTGACTCTGCCTTGGCAAGAGGGTTGGACTGGATGTTCTCCAGAGGTCACATCCAACCCCTACCACGCTGTGATCATCAATTAAAAGGTGAGCAGGTGTCTCTAGCCCTCCAGCAAGCCAGGAAAGACAATGTTTGATTTTCAAAAACTCCTCTGAAGCACTAGCTGGCCTCACCAGGTCACCTTCTGACTGTGTCTAAGCTTTGCACTGGGACTGTACATGACTCTATCCCTGAAGTGTGAATCAGAGGGAAATGATAGGGCAGAACTCAAAAAGAGAAAGGAGTCTTGCCAAACAGGAATAATTGGCTGCAGGCAGGAGCTTTCTCTGGCCTCCCACCCTTTCATTTCTGCAGGAAGGCTCCACAAAAGCTTCAATATGAATTTGACATTCTTATGGAAAACCACCTCTAGGTGGAAGTATTGACCCTGCAGATAGAGATGAGATCATAAATCTCTGTGTGGCAGAAGCGATGGCAAGGTTTTCTTTTTCCAGGCTCTTCTCTTCAATAGTTTGCTCTTGAAGCTGTAGTGAGATGAGGTGCCTTGAGATTTATCTACCTGAGGACAGGTTGCAAAGCTGGGTGGAGATGGAGATCTGTTTCTTTCTTGGCCTGGATCCAGAGACTGTGGTTCAAAGAAGCACTTCAAAAGTGCTGGGCAGTTGCCTTTGGTGAGCATAGCAGTGAAGGCTGAGTTCTTGGGTTTGAACATGTGCCTTTGTGCAGTCTGTGGCTCAGTGCTGGTTCTACTGACAGTGTGGCCTGAACCTACAGGTTTTGGCTTCTTTGGTGTAACAGAAAGTTCTGATTTTTGGATCTCCCAGGAGAAGCAGTGGATTCCTCTACACTGGACAGTTTGCAGACTCAGTTTAAGAGTATGCTGGGTCAGCTCGTTTCAACTAGACTATCATGTAGAAAGGTGGGTCCAGGTGATTGTTGGGGTCTCTTCCCACCTTGCATTCTGTGAATCTATGATTTTACCTTGATGAAACATCTCTGCTACTTCCCTCTCCCTCTTTGTAGAACAAATTGTGAATTCCTGACTCCATATTTGTCTATTGCAGATTCAAAGATTGCATCAGGTTGGAAGAGACCCTCTATGGTCATCTTATCCAACCTCCTTGCAGTGAACAGGGACACCTCCAACTAGATCAGGCTGCCCAGAGCCACATCAAGTCTGATCTTAAACATCTCCAGGAATGGAGCCTCAACCTGGACAACCTCGTTCAGTGTTTTACCAGTCTTACTGTGAAGAACTTCCTCCTGATGTCTAACCTAAATCTGCCCAGCTCCAGTTTCAAACCATTGCCCCTTGTCCTATCACCACAAGCCCTTCTAAACAGTTCCTCCCTAGCCTTTCTGTAGGCCCCCTTCAGATATGGAAACACTGCTATAAGGTCACCTCAGAGCCTTCTCTTCCCTAGGCTAAACAGACCCAGCTCTTTCAGCCTGTTCCCACAGGAGAGGTACTCCAGACCCCTAATCATCTTCATGGCCTTCTCTGGACCTGCTCCAGCAGGTCCATGTCTCTCTTGTGTTGGGGGCCTCATAGCTGGACACAGCACCTCAGGTGAGGTCTCAACCAGAGCAGAGCAGAGTGGCAAAATCATCTCTCTCATTTTCTCTCTTTCTGTTTCATACTGAAATGTGCTGAGGGTTTCTTTTGGGCTAAACCAGTATTTTCATAAAGGACTAAGCGATGGAGGAATAGAGCCAAACACTATTTTTCTATAGGTCATAGAACAGAATCATAGAATAGAACCAACCAGGTTGGAAGAGACCTCCAAGATCATCCAGCCCAACCTAGCACCCAGCCCTGACCAATCAACTAGACCAAGGCACTAAGTGCCTCAGCCAGGCCTTTCTTGAACACCTCCAGAGACAGCAACTCCACCACCTCCCTGGGCAGCCCATTCCAATGCCAATCACTCTCTCTGCCAAGAACTTCCTCCTAACATCCAGCCTAGACCTCCCCTGGCACAACTTGAGACTGTGTCCCCTTGTTCTGTTGGTGCTTGCCTGGGAGAAGAGACCAACCCCCACCTGGCTACAGCCTCCCTTCAGGTAGCTGTAGACAGCAATGAGGTCACCCTTGACCCTCCTCTTCTCCAGGCTAAACAACCCGAGGTGGATTTTATTTACCATCAAACCCACTGTTTATATGTACTAAATATCTCTCACTTACCATTTGTCATGGAGGGAAGTGGTTGGAAGAAAGGTGATATATCTTAGAACTCTGTGATCATAGCTCACACTTACCTGCAGGAATAGTAATGCAAACTCCTTTTCTACCTGAGTAAATTTGTTTCTATCTTCCATCCACCTGATAAATGCCACAGGTGCTATATTACCAGATACTTTCATGGAGATCAGCCAGGCAGAAAGGGACCTGGGGGTACTGGTAGATAGTAGCTGAAGATGAGCCAGCAGTGTGCCCAGGTGGCCAAGAGAGCCAATGGCATCCTGGCCTGCATCAGGAACAGTGTGGCCAGCAGGACAAGGGAGGTTATTCTTCCCCTGTACTCAGCACTGCTCAGGCCACACCTTGAGTGCTGTGTCCAGTTCTGGGCTCCTCAATTCAAGAGAGATGTTGAGGTGCTGGAACATGTCCAGAGAAGGGCGACAAAGCTGGTGAGGGGCCTGGAACACAAACCCTATGAGGAGAGGCTGAGGGAGCTGGGGGTGTGCAGCCTGGAGAAGAGGAGGCTCAGGGCTGACCTCATTGCTGTCTACAACTACCTGAAGGGAGGTTGTAGCCAGGTGGGGGTTGGTCTCTTCTGCCAGGCAACCAGCAATAGAACAAGGGGACACAGTCTCAAGTTGTGCCAGGGGAAGTCTAGGCTGGATGTTAGGAGGAAGTTCTTCCCAGAGAGAGTGATTGGCATTGGAATGGGCTGCCCAGGGAGGTGGTGGAGTCAAGCAAAGCCTGGATGAGGCACTTAGTGCCATGGTCTAGTTGATCTGATAGGGCTGGACTGGATGATCTTGGTTGGATATGTTGGACTGGATGATCTTGGAGGCCTCTTCCAACCTGGTTGATTATATGATTCTATGTGCAGCCTTGTTGATATCTACTGATAGGTCTGTTCCTTACTGCCTGCAATACTCCTCCTAGTCACAGAAACACCATAACTGGAAAAGACCTTCCAGATCATCAATTCCAAGCGTTATCTAAATCTATGAGGGCCACTACTACATCATATCTTTGAGCATCATATCTAGATGGCTTTGAAATACATCCAGGATGGTGGTTCAATCACTTCCCTGGGCATCCTGCTCCAGAATGAGAGAGCAAGGCTAAGCTGAAAGCAAGGTACTGACAGAAGAACTTTGGATTTGAATCCATGACCAGGTAGAGATGCCTTGTGCATCTCCCAAGCCTCCTGGAAGGACTCTGCCATTTGCACAGCTTCCAATTCAGTGTTCTTATCACTGCCATCAGGTTGTTGCAAGCCCTTCCAAACAGCTCCTCCACAGCCTTTGGATACTGGAATGCAGCTATAAGGTCTGTCCAGATCTTTCTCTTCTCCAGGCTGAACAGATCCAGTTCTTTCAGCCTATCTTCAAAGGACAGGTGCTCCAGCCCTCTTTGGACCCACTCCAGCAGGTCTATATCCCTCCTGTGCTGGGACTGTAGGCTGCATGAATTGCTGCATTCTTGATAGAGGAATATCACTTTATTGTTACCATTGAAACATTTGATCACCTGGAGGACTTGTAGCAACAGGATAAGGGACAGTGGCTTTGATCTGGAAGAGGGGAGTTTTAGGCTGGAGATTAGGAAGAAATTCTTGACAGTGAGGGTCATGAGACACTGGAACAGGTTGCCCAGGGAAGTTGTAGATATCCTCTTCCTGGAAGTGCTCAAGGCCAGGCTGGATGAAACCTGGAGGAACCTGGTCTAGTGGGAGGTGTCCATGCCTATAGGAACTAAATGATCTTTAAGGTCCATTCCAAACCAACCTATTCTATGATTCTATGAGTTAGTCTGGAAACTCAGGCCCTTATTATCTCAAAGATGCAGTTGCACACTTGAGTTAGTGCTTTGGATTCTGGCATAATTTTTTTGCACCATTTCTTTATCAGGGGAAAAGAAAAAAAACTAAATGGCAGAGCATACATCCTCCAAGCATTTCATTCCACCCACACAGTTCTTTTTTTCTTTAAAACAGTGGCTTATTCCCAACTGGAAAGGCAGCAGTCTAGCTAGAAGACAGGTTATGCTCAAGAGAGAAAGGAAGGAGGTAGCTGAATCATAGCAATTTAGCTCTAACTGGGTGGATGCAAATCCAGCCACTGGTTGCTGCTATCAGAAGCATGGTATGATTTCAGATATTGTGCTGGGTAATGAAGGCAAGAGGTCAGAGCAGACCATGCATTTGCCTTTCTTGTTTGCGCTCCAGCAGGAGCAATATTCATTGCCTCTGCTCTGTGCCACAGCCATCTCTAGCATTACAAATGAAATGGCAAATCAGATTTAGATTTATGTCCTTTCTTCCCCACCTGCAAATAACCACATTTTTGGAGAAAAGCAGTCTGAGGGGAGACCTTGCTGCTCTCCACAACTCTGAGATAGGAGGCCAGAGGCAGGTGGGAGTGAGTCTCTTGTCCCTAGTACCAGGTAATAGAATGAGAAGCAATGTCCTGAAATTGTGTCTAGGGAGCCTTAGGTTGGATACAAGGGAAACTTCCCTACAGAAAAAGCAGACAGAAATTCATATAGTTTCAAGATCCATTGGACAGTTTGAAGACCCTATCATCTTAATAGGGTGCTGGGCCAGCCCATTGCAGCTACACCATCATCTACATAGGTTGGACCAGATGGTCCTTGGGGTCCCTTCCCAACTCGTGTTCTGGGATTCGTCCAGCCCAGCTTTCAAAGCCTGAATTCTGAGGATCTGGGAGTGCCCTTGCATGTAACCTCTTCATGCTTTCCCCCCTCATGCTTTCTGGTTGAGGGCTTTCCTGAAATGCCATCAGCCACTGGCTGTTGGTCAGGCATGGTCTCATCAGAGTGGAGTTTGAAAAAGCCCAAATCATCATGACTCTGAGCTTGATACCATTCCCAGGAAGAATTTTCTGGCTGAATGTGTTGAAAGGCATCATCCTACCAAAACTGGCACCTGTTGCAAGTGCTCTGTCCTCTGGTGGCAGCAGGCAAGAGGTACAAGAGGTTTGCTGATGCTCTGTGTTGCAGGATGAGCAGCCAAAAAGTAGCATTACCTGCACGAAGGTGCATATACCCTCAGCAGGAAACAGCACCTTAGTAGTGATTAGGATCCTGAAGGTTTAGCTGAACTGCTGGAGATGGAATTTGGATGGAAGGAATTCTGATGGAATTTGGAAGAAAGGAAGTTGGAAAGAAAGAATTCAGGAAGAAGAGAGGGAGGGAGGGAGGGAAATAGGGAGAGAGGGAGGGAGGGAGAAAAGGAGGGAGAAAAGGAGGGAGGGAGAAAGGGAGGGAGAAAGGGAGAGAGAGAGAGAGAAAGGGAGAGAGAGAGAAAGGGAGAGAGAGAGAAAGGGAGAGAGAGAAAGGGAGTGAGACAGAAAGGGAGAGAGAAAGAGAGAGTGGAAGGAAGGAAAGTTTCAAAGCAGATGAGTGAATGTAAAGCTGCCTGATTATTTGTTTTTTAATTGTAAAGCAAAAGAAACCAGGAAAATAATTTTTCTGTGCAATCAGCAAGGAAGCCTCTTGGTTCCAAAACAAGTGGAAATAATGCTAATTAAAAACAAAGGCACAATTTTCCTTTTTTTGTTTTCTGGCTTGCCTTTTTTTTCTTTTTCTTTTTTTTTCCCCCCCTTTTTTACTTTTTTTCTGGTAATGGATAATTATTTGAAATGAGAAACTGATTTTTTTCTGGCTTGGTCAAGGAACTACTGTCTGATCTTGACTGGAGCAGGTTACCCAGTGAGTCACCATCACTGAATGTGTTCAAGAAACATGTGGACGTGGCCCTTTGGGACATGGTTTAATGGTCACAGTGGTGTTAGGTTGAAGGTTGGACTTGATGATCTTAGAGTTCTTTTCCAACTGAAACAATTCTATGATTCTATGACAACCCTCCAGAATGATCATTTGGGGGTTTTGAAGAATGCCATCAGTCCAAATCAATCCTCAGGAAAGAGCACTGCTTTCTGAAAACAAATCAAACAGGTTCATTTGAGGCTTTGAATAAGACAACAAAATTCATTTGTCCAGCATTAGTCACCACCCTTTCTGCATGTTCTTTCTGCTTCTTCTGGAAGAGAGTGGATTTTATTAAGTATTTATTTTCCTGTTGAAAATATCCTCAGTGATACTCATTCCTCACAAAGGGCAGAAAAGGCACACATCTGAGGGTGTCCTACCAACATTCTTCACTGCCCTGCGTGGCCAAGTCATGCAGGCTGGTTTAGTCACAGCTCAGTTGTTAGTGCTTTCTCAAAGAGTAGCTCCTTACACCTGCTGTCTCATCGAAGTCTTTGCTACAGCAGACAGGAGGATGGTTCCTATTTTGCACTGACTTGCTTCAGAACAAAGTTCCTTCCAAGAAATGTAAACATTTAAGAGGAAGGGTCTCTTCAGAACATCCCCACTACTGGAGGCTTTTGAGTTTCACAGATTGCATCAGGTTGGAAAGGACCCTCAAAAGTCATCTAGTCCAACAACCACACAGTGACCAGGGACATGTCAGGCTGATCAGGACCACGTCAAGTCTGATCTTTAATGTCTCCAGGGATGGGGCCTGCTCCTCACCAGACCTGTTCTCCAGACCCTTCACCAGCTTTGCTGGCATTCTCTGAACACACTCCAGCACCTCAGCGTCCTTCTTATAGTGAGGGGCCCAAAGCTGAACACAGTACTCAAGGATTCTCTTCAAGGCAACGTCTTGTGCTGAAGATTGAACAAAAGCAATGCAACTTTAATGATGTGTATGTATATTTTATGCCTCTGCCATAAGGACATGGATTCCTTAGGCTGTATGATTTTGACACACAATCGAGAGCAGTGCAAGTGTAATGCAAGGAGCTGCTCATGTCATAAAATCTGTAACAGAAGAGTTTTTCTCCTCTCTGCACATGATTCCTGTCTTAGTATGAAGTCTGGACATGGCACTTCAGGATGTGGTTTCATGTCCATGGTAATGTTAGATTGATGGTTGGACTTATTGACCCTAGAGATCTTTTTCAACCTAAACAATTCCATGATGCTATGAAGCCTCTGAGGGAACATGGTGCTTTGCAATTTACCTTGACCTGAGTTCCTCCAACTCAAACAAACTCTGACTTTGCTTCCACGCTGCTTCGTTCTCACTTTTGTATCAGTGGTCCTCACTGCTGAGTAGGTGGCATTTTCTTTTCTTCATTTGCCTGAAATACAGCAATCCTTCCTGCTCTGTAACTGTAGGGAAAGAGATTTTCAGTGGGCTACGTTTGCTTAGGGAAAGAGATTTTCGGTGGGCTACGTTTGTTTAGGGGAAAGAGATTTTCATGGTCTAGGGAAAGAGATTTTCAGTGGGCTGTGTTTGTTTAGGGAAAGATTTTCAGTGGGCTACGTTTGTTTAGGGAAAGAGATTTTCATTGTCTAGGGAAAGAGATTTTCATTGGGCTATGTTTGTTTAGGGAAAGAGATTTTCATGGTCTAGGGAAAGAGATTTTCATTGTCTAAGGAAAGATTTTCAGTGGGCTACGTTTGCTTAGGGAAAGAGATTTTCAGTGGGCTACATTTGTTTAGGGAAAGAGATTTTCATTGTCTAGGGAAAGAGATTTTCATTGGGCTACGTTTGTTTAGGGAAAGAGATTTTCATTGTCTAGGGAAAGAGATTTTCATTGGGCTACGTTTGTTTAGGGAAAGATTTTCAGTGGGCCACATTTGTTTAGGGAAGGAGATTTTCATGGTCTAGGGAAAGAGATTTTCAGTGGGCTACATTTGTTTAGGGAAAAGAGATTTTCAGTGGGCTACGTTTGTTTAGGGAAAGAGATTTTCATTGTCTAGGGAAAGAGATTTTCAGTGGGCTACGTTTGTTTAGGGAAAGAGATTTTCATTGGGCTACGTTTGTTTAGGGAAAGAGATTTTCATTGTCTAGGGAAAGAGATTTTCAGTGGGGTACATTTGTTTAGGGAAAGAGATTTTCATTGGACTACGTTTATTTCCTGTCCAGTTCCGAATCATAGAATGGTCTGGGTTGGATTCTAAGATCATTGGTGAAACATCTCCTTCTGGGTTCCGATCAGAATCTCCCCAGGAGTAACTTGTCCCCGTTACCCCTCATCTTTTTCATGGGACTCCTTGCAAAAAGGGACTCTGTCGTTGTCTGGTGAGTAGTTGTATGTGAAGTGGCTCCGATAGCAGGGCCTGGGAGCTGCTGCTCTATCCCTAGTGACAGAGGACAGGATTGCCGCAGCAGAGCACTCAGCCCTAGCAGGGGCAGCAGAGCAGAGAGTAGGTTTCCCGGCGCGGGGGTGCCAGCCTGGCGGCGTGCGCTGCTCCGCGGAGCCGATACGCGCGGGGAAGCAGTCAGTCTGCTGACGAGTAGAGACAGGCGCCCTCTAGCGGCAACAGACAGTCACAGCTCAGGGAGCTCCCGTGCCTGCTCGCCAGCCGGCTGCCTCTGCCTCTGCCGGCTGCCCCTGCCTCTGCCGGCTGCCTCTGCCGGCTGCTTCTGCCTGTGCCGGCTGCTTCTGCCTCTGCCGGCTGCCTGTGCATCTGCCGGCTGCCTGTGCCGGCTGCTTCTGCCTGTGCCGCCTGCCTGTGCCGGTGCCGGCCGCCTCTGCCTCTGCCGGCTGCTTCTGCCTCTGCCGGCTGCCTGTGCATCTGCCGGCTGCCTGTGCCTCTGCCGGCTGCCTGTGCATCTGCCGGCTGCCTGTGCCTCTGCCGGCTGTCTGTGCCGGCTGCCTGTGCCGGCTGCCTCTGCCTCTGCCTGTGCCGGCTGCTTCTGCCTCTACCGGCTGCCTGTGCCTCTGCCGGCTGCCTCTGCCGGCTGCCTCTGCCTGTGCCTGTGCCGGCTGCCTGTGCCGGCTGCTTCTGCCTCTACCGGCTGCCTGTGCCTCTGCCGGCTGCCTGTGCCGGCTGCCTGTGCCGGCTGCCTCTGCCTGTGCCTGTGCCGGCTGCCTGTGCCGGCTGCTTCTGCCTCTACCGGCTGCCTGTGCCGGCTGCCTCTGCCTGTGCCGGCTGCCTCTGCCTGTGCCGGCTGCCTGTGCCGGTGCCGAGCGCGGCGGTCACAAGTGAAGGGTTGTGGAGCTCGGACGCAGCGAAAGCCAGGTCGGTGCAAAGCACCGGCGCTGCTAACGGCGTTTCGGCGGCACTGTCATCAGGGACACTTAGGCAGGAACGATGAGTCGGGTTTGCTCCTCCGCCCCAGATTAAGCGCCCTGCCGGTGCGGACGCGGAGGCAGACTATTGCGCACGCCCTCTTGCTGTCTCTGTGTTGCATTACTTCGGCAAACTATTTAGTCCCTGCCCTACAATGTCAGCTTAGCTCCTGAGAGCTGTTTCGTAAGGTCGTGTGGTTAGGTTCCTGCCGCGCATGTGCCGCAGGGAACTGGCACACTTCACAGCAACAGCTCCCTTTTTTTCCAGTTGAAGTTGGATTCTCAACTTCTCCTTCTCTTTCTTTTCTTTCCTTCCTTTCCTATCCCCTTCTCTCTCCCTGTTTCTTTAGGTGCTTGGGCATGTCCAGAGAAGGGCATCAAGGCTGGTGAGGGGCTGGAGCACAGCCCTACAAGTAGCAGCCGAAGGAGTTGGGGTTGTTTAGCCTGGAGAAGAGGAGGCTCAGGGGAGACCTCATTGCTGTCTACAACTACCTGAAAGGAGGTTGTAGTCAGGCAGGAGTTGGTCTCTTCTCCCAGGCAATCAGTGACAGAACAAGGGGACACCATCTCGAACTGCACCAGGGCAGGTTCAGGCTGGATGTTGTGAAGAAGTTCTTCATAGAAAGAGTGATTGGCATTGGAATGGGCTGCCTGGGGAGGTGATGGAGTCACCACCCCTGGAGGTGTTTAAAAGGAGACTGGACGGAGCACTTAGTGCTATGGTTTAGGTGATTAGAAGGTGTTACATTGGACTCGATGATCTCAAAGGTCTTTTCCAGTCTGGTCAATTCTGTGACTCTGTTCTCCTTCCTTCTCCTCTTTTTCCTTCCCTTCCTTCCTTCCTTCCTTCCTTCCTTCCTTCCTTCCTTCCTTCCTTCCTTCCTTCCTTCCTTCCTTCCTTCCTTCCTTCCTTCCTTCCTTCCTTCCTTCCTTCCCTTCCTTCCTTCCTTCCTTCCTTCCTTCCTTCCTTCCTTCCTTCCTTCCTTCCTTCCTTCCTTCCTTCCTTCCTTCCTTCCTTCCTTCCTTCCTTCCTTCCTTCCTTCCTTCCTTCCTTCCTTCCTTCTTCCTTCCCATCCTTTTTATTTTTTTTTAAACCCTGAAGGTGCCTGTAGGGCTGCTCCATGCTAGGATATCATGAGTTCATTTTCAGTTCCTAAAATAGCTTGTGCCCAGACTGCCCACCCCTCCAATTTGATGAGTGCTCTTATACTATGAGGAAACAGCCTCAAGGTGTGCCAGGGGAGGTTTAGGTTGGATATTAGGAAAAAAAATTATTTGCTGCAAGAGAGTTCAGGCATTGGAACAGGCTGTCCAGGGAGGTGGTGGAGTCACTGTCCCTGCAGGTATTGAAAAGATGTGTAGGTGTGCTGCTGTATGACCTTCTCTACATGAATCTACCTTGACAGAAGGGTTGGACTTGATCTCCAGAGGTCCCTTCCAGCCTCTACCATTCTTTGACTGTCACCTCCCTCCTCAGAGTCTGCTCAGGAAGTGTCATTTGTTTTCCAACATGCAAACTTTAGCTGGTGCACAAGTGAAATTGTCTCTGTTTTTAGCCAAGCTGCTGAGATGCTACGTTAAAATACCAGCCCAATAAACTCATGGTGGGATGGAAGGGGGACCCTAATTATGCTGGCACAGGGATAATTTAATTCAGATTGCTATAACAACAAGCAGTGTCCATGCTCACTGTAATCATGTTAAGGCCTACACACAAAATAATTAGCATCTTTATACTGGGTAAATAGAGGTCTGCTCCAGGTCAGCCTCAATGAGGACATGGCTTTGTTAGAAGCTGAGGCCTTTTAAAGCTTGCACAGAATGAGCATTTGTAAATGAAACTGCTGAAAGGGACAAAAGGGGTTGATTATCAAGAAAGCACCTTGCCTCTTACTCAATTTTTGTTCCTCCTTCTGAAGAAAAATAGTAGTTAATTCATTCAAGCATGAGAAATCAAAGGAAACTGTGTCTAGCAGCTGCACCATTTGCTCAGGTTCCTTCACACATCTGAGCCTTGCCCAACAGAGTTCTCAAAATCCCCTCTACTCTGCTCTGCTGAGAACCCACCTGGAGTACTGCAGCCAGTTCTGGAGCCCCCATTACAAGAAGGATGTGGCCATGCTGGAGCATGTCCAGAGAAGGGCCAGGAGGATGCTCAGAGGGCTGGAGCACCTCTGCTATGAGGACAGACTGAAAGAATTGGGACTGTTCAGTCTGGAGAAGAGGAGGCTCCCAGGTGACCTTCTTGTGGCCTTCCAGGATTTGAAAGGAGCCTAAAAAAAGCTGGGGAAGGACTTTTCAGGCTATCAGGGAATGACAGGACTAGGAGGGAAGGAGTGAAGCTGGAGATGGGTAGGTTCAGGCTGGAGGTGAGGAGGAAGTTCATCGCCATGAGAGTGGTGAGAGCCTGGAATGGGTTGCCCAGGCTGGTGGTGGAGGCTCTGTCCCTGGAGGTGTTTAAGGCCAGGCTGGATGAGGCTGTGGCCAGGCTGCCCGTGGGAGTAAGTGTCCCTGCCCGTGGCAGAGGGGTTGGAACTGGCTGATCCTTGTTGTCCCTTCCAACCCTGACTGATTCTATGATTCTATGTTCCTACTGTCCCAAATATGGCAAAAGGCAGGGCCAGTTATTTATTAGCCATTTCTACACTCATTTGGCCTAGGACAGATTTGCCAGAATTTTGAGCAGTTGAGGGAAATGAGAGGACACTTCTGGAATTAAACCAGGAGCTGAGAGGCTTTTGCTCCAAAGCATCCCATTCAGCAAGACTTAGGCAGGCTGGAGGGTTGGGCAGGGAGAAATTGAATGAAATTCAGCTAGGGCAAGTGTAGAGTCTTGCACCTGGAAAAGAACAACCCCAGCTATCAGTATAGGTTGGGGACTGACCTGCTGGAGAACAGGGAATGGACCTGGAGATCCTAATGGATAGGAGGTTGACCAATGGCCAGCAATGTGCTCTGGCAGCCAGGAGGCCAATGCCATTCTGGAGTGTATTAGGAGTGGTGCAGCTAGTAGGTCGAGAGAGGTTCTCCTGCTCCTCTACTCTGCCCTGGTGAGGCTGCATCTGGAGTACTGTGTCCATTTCTGGGCCCCCCAGTTCAAGAGGGACATAGAACTGCTTGAGAGAGTCCAGCGCAGAGCCACAAAAATGATTAAGGGAATGAAACATCTCTCTTATGAGCAGAGACTGAGGGAGCTTGGGCTCTTTAACTTGGAGAGGAGACTGAGAGGTGACCTCATCAATGTTTCTAATTATATGAAGTGTGAGTGCCACAGGGATGGAGCCAGGCTCTTCTAAGTGATGCCTGAGGACAGAACAAGGGACAATGGGTGGAAACTGAGACATAGTAAGTTCCATGGAAACAGGAGAACTTATTTTTCCACTGTGAGGGTGACAAAGCACTGGAACAGGCTGCCCAGGGAGCTTGTGAAGTCTTCCTCTCTGGAGATACTCAAGAATCTTCCTGGACATGTCTGTGTGATCTGGTATCTGTGATCCTGCTCTGGCAGGAGGGTTGGACCTGATGATGTTTTGAGGTCCCTTCCAGCCCCTAACATTCTGTGAATTCTGCAAAGATTCTTGCTGCTAGAACCACAGAACTACTGAAGTTGGAGCAGGCCTTTGAGATCTAGTCCAGCCACTTGCCTAGAGCTCACAATCCCGCTGCTACTGCTAAGCCACTACCACTAAACCATATCCCTCAGCACAACATCCACATGTCTTTTAATTTCTCTCCAGGGATAGTGACTCCACCACCTCCCTGGGCAGCCTGTTCCAATGCCTAACCACTCCTGGCAGGAAAAAAATATTTCCTAGCACCCAACCTAAACCTCCCCTGGCACAGTTTCTGGCCATTTTCTCTCATTGTGCCACCTGATGCTAGGGAGAGGAGACCAACCTCCACCTCACTACAACCTCCTTTCAGGGAATTGTAGACAGCAATGAGGTCTCCTCTCAGCCTCTTCTCCAACTAAAAAAATCCCAGTTCCCTCAGCTGCTTCTCACCAGGTCTGTTCTCCAGACCCTTCACCAGCTTTGTTGCCTTTCTTTAGACACAATCCAGCAACTCAGTATCTTTCAAATCATAGAATCATAGAATCATAGAATCAACCAGGTTGGAAGAGACCTCCAAGATCATCCAGTCCAACCTAGCACCCAGCCCTATCCAATCAACTAGACCATGGCACTAAGTGCCCCATCCAGGCTTTTCTTGAAGACCCCCAGGGACGGTGCCTCCACCACCTCCCTGGGCAGCCCATTCCAATGCCAATCACTCTCTCTGGGAAGAACTTCTTCCTAATATCCAGCCTATACCTACCCTGGCACAACTTGAGACTGTGTCCCCTTGTTCTATTGCTGGTTGTCTGGGAGAAGAGGCCACCCCCCACCTGGCTACAATGCCCCTTCAGGTAGTTGTAGACAGTAATAAGATCACCCCTGAGCCTCCTCTTCTCCAGGCTGCACACCCCCAGCTCCCTCAACCTCTCCTCATAGGATTTGTGCTCCAGGCCCCTCACCAGCTTCGTTGCCCTTCTCTGGACATGTTCCAGCACCTCAACATCTCTCTTGAATTGAGGGGCCCAGAACTGGACACAGGACTCAAGGTGTGGCCTGAGCAGTGCTGAGTACAGGGGCAGAATAACCTCCCTTGTCCTACTGGCCACACTGTTCCTGATGCAGGCCAGGATGCCATTGGCTCTCTTGGCCACCTGGGCACACTGCTGGCTTATCCATAAATACACCCCAAAAAAGGTCCAGCTTTACAGTCACTCAATCGCTCCAGAGTTTTATTTCTTCCTTCTCCAATTATTGAGCTAAGTCCTTAGGATCCTCATCACTACTAAGGTCGTGTTTGCAGGTGAGGGTATGTGAAGGCTCCTACAGGTAATGATACTTTTTGGTTCTCGTCCTCCTGCCTGCTGCCATCAGAGGACAGAGCACTTGCAACAGGTGGCAGTTTTGGTAGGATGATGCCTTTCAACACATGCAGCTAGAAAATTCCCCCAGGAATGGTATCAAGCTCCAAGTCATGATGACTGGGGCTTTTTCAAACTCCACTCTGGTGAGACCATGCCTGACCAACAGCCAGTGGCTGATGGCATTTCAGGAAGGCCCTCAACCAGAAAGCATGTGATGAGATCAAGTAGGTTACATGCAGAGGCACTTCCAGAATTCAGGCTTTGAAAGCTGGGCTGGATGAATCCCAGAACACGAGTTGGGAAGGGACCTCAAGGATCATCTGGTCCAACCTTTGTAGATGATGGTGCAGTTGAAATGAGCTGGCTCAGCACCCTGTCAAGCTGAGTCTTCAAGCTGTCCAATGTAGGGGAATGCACTGCTTCCCTTGGGAGATGGTTCCAGTCTCAAATTGTTCTCATGGGGAAACCTCTTCATCCGAAGTTCAATCAGGAATCTCCCCAGAAGTAACTTATACCTTTGTCCCTTGTCTTTCCCACTATTCCTTGTGATTCCTTGTAAAAGGGGAGTCTTCAACTCTCTTGCTCACCCTTTGCTTCCAAAATCCCATTCAGCACAGTTGCTGGTTTATACACTTTGTCTGGAGGTGAAGGATGAGCTAGATCTGAAAAGCAGATGCTGTGAAAGAGAGGCTGTTCCAGGAGGATTGCTCTGAAGCTTCCTGTAGCATTGGTCTGCAGCCACATCTCCCTGCTAGGGTCTCTGTGGTGTCATCAGGATTTGTCATAGTAACTCATACACTCTTGCTGTCATTCCCACTCCCTGCTGGAGTCACTGGCCCTGGAGGTGTTTAAGCATTTAGTGTTGACCCTTCAGTGCTGGGTCAAAGGTTGGACCGGATGATCTTTGAGGTCTCTTCCAACTGGATGTTTTAGGTGATTCTGCAGAGGTGGCATCCAGTAACAGGACAAGGAACAAGAGGTACAAGCTGGAACGCTGGAGGTTCCACCTCAACACAAGGACACACTTCTTTACGGTGAGGGTGATGGAGCACTGGAACAGGCTGCCCAGAAAGGGTTCTAAAAGACTCAGTCCCAGTATTTGCACCGGGAGCAGAGTCTCTGTTGGACTGCAGAACATCAGGAACTTAGTGGCAGCACAATCCTGGGACAGAGAAGGATGGTGTGCCTTTGGGGCACCTCATGAAATACCCTGATGCTTTCTACAGCTGAGCAATAAGCTGCAATAACATAAAACCAGGACTTGAGAATTTTGTGCTGCCACATCTGCCCTCCCATTTTGACCACTAAATGAGATTTAAAGTTCACTCAAGAATTTCAAGATGAAGCCAAGCACCTTGTTTCAAAGAGGTTGCAATGGAACAAGGTAATATGAGAGGAGGCTTACAATTAATTAAGTGAATAAGGAACTTGGAAGGCTGTAGGAGACTGGTGTTTAAATGGAAAGAGGTCATGAGCACTGCAGCACTATGCTTAAGGCTTTACACTCATGAGAGTCAACCTCATCTGGTAGCTTTTGTACCCACCACACCAAGCCTGCCCATTTGTCCGAAACTCAGAGCTGGCATTTTGTGTTAGACATGCAAGAGAGCTGGAAAGGCAGTACTGATCTGTGTAATCACAGAATCACAGACTGTTAGAGTCTCAAAGTGGCCTCTGGAGAATGAGTCCAACTCCTCTGCCAAAGTAAGATCACCTTGAGGAGGCCAAACAGGAACACATCCAGGTAGGTCTTAAAAGTCACCAGAGGAGAAGACTCCACAGCCTCTCTGGGCAGCGAACCAGGGGGTGAACCTTGTAAATTAAAGATATCAGCTGGACTTGGTGATCCTGAGGGTCTTTTCTAACCTGAATGTTTCTGTGATTCTGAGTCAGACAGAGCAAAGATATGTCAAGTGTTGGAGCTGGACCCAAAACAAAACTCCAGTTTCTGGAATAATCAATACTGCAGTCTTCACTTCTGGGGAGCTTCTGTTTCTCTTTGTTAGGAAATATTTAGATAGCTGTGGTGCAGACATGAAAATGTTTATAAATCCAAAGCTTCATAAATCTGCAGTAGATGGAAATCATTTGTCATCTGATATTTGCTAGTCTCTATTAAAAATGCCAATCATCCAAGCAGGGCTTGGATAAAGGAGCCAAATTCAATCAGAAAATACTGAATGGGGGCTAAATCAGCAACTGACAGCCAAGCCAATCTGCTTCCTTCAACACATGTTTTTTCTAAGAGGAGCCAGGGTGACAAAGGTCAAGGAGTCATAGAATTGTTTGCGTGAGAAAAGATCTCTAAGACCATCAAGTCCAACCATCAACCTAACACAAGCAGGCCACTGAACCACACTCCAGAGTGCCATGACCACATGATTCTTGGACACCCTGAAGGACAGTGACTCCACCGCCCCCCTGGGCAGCCTGTTCCAATGCCTGCCACTCTTGCAGCAAATGATTTTTTCCTGATCTCCAACCTAAACCTCTCCTGGCACAATTGCAGACCATTTACTCTTGTTCTGTCACCTGATACAAGGGAGCAAAACATCAACTCTCACTTCACTCCAATCTTCTTTCACAGAGTTGTAGAGGGCAATAAGATCTCTCTTTAGACTCTTACTAGAACAGGTTGCTCAAAGCTTCATCCAGCCTAGTCTTAAACTCTTCCAGGGATGAGAGGTCCACAACCTCTCTGGGCAACCCATTTCAGTGTCTCATCATCCTTATAATGAAGAGTTTCTTCCTAATGTCCAATTTAAATCTATCTTGCTCTAGTTTCAAACCATTGCCTCTTGTCCTATCACCACAGACCCTTGTAAATAGTCCCTCCCCAGCTTTTCTGTAACTCCCTTTGGGTACTGGATGATGCAGATGTTCACATAACACATTGAGAAAGTGCATCTCATGATCACTGAGGTGCCAGCAGTAGAAGCATAAGCTTCTGGTGTGAAAAGGATGCTATGCTGAATTTATTCTCACTCATTTGAATGGCTGTAGTTGAATTGCAAGATGCAAACCTGGTGTCAGGTTGCAAAATGTCAGCTTACTTTGGAATGAGAGAAGAGTGACAGGCTGGATCACTGTCATTATTAAAGCAGACATACAAGCAGAATGCCAGGCTAGAAGGGACATAAATACATAGAATGGTTTGGCTTGGAAAGGACCTTGAAGATCATCTAGTTCCAACCTCCCTACTATGGGCAGGGACACCTTCCACTACAGCAGGTGGCTCAAGGCCACTTCCAACCTGGTGTTGAACACTTTCAGGGAAAGGGCATCAACAAACTTTCTGGGCAACCTGTTTCAGTGTCTCACCACTCTCACTGTCAAGAATGTCTTCCTAATATCTAGTCTAAATCTCTCCTCTTCCAGCTTCTATCCATTGCCCTTCATCTTATCACTACAAGCCCTTGTAGCAAGTCCCTCCTCAACTTTCTTGTAGTCCCTTTCAGATACTGTTGCTATAACATCTCTTCAGAGCCTCCTCTTCTGTAGGCTGAGCAACCTCAGCTATTGCAGCCTGTCCCCATAGTGGAGATGCTCCAGCCCTCTGATCATTTTCATGGCTGCCTGTGGACCTGCTCCAGCAGTTCCATGCCCTTCCTGTGCTGGGGACACCAGAACTGGAGGCAGTACTTCAGGTGGGGTCTCACCAGGACAGAGTGAAGTTCTCTCCCATTGCAGCAGGAACTGGCCTTAGATTTTCCAAGAGGATCCTGTGAAGCTGTGCCTGTACACAACAGAATAGGAAACTTGATGCAGATCCAGCCTCTGGATGTAACACCACAACATCCCTGTAAAGGAGCCATCTCAGAATTTCCAGTTCAGTTGGTGCAAAACTAAGTGCGAAGTGTTCCATCATGCAAACTGCTACTGTGCTTTGTGAGATCTTTGCTTTTCAGCCAGGGAAGTCTAAGCTGAATTAATCAGGAACAAAAGCTGGAAATTCCCCAAGCCTATGCATCATCGCCAGGCCCATCTGGAGACTGTTGATAATTAACTGTGTCTACTCAGGAAGCACCATCCTCAAGTCAGATGCAGGGCAGGTTCTCTGAAACCCAGAACAGTAAGAAAGATGAATCCAAAATACCACTTGCAGCAACTGTCTCCAGGAACATCTCTCTTATGAAGAAACACTGAAGAGAGTTGAGTCTGTTCAGCTTAGAGGAGGTCGAGGGGAGGATCTTATGAATGCTTACAAATATCTAAGGGGTGGGTGTCAGACTCTTCTCAGTGGTCCTCAGTGATAGAATAAGAAGTAATGGGCACAAACTTGAACATAAGAAATTCTCTCTAAACATGACATGGAATTTCTTTGAGGGTTCTGGATAACTGGAACAAGCTCCCAGAGAAGTGGTGGAGTCTCCACCTTTGCAGACTTTCAAGACCCTCCTAGACATGTTCCTGTGTGACCTTCTGTAGATGAACCTACCTTGGCAGTGGGGTTGGACTTGATCTCAGAGATTCCTTCCAACCTCTACCATTCTGTGATTCTGTGATCTGGTTTACAGGTATGAATGTAGTTGAAATGATTTGGCCAATTTAGCAAAGTGAAGTTGGGGAAGATAGGTGGTTGCTGTCTGCAACACATCAAGGAAGGAAAACAGAAGAGCCATTGAAGCTGAATAGCAAACTGGCACAATGACAAAGGTGCCTATGATCCATATCTGTGCCTAGACCAGGAACTGGAAAATATCTCATTTGCTTTGTTCTCCGCTGCATCTACTGTGAAATTACAAAGTGATAGCCTAGGAAGGACATTACAGGGTTTGGTGTCCATAACTGCTGCTCTGTCCTTTGCTACTGGTTCTCTGTGTGGTGTCAAAATGTTACAGCATCTACATTGAAAGAGCTGGTGACAGAAAAAATAAAACGACACAGACTTAAGAGCTCCTACAAGAGCACTGCACCTGGGGTAGAATCATGGAATCAGAGAACGGAAAGCATTGGAAGTGACTTCTGGAGGTCATTGAGTCCAACCTGCCTGCCAAGGCAGGCCAAGCAGGAAGGTGTCCGGGTGGGTTTCGTATGTCTTCAGAGAAGGAGACTCCACAACCTCTCTGGGCAACCTGTTCCAGTACTTTGGCACCCTCATAGCAAAGAAACTGCTAAGCCACTAACACTAAACCATGTGCCTAAGCAGCACACCCACCTGTCTTTATAATGCCTTCAGGGATGGTGACTCCATGAACATAGAGGCCTTTCCCAAGCAAAACAGTTCCATCACAGGTTGAAATAAAAACAGATTTAATGAAATAGTCAAACTGCCACCAGTGTCAAAGTAAATAGAGTGGTACCTACCCCAGGAGAAGTGCAGCAGTCATGATAACCAGAAAGGCAGTTCTCAAGAGCAGGAAAGGGATGAGGAGACACCAAAGCAGGAGCATAAGCTGAAAATTCACACCACCAAACTTCCTTCTTTACATTGAATGTTGTGTTCATGGGTGGGAATACACCTGTGAGCCAACTCAAGTCTGCTGTGCTGGCTGACTCAGAGCTGAGCTGCTAACTGTCTGCAGCCTATGGGTTGGCCTGGGATTCTGTGCTAGCAAAATCAGGACAGGCCTGGATACACACCATATCACAGCTGGGATCCTCAGGTTGAGTAGATAACTGTGAGGGTCCCAAGGCTTTGGCTGCAAAATGCACAAAGAAACTAGTGCAGACAAGAGTAAGGGAAGGGCAGGGCGAGTGTGTCCATGAAGCAGAGGAGCATCCCATGTGGCAGTCGCAATGTGGTTGCCTTCACAGGGAGGTAGATGCAGGGGAGGACTGCAGACAGAAACATAACATTTCAGGGAAAATCCCATGAGCTTTTTACATGCATGAGGAAGGAAAACAGCAGCAACACAAACTTTGGTGTCAGGAAATGAAAGGTAATACAATGCCACTTGAATGGTGTCTTTCATAGAATCGTAGAACTGTTTCAGTTGGAAAAGATCTAAATCATTGATTCCAACATCAACCTAACACTGCCATGGCTGTTAAACCATGTCCCAAAGTGCCATGGCCACAAGTTTCTTGAATACCCCCAAAGATGGTGACTACACCACCTCCCTGGGCAAGCTGTTCCAATGCCTGACCCTTCCTGCAGCAGAGACATTTTCCCTAATATTCAACCTCAACTTCCCCTGGCACAATTTCAGGCAATTTCCTCTCTAGTTTTATCACCTGATACTAGAGAGAAGAGACCAATCCCCACCTCACTGCAGCCTCCTTTCAGGGACTTGTAGAGAGCAATGAGGTCTCCCCTCAGCCTCCATACTAAACAACTCCAGTTCTCTCAGCCAATCCTTACAAGACCTGTTCTCCAGACCCTTCACCAGCTTTGTTGCCATTAATTGATGTAATCCCCAAACCCAGTAAAAGAAGTTGTTCAGTGGACAGTGAAAGAAGTTTAGACAAACACTATTGAAGAAGAGACCTAATGGGGAAAAAATGCAGTCTCAGTGCTTCAATGCAACAATAAATGTTGCAAACATTGACAGAACAAAAGCCACAAATGTGTTATCTACAGAACCATAGAATGGTTTAGGTTGGAAGTGACTTCAAAGATCATCTAGTTCCAACCCCCTGCCATAGGCAGCCACACCTTGGACTAGATTGAAAAAAGACAAAGAAGGAATAAAAAAGGACTCAAGCACAGAATATGCATAAGGCAGAGACATAACTGAACGAGCTAAGAAGAAGCACAAAGAATGAAATTCAGTTGCTTTGGAAACTAAAATTGTGAGGCATTGGAACATGCTGCCCAGGAAGGTGATCGAGTCAGCATCCCTAGAGTTGTTGGAGAAATGTGTAGACATAGCACTTTGGGACAGGTTGTAGTGGTCATGG
The DNA here is from genome assembly GCF_015220805.1 of Pogoniulus pusillus. Taxonomy (NCBI): domain Eukaryota; kingdom Metazoa; phylum Chordata; class Aves; order Piciformes; family Lybiidae; genus Pogoniulus; species Pogoniulus pusillus. The sequence continues at coordinate 7,893,001 of NC_087268.1, forward strand.
AGATGTTGGGTAGACTGTTGGACTTGATGATCTTAGAGGTATTTTCCAACCTTAATGCTTCTGTGACTCTACAATAAGTTAGAAATATAGACCCAGGAAACCAAGTGATACTGAGGCTACCAGAGCTGAATGGATAAGCAAAAGCAGTGTCTTAGGTGCATCAGATGCTTTCCTATCAAAAGCACCATCACCAAACCTGGGATGAAAGCAGAGAGAGCAGGACACACCAGGTTAGCTTCCTCAGAGGCTCAGCAGTAGGTGTGCATTGGAAACCTGAGGTGCAGAGATGATGCTTGCATGGTTGCATGCATTGAAAAGTGAAATACAGATCTCTTTTTGGCATGTGGGCTAGATGATCTTTCAAGGTCCCTTCCAACCCCTAACATTCTGTGACTCCATCATTCTGTGATTTGCACACATCCCTGGATGGATAAATAAAAGCTTTGTGTGGAAAAAACAATATTAATGAGATGTAGTCATTGGTTGTTCTCAATTTACAGAGGTTGTGGAGTCTCCTCTGGAGGCTCTCAAGACCCATCTGGAAATGTTCCTGTGTGACCTGTCCTAGGTGATCCTGCTTTGTCAGAGTGGTTGGCCTGGATGATCTCTGGTGGTCTGTTCCAATCCCTGCCACTCTTGTGATTCTGTGACTCTATGATTTACTTTTCTTGACTTAATGTAACAAATATTCTCCTGGATTGAAGTGACCTTTTTCATCTTACATCCTGTTTCTGATGGTGGTCAACACCACTTGAGAGTGAGAGTAAGGCCTGAGAGGATAATGTTGAGATATTAATTCTAATGTCAAGAAATGAAAGCTAGCTACAGGATTTGTATTCAGCTCATCTGAAGAATGCTCTGGAGCATCAGAAACTGGCATCAGCAAATAACTGCATGGTCTGCTCTGCATCTTCAGATGCACAGAGAGAGACAGAGTAGATGGTCTTCCTTCCCTCCTTCCTCAAATTGCTTATTTCCACTAAGGAAGCTGAGTCAGCCCCTTCAGAAACATGACAAAGACTGATCACATCAAACCACTGTTAGCAAAGACAGCCTAAAATAAGTGACTGGGGAAGCCTCAGCCCCAAACCAAAATGCTTTCTTAGAAGATTGATGGGCTTGATGCATAATCCCTCATGTAAAGAATCATTTCAGCTTCCAACATCTCTCTCCTCTGAAATAAGAAAGAAAAATCTTCTCCTCCCCAAATATTGAGAGCTTCTTCTTATGATTATTGAATGAAGTCTTGGCAGACAACATGAGTGAAACAGAAACCAGATCTGTTTAGGTCTGGCGGTGAATATTCCATTTAAGAGACACTTGCATGTCAGTTGCACAGTATCTTATGAAAAGCAACCACCTGAGAGACTGAATAACTGGTGAGAGATGCTGTGGAGCTTTCTAGGAGCTGCTAAATGTGTCCTGAAGGAATCCTTGTTCATTTCCTAACCAAGTTATTTCCTGGAGGGGAGGAGAAAAAATATGTTTCATGTGCCAGAGCTAGATCTTTTGTTTGTCAACTAAATGTTGCCACATTTTTGTCTCTGTTCAGAAGCTGCAAGATTTGCTGCTTTGTCTCCAGCAGACAGCTGTGGTGGGATTGGCCTGAAACTTCATCCGTGAGGTGTGTAAACCAAGGGCTCTCTGAACCTTTGTGCCTGGTCCCAAGTGTTGGGTTAAACGGGCCATGGCATGGGTGACTGAAGGACCTGAGATGGTAAGTGTGAGCTCTGTGGATCATACATCAGTGTGTGACCACTCCCTGGACTGGCCAAAATGTCCAGTGGACATTTGATCTTGCTCATATACACTGATAGCTGCTATCCACTACCTGAAGGGAGCCTACAGAAAGGCTGCAGAGGGCCTTGTCATAAGGGTGTCTAGCAACAGCACAAGGGGGAATGGTTTTAAGCTGAGAGAGAGTAGGTCTAGACCAGATCACAGGAAGAAGTTCTTCTGTGCAAGGGTGGTGAGACTCTGGAATATGTTGCCCAGAGAAGTTGTGGATGGCTCCTCCCTGGAATTGTTCAGGGCCAGGTTGGGTGAGGGCTTGAGCAACCTGGTCTAGTTGAGAGGCATGCCTGCCTATGGCAGGGAAATTGGAGTAGATGATCTCTATGGTCCCTTCCAAACTAAACCATTCAGTGATTCTATGCTTCATCCCTGGGAGGTGCATTGTCATTGGGGTTAGATGCCAGGTTACCACAAGACACTGTTTCTGCACATCATGGGTATAAAAGCCCTTTTCTATAGGCACATCTGAAAGTTTGTGCCAAGGGTTGGAGATGGCCCAGCCACTAAAGGAATGACAGATGCTCTCTATGAACCCCTCTGTCTTCCCAAAGGGAAGAGGAAAGGAGTAAAGGAGAGAGACTGATGGGTTGGAAAAGGAAATGAAAACAGCTTTAATGGCAATAATAACAATGAAATGAAAGAGTCTGTAAAACTCCTGTTGAACCCAACTCACCTGATGGCAGTTACAGCACCATTGTGCTGTGGTACAAGTCCCAGACTGGACTCAGCAGCAGGTGGGAACCAAATTCAGGAGCTGAATCTGGAAGAGGTTCTGGGAACTCGTGGATTGAGATCGAAGGCAGAATAGAAAGACTCCTGTCTGGATGGCAGCTATTGAAGAAGAGAGCTTGACTCTGGTGATCCCTCAGCTTTAGACAGAGCATGATGTATATGGAACGGATATCTCACTGATCAGTTTAGGGTGACTTGCTCTGTCCACTGCTCCCCACAGGTGCAGCCCCCCTGCACCCCCAGAATACACAAGGTTCAGCAGTGCTCTATGGCTGCACCCCAAACTATGGCAGTGACTAGAAACACAGAGTCATATCACTGCTAGGAGCAGCCACTGTCTGTGAAACCATGCAGTGGGCTGCAGAAGGTGAGGCTACCGAGAAGTCACTGTTCTCACTCCAGCCAGGGCAGTTTGGAAGTTCTTCTTGACCCCAGATCAGTACATTCTTATAAGCAGGTGAAAGAGGCAGGCAATTGCTAATTCAAATAAATAAAATAACCAAAAGCTGAGGGGGGGGAAAAAAAGAGCTCATCTTGTAAAGTTAAAAGTCTCTTATTCTGGGCTATTTCTCTTGAAACTACCCTTCCAGAAAACATTCTTGCCTCAGATCACAGAATCATAGAATAGTGTGGGTTGGATGGGACCTCTGGAGACCATCGAGTCCAACCCCTCTACCAAAGCAGGATCCATAGAAAAGGCCACACAGAAAACACACCCAGCTGGGTCCTGAGAGTCTTCAGTAAAGGAGACTCCACAACCTCTTTGGGCAGCCTGTTCCAGGGCTTGAGCACCCTCGCAGCAAAGAAGTTTTTCTTTGTGTTGAGATGGAACTTCCTGCATTCCAGTTAGTGTCCATTGCCTCTTGTCCTATCACAGGGCACCAGTGAAGAGATTGGCTCTTTCTTCTTGACACCCACCCTTAAGGTATTTGTAGACATTGGCCAGATCCCCTGCCAGCCTTCTCTTCTCCATACTAAACAGCCCCAGCTCTCTCATCCTTTCCCCATCAGACAGATGTTCCAGTCCTTTCAGCATCCTTGCAGCCTCCCTTGGACTCTCTTCAGTATTTCCCTGTCCCTCTAGAACTGGGGAGCCCAAAATTTGTCACAATACTCCAAATGTGGTCTCACCAAGGCAGAGCAGAGGGGGAACAGAATCTCCCCTGACTTTTTGGCCACAATTTTCTTAATGAACCCCAGGATGCCACTTGCTCTCTTGCTCACAAAGGCACATTGCCATGGATAACTTATTGTCCACTGGTGTCATGGCTTGCAATTCATTCAAACAGAATGGCTCAGAGGTAAAAAAAGTCCCAAAAAGCCAAAAATGAATGAGTTTGCCCCACTAGTGAGCCTAAAGCATGTGCTGGGTCCATAAAGATTTACTGTCATTAATACTTATAAGAAGCAGCTGAATTCTTGGAGTTCTCATCCTCAAAGACAGCCAACTACATCAGCAACTTGTCCTGGCAGCTGCAAAAGGTTTCCAAAATACATGGGGATGTTTTCTTGTCAGTATCCTCATTTCAAGAGGTCTGTCACAATCCCTGTCACCCTCCAGTGTTATTTCCTAGCTGATAACCACCATCAAGGTGTGGGCAAGGAGGTGAGGACCAAAGGCAAGGACACCCTCAAATCACAGGGATATGTGTAGCTGCCTACTCACCATCACCTCTTGCTGCTGCCCTGCTGAAACTGCTTTGGGGTCTTCACATCCTGCCCCACACTACTGTGTGATGGAAAGGATGATGAGTCTCAGGTATACATTGTGATGGTAGATTGGGTTGGAGGGGATGAAGTCATCTGCAAATAGGGGGAAATTGTCTTATTTTTCCTCTTCTCATCCCAGTTTTCCTTTCCTACCCTTATCTCACAACGAGCCTGCAATACTGTAGTGGCAACACCTCCCTGCCTTCCCTCTGTGGTGAATCACCATGTCTGAAACACAACAACAGATGCTGACTCCTCTGCCTGATTGTTTAGAGAAGATGCTGTGCTTGGAGACAGCTCGTCTACCTGGAGAGATGCGAAAGCCCTTCTGAAGGGCTGACGAAGAGCAGTGCCTGAGACCTGTAGCTCAGTGCCATAAGGCTCTGTCACAACCAAGTCAAAAGTTACCTTCAAGAGCATGTTGCAACAAACCCCACAACTTAAGCATCTGAACTGATGAATCTGCTTTGGCACTTGGATCACTAGGGAGAGGCCATTTCTATGGAGCTCCCTCCAGTCCTCGTTCCCTTTTGTTCTGCGTTTGCAACATCCTACAGTTGCTGTCAGGTGATGGAAATAATCTGGTCCTTCCTGCACGTGTCTTGGGCCAGCTCTGGATAGGAGTTTGGGGCTGATTGCAGGGAGTCAGCCTCACAGCCAGCCTCATGATTTTAACATCTGCTGTTTGCCAGTATTTTCATGTTCTGATCTGATGCATGTCATGGAGGGTAGCAGAGCCCTCTTGCCCTCTTGCAAAGCTTTCATTTATTGTGTTCCACGACAATGCAGCACATCCAGGGAAAAGCTGGTGAAGGGTCTGGAGAACAAGTCTTATGTGAAGTGGCTGAGGAAGCTGGGGTCGTTTAATCTGGTGGAGAGGAGGCTGAAGAGACTTTATTGGTCTCTACAAGTCACTGAAAGAAGACTGGAGTGAGGTGGAGGGTCAGTCTCTTCTCTCTAGTATCGAGCAGTAGACTGAAAGATAACATCTTGAAATTGTGCCAGAGGAGGTTTAGGTTGGAGCTTAGGAAAAATGTCTTTGCTGCAGGAGAGGTCAGGCATTGGAACAGGCTGCCCAGGGAGCTACTGGAGTCACTGTCTCTGGAGGTGTTCAAGAAATGTGTGGACATGGCACTTTGGGACATGGTTTAATGGCCATGATGGCGTTTGGTTGATGATGCCCAGGTGCCCAGGTGGCCAAGAGAGCCAGTGGCATCCTGGCCTGCATCAGGAATGGTGTGGTCAGCAGGAGCAGGGAGGTCATTCTGCCCCTGTACTCTGCACTGGTTAGACCACACCTTGAGTACTGTGTTCAGTTCTGGGCCCCCCAGTTTAGGAGGGACATTGAGATGCTTGAGCGTGTCCAGAGAAGGGCAACGAGGCTGGGGAGAGGCCTTGAGCACAGCCCTACGAGGAGAGGCTGAGGGAGCTGGGATTGGTTAGCCTGGAGAAGAGGAGGCTCAGGGGAGACCTTATTGTTGTCTACAGCTACCTGAGGGGAGGTTGTGGCCAGGGGGAGGTTGCTCTCTTCTCTCAGGTGGCCAGCACCAGAACAAGAGGACACAGCCTCAGGCTGTACCAGGGGAAATTTAGGCTGGAGGTGAGGAGAAAGTTCTTCCCTGAGAGAGTCATTGGACACTGGAATGGGCTGCCCGGGGAGGTGGTGGAGTCGCCGTCCTTGGAGCTGTTCAAGGCAGGATTGGACGTGGCACTTGGTGCCATGGTCTAGCCTTGAGCTTTGTGGTAAAGGGTTGGACTTGATGATCTGTGAGGTCTCTTCCAACCCTGATGATACTGTGATACTGTGATGATTTGAATGGATGATCTTGGAGGTCTTTTCCAACCAAAACACTTCTGTGATTCTGTTCTAAGATTCTATGATCAGAAGCCAGTTTATCCAAACAGCCAAACTGTGTGCCCATGACTCACACTTGAGGTGAACACGTCATGGGCATGTAAAATACCTGCATTTATCCACCTTTGAGAAGTCATGCAGCTGACTTTTAGAGCATTTACAGGAGCTGACTGTCTGTGAGTGTATTTGTAATTGTGTTGGATTTTATTGTTTGTGTGTTTTGTTTTTCCTTTAATAAATTCTTCTTAACCTCAGTGCCTTGAAAGCACAGCAGCACAAGTGGTTTATGGGACCGTTGTTTTGCCTTGGTGGTCCCTAGGGGACATGAAAGTACCTGTGTGTGTTATTTTCCCCCAAGCTAGTGGCAGGCATTAGAAAATGGAATGCTAACATTCTCCAGTGCACCAGTTGTAAAGATGCTTTGCAGGTCTCACAGCAAACCTAAATGAAAAGAAGATCTGAGAAGGCAGAGAGCCATATTTTTGCACTTCTGTGTGACACATGTGCCATTTCTGATAGCCTTGCCATTGAAAAAGCAGGAGATGGAGATGCCAAGCTGTTTAGCAAAGCAGGATCAACATTCCTAATGCTTCATGGGGGTCACTGACAGTTTCTGCAGCTATCAAGTCTACAACTACCTGAAGGGAGGTTGTAGCCAGGTGGGGGTTGGTCTCTTCTCCCAGGTAACCAGAACAGAACAAGGGGACACAGTCTCAAGTTGGGCTGAGGGAGGTCTAGGCTGGATGTTAGGAGGAAGTTGTTGCCAGGGAGAGTGATTGGCATTGGAATGGGCTGCCCAGGGAGGTGGTGGAGTTGCCATCCCTGGAGGTGTTCAGGAAAAAGCTGGATAAGGCACTTAGTGCCATGGTCTAGTTGACTGGATAGGGCTGGGTGCTAGGTTGGCCTGGATGATCTTGGAGGTTTCTTCCAGCCTGGTTGATTCTATGATTCTGTGATTCTATGATTCTATGACAATCAGCCTTGATTGTTCCCCTGGATGCCTTCTTCCAAACTTCATCATACTACCTGCAATATTTCAGAGGTATGTGAAAATATCAACAAGGACTGTGAGCATGGGGACATGGAAAGGAATGTCCTTTTACCTTTGTTTTGTCAGGTTATTTGTGGCAAAGTGCTTCACAAAGCATGCAAGCTGTAGCTCAAAGGAAAGTGATGTCCTCTTATTTTATTCATAGAATCACAGCGGTTCAAAAAGACCTTCATGATCAGTGAATCCAACCACTAACCAAGACAGGTGCTAAATCATGTCCCTCAGCACCACATTTCTGTGTCTTTTAAACACCCCCAAGGATGATGACTCCATCATCTCCAAGGACAGACTGTTTCAATGCCTGACCACCCTTTCAGTGAATAAATGTTTGAATAAATGTTTCCTGATCTCCAACCTCAACCTCCCCTGGCACAGTTTCAGGCAATTTCCTCTCAGTATATCACCTGATACTAGGGAGAAGGGAGTGAGGCTGCACCTCACTGCAACCACCTTTCAGGGAGCAGGAAGCAATGAGGGCTCTCCTCAGGCTCCTCCATGCTAAATTGTCTAGGGCTGGGTGATAGGTTGGACTGGATGATCTTGGAGGTCTCTTTCAACCTGGTTGATTCAATGATTCTAAATGATTCTAAATGACCTCGCTTCTCTGAGCTGCTCTCTACCAGACCTGTTCTCCAGATCCTTGTCAGCTTCCTTGGCCCCTCTCTGGACACTCTTCAGCACCTCAATGTCCTTCTTGGAGTGAGAAGCTCAAAGCTGAACTCAGTACTCAAAGTGTGGCCCCACCAGTGCCCAGCACAGGGGCACAATCCCTTCCCTGCCCTGCTGACTACTCAATTTCTGATCCAAGTCAGGGTGTTGTTGGCCTTCTTGGCCACCCGAGCATGTTGCTTGTTCATGTTCAGCTGCTGTCAACCAGCACCCCCAGGTACTTTTCTGCAGGGCAGTTTCCAGCCACTCTGCCCCAAGTCTGGAGTGTTCATGTGACCCAAATGCATGGCCCAACATTTGGCTTTGTTAAAGCTTACCAACTGACCTCAGCCCATCAATCCAGCCTGGCCAGATCCTTTTGCATTAGAACATGTTGCTCCTTCAAAAAATTGAGGCAGCTGGACCTGAAATAAGAGGAGAGGTTGTCAGTTTCAGAGATACCTTAGAAAGCTGCCTACACAGATTTTGCTTCCTGTATTTAACTTTCCCTTCAGTGATTTCACACTGCAAATAAAACCAGTTAAAGATCTCCCACAAGCACTGTGTTCCAGCACCATAAAAAAGATGTCCAAAGAAAGAAGGATCTCTGAACACCAACAACACTTGACATTTTCAAGAGATTCTTCCATTTGCATGTGCTTCATTTAAAACAGCCACGAAGCACCTTACTTCTTATAAACTCAGTGCCCAGAACCTGAGACACAGAAAGGGATTAGGCACATCTTAAATTTGGATAAATTGTCTTTTATTCTCTTTAGAAAGAGATGGAGATTCTTAAATCACAGTTGTTCTTTACTTAGCAGCTCGCTGAGATGGGTCATGGATGCTCCCTGCCTGGAGGTGTTCATGGCTGGACTGGATGAAAACTTGAGCAAGATGGTTTAGTGGAGGTGTCCCTGCCCGCAGCAGGGGAGTTGGAACTAGGTGATCTTTAAGGTCCCTTCCAACCCAAACCATTCTATGAATAAAATACAGGAATGATAAGAACATTAAAGGACAATACTGCATTTTGGTTTTCTTACCACCTTGGTGCTGAAGATTACTTATGGGAGGATCTTTCTAGGGTGACAAGGATCTGGTTTTGAGCTCTGGAGGCCTCCCAGCCCAGCTGTGGCTGGACTTCAGGTTGAGCAGTAGCATCCCTGTTGCTCTGGCATGGAAAAAAACAAGAGCATCCTTGCTAGAATCCCCTTCCTTCCTTCCTTCCTTCCTTCCTTCCTTCCTTCCTTCCTTCCTTCCTTCCTTCCTTCCTTCCTTCCTTCCTTCCTTCCTTCCTTCCTTCCTTCCTTCCTTCCTTCCTTCCTTCCTTCCTTCCTTCCTTCCTTCCTTCCTTCCTTCCTTCCTTCCTTCCTTCCTTCCTTCCTTCCTTCCTTTCTTTCTTTCTTTCTTTCTTTCTTTCTTTCTTTCTTTCTTTCTTTCTTTCTTTCTTTCTTTCTTTCTTTCTTTCTTTCTTTCTTTCTTTCTTTCTTTCTTTCTTTCTTTCTTTCTTTCTTTCTTTCTTTCTTTCTTTCTTTCTTTCTTTCTTTCTTTCTTTCTTTCTTTCCCCCTATCCTACCTCAAGATGTCCTTGTGGCATCCCAGGATGTCCCTCTGTCTTCTTGATGTGTCACTGTCACCTCAGGATATCCCTGAGCCACCTCATGGTGTCCCCACTGCCACCCTAGGATGTTTCCATGACACCTTACTGTGTCCACCTGCCAGCCTAGAGTGGTCCCACATTGCTATGCAACATCACCACCCTGCCCCAGGAAGTCACCTTGTGGCCACTCTGCTGTGACCCTGGCTTTACCAACCCTTGTCCCTGCACAACATTGATTTTGTCACACCCCTCTTTCTCCCCCATGACCTCAACCTTGTTCCCCAACATGTCCCTGTCCCCAGGGTAGAGAGCAATGTCAGACAAGGAGTTCACACAGGACTGCTTCTGGCTCCTTTGTGAAGGACACAATGGTGAGGAGACAGCGGGGGACATGGGGAGGAGGTGATATGGCCATGGGCATGCAGTCGTGGGTCTCTTTGTGTGAAGCTCTGTATCACTACCTCAAAAAAGTTGTTTCTTGGCAACTCTCTAATCTGTAGACAGAAAAGAGGAGATCTGTGCCACAACTGTGCTACAGAAAAGGCAGCTGAGAGGAGACATCTGCTTCCTACAGCTCCCTGAAAGGAGCTTGGATTGAGGTGGAAGTTGCTAAATATCAGGTGATGGAACAAGAGGAAATGGCCCAAAATTTTGCCAGAGGAGGTTTAGGTTGGAGATTAGGAAGAATTTGTTTGTTGCAAGAGTGGTCAGGCATTGGAACAGGCTGCCCAGGGAGTCACTGTCCCTGGAGGTGTTCAAGAAACCTATGGACATAGCACTTTGGGGCATGGTTTAATAGCCATGGTGGTGTTAGGTTGATGGTTGGACTTGACCTTAGAGGCCTCTTCCAACCAAAACAATTCTATGATTCTATGGCTTATGAAGACATGTCCAAGAGGCATATATAGCCAGTGCTCCCTTGGGACCCCACTACTCTTTCATCCAGTATAACCTACCCTCCAAAACCACAGAGAAGGCTCACCAAGTCTCCTTGTTCCCCTCTAGATGACTGAATTCTGTTAAGAGATGGCACTGGTGTATCCTGTGGCTTGATGAGCTAATGCACCAACATGGCCCCAAAACCTCATTAAGTTAACTTAAAGAAGACTGTTTTTTTTTCCCCAGTGATAAAGTCAATCGTGTCTGCCTTTGCAAAAATAAAGTCATAACTAAAATAAGCCTTGCTCTGTGTCAGCTTTATTTATGGTAAGCTGCAATTACTTCTTATTCCTCCTTGCTATCTGAACAAACAGCTGGAATCAGTGGCTCTCCTCAACTTACTCCCACAGAAAATGTCAGCAGGATCTAATTATCTGAATGAAATGCACTTTTGCTGATGCCTGCTTTCTTATCTGCACAGGACTTGAGCTAGGTGTTCTTCCTGGTCTAGATGTGAGTTTGCACATTTCATTCTTTTCCTGGGAAAGGTGTTCAGATCTACACACCCAGCATAGGACTGAGCTGGAGCAAAGCAAGCCTTGGGTGAAAAGGCTGAGAAACGCCGTGGCGCCAGGTGAAGGATTTCTGGCAAGACCCTCAGGTGGTTTTAAGGATTTCCCTTTCCTTTGCAACACGATGGGTGCTGGTTCAGAGAATCATAGAATCAACCAGGTTGGGAGAGACCTCCAAGATCATCCAGTCCAAACTATCACCCAGCCCTAGCCAGTCAACTAGACCATGGCACTAAGTGCCTCAGCCAGGCTTTGCTTCAACACCTCCAGGGATGGTGACTCCACCACCTCCCTGGGCAGCCCATTCCAATGCCAATCACTCTCTCTGCCAACAACTTCCTCCTAACATCCAGCCTGTACCTACCCCGATACAACTTGAGACTGTGTCCCCTCATTCTGTTGCTGGTTGCCTGGGAGAAGGGACCAACCCCCACCTGGCTACAGCCTCCCTTCAGGTAGTTGTAGACAGCAATGAGGTCAGCCCTGAGCCTCTTCTTCTGCAGGCTGCACACCCCCAGCTCCCTCAGCCTCTCCTCATAGGGTTTGTGTTCCAGGCCCCTCACCAGCTTTGTTGCCCTTCTCTGGACACATTCCAGCACCTCAACATCTCTCTTGAATTGAGAGGCCCAGAAGTGGACACAGCACTCAAGGTGTGGCCTGACCAGTGTTGAGTACAGGGGAAGAATAACCTCCCTTGTCCTGCTGGCCACACTGAATCATCACAGAACTTTAGAGGTTGGGAGGGACCTCCAGAGATCATCCAGTGCAAACCTCCCTGCCAAAGCAGGATCACTTAGGGTAGTTCACACAGGATCAGGCACCCAGCATCCTTACCAGCTGCAGTTTGCCTTACGCATTTCTGCAGGGAATGGCTCAGTGGGAATAAGCTGAATAACACTTGGGAAGGAGTAAGGTATATAAATAGGCTGACAACTCAGGTGCCCACTCCTCTAAACAAATCTCTATCTGCCAAAAAAACACACTTAACATTGACTTAAATTAAGGAGAAGGTAAATCATAGTATCATAGTATCATAGTATCATCAGGTTGGAAGAGACCTCACAGATCATCAAGTCCAACCCTTTACCACAGAGCTCAAGGCTAGACCATGGCACCAAGTGCCACATCCAATCCTGCCTTGAACAGCCCCAGGGACGACGACTCCACCACCTCCCCGGGCAGCCCATTCCAGGGTCCAATTACTCTCTCAGTGAAGAACTTTCTCCTCACCTCGAGCCTAAATTTCCCCTGGTGCAGCCTGAGGCTGTGTCCTCTTGTTCTGGAGCTGGCCACCTGAGAGAAGAGAGCAACCTCCTCCTGGCCACAACCACCCCTCAGGTAGTTGTAGACAGCAATAAGGTCACCCCTGAGCCTCCTCTTCTCCAGGCTAACCAATCCCAGCTCTCTCAGCCTCTCCTCGTAGGGCTGTGCTCAAGGCCTCTCCCCAGCCTCATCGCCCTTCTCTGGACATGCTCAAGCATCTCAATGTCCCTCCTAAACTGGGGGGCCCAGAACTGAACACAGTACTCAAGGTGTGGTCTAATCTTGCAAGACTTAGTAACAAAGTGGCACTGAAGATTATAGAAGCATAGAACTGTTTTGGTTGGAACAAAAGACCTCTATGAGAAGAGGCTAAACCCCAAATCACTCCAACCTCCTCTCAGGAAGCTACAGGTCTACCTCTCAGCTTCCTCCTCTCCAGACTACACAACCCAAATCCCCTCAGCTGCTCTTCATAAAGCTTGTTCTCTGGGCTGTTTAGTAGCACCTGCACTGATAGGATGAGGGGTGATGGGTTCGAACTGGAGCAGGGTAGAGTTAGGTTGACATGAGGAGGAAGTTCCTCACACAGAGTAATGAAAGGGTTGGACTTGATAATCTATGAGGTCTCTTCCAACCTTGGTGATACTTGGGCCCCCCAGTTTAGGAGGGACATTGAGATGCTTGAACGTGTCCAGAGAAGGGCAAGGAGGCTGGGGAGAGGCCTTGAGCACAGCCCTACGAGGAGAGGCTGAGGGAGCTGGGATTGGTTAGCCTGGAGAAGAGGAGGCTCAGGGGTGACCTTATTGCTGTCTACAACTACCTGAGGGGTGGTTGTGGTCAGGAGGAGGTTGCTCTCTTCTCTCAGGTGGCCAGCACCAGAACAAGAGGACACAGCCTCAGGCTGTGCCAGGGGAAATTTAGGCTTGAGGTGAGGAGAAAGTTCTTCACTGAGAGAGTCATTGGACACTGGAATGGGCTGCCCGGGGAGGTGGTGGAGTCGCTGTCCCTGGAGCTGTTCAAGGCAGGATTGGACGTGGCACTTGGTGCCATGGTCTAGCCTTGAGCTCTGTGGTAAAGGGTTGGACTTGATGATCTGTGAGGTCTCTTCCAACCTTGATGATACTGTGATAGTGTGAAATACTAGAACAGGCTGTCCAGAGACGTGGTGGAGGCCACATCCCTGGAGACATCCAAGGTCAAACTTGATGGGACCCTGCACAAGCTGGTCTAGTTGGAGATGTCCCTCGTCACTGCAGGGGGATTGGACAAGACGACCTTTGAGGGTGCCTACCAACCTGTGGTTCTGTGATTTGCCGGCAGTGCTGCCATTCCTTCACCAGCCCAGCAGATGGTAACATTCCCTCACATATGGGCTCTGCTTTTCCTTGGCGAGTCTGAAAGGAGAGCTTTCCTTACTCCATCGCCCTGCACGGCTAAAAGAAAACCTCAGAGAAACTACTCTGGCTTTTGGTGCTGCATAACTGCCCCCAGGCTCATCAGGGTTGCTCAGAAGCTACGCAGAGCAGCTTTCCTTTACCATATTTCCTCTGTTAGCTCGTCAGTTGTTGAAGTGTTCCCCCCCCCAGTCTGAATTGCAGAGTTAGCTTCTAACCCCCCCTTAAAAAAAAACAAAGGCATTATCCCAGGCTCTTGACCACTTTATGCCATGTGTGATTCTCACTGACAGCTTTAGGAGAACAGAAAGACTCAGTGATCTCGGACTCCAGAATCCCAATCTGGTACACCCCACATAAGGAGGGCATCAAACTGCTGGGGTGGGTCCAGAGGAGGCCACAAAAATGATCAGAGGGCTAAGCATCTCCCTCATGGGGACAGGCTGAGGCAACTGGGTTTGTTCAGTCTGAAGAAGAGAAGGCTCTAGGGAGACTTCGGAGCAGCCCTCCAGTACCTGAAGGGGGCTACAAGAAAGCTGAAGAGGGACATTTTGCAAGGGCTTGTAGTGATAAGAGGAGAGGGAATTGATTGAAGCATGAGGTAGGTATATTTAGATTGGATAATAGAAAGAAATTCTTGACAGGGAGGGTGGTGAGACACTGGAACAGGTTGCTCAGGGAGGTTGTGGATGCCTCCTCCCTGGAGATGTCCAAGGCCAGGCTGAATGAGGCCTCATCAGCCTGGTTTACTGGAAGATGTCCCTGCCCATGGTGGGGGTGAGGGGGTGGAACTAGACGATCTGTGAGGTCCTTTCTGACCTGAACCATACTGTGAATCTATTAATCTCAAAGGTCTCTCCCAACCTCCACAATCCTATGATTCTAAGTGACATTGGCAAAGATGAAAGCAAACTTCACTCAGGTGTGTGAAAGAGCCTCAAGTGTTGATTGCTGGCATGAGGAATTAATTCCTACCCAACTGTTTGATCTTGCAAACTTTTATAATGCTGCAAAGACATCTTTCCTGATGAATGATGACTCAGAACAGAGCTTTTCACTTGGCATTTGATAATTCATTTCAATTGCAGCAGGAAATAATTGTTCTGTTGAAGCATACCAGGATGTACTTTACTCTGGCCCTAATGAGTACATTACAACGGGCAACTCATCCTTGTCTGATTTTAGCACAGGCCACAAACTTTATGGCTGACTCATTATTCAGTAACCTCTCAGTCCTAAAGAATAAAAATCTAATGGGTTGCAACATTTTAATAATGGCATTTCCCCATTTCATAAATCACTGGGCCATTCACTGCTTTGTTGAAAGCATCCTGGAATCTTTGGGAGTACTGTTGGTGAACATCATGTCCTGTTTTCACTATTTTTGGTGTACTCTGCCATTTAGATTTTTTTTCCCCCCAAATAAAGTGCAAAACAGCTGCTGGAATCCAAAGCACAAACTCAAGTGTGCAACTGCATCTTTGAGCCTCTTTGTTGACCATTCAGATGACCAGATAAAAATGGCAGAACAAAAGGACAACATTTCCAGACTAACCCTTAGAATCATAGAATGGTTTGGGTTGGAGATGACCTTCAAGATCATCTAGTTCCCAACTCCCCCACCATGGGCAGGGACACCTCCCACTAGACCAGGTTGCTCAAGGCCCCTTGAACACCTCCAGAAAGGGGGCATCCACAGCCTCCCTGGCCAGCCTGTTTCAGTGTCTCATCACCCTCACTGTCAAGAATCACTTGAGAAAGAAATTGCTCTGCTGCATCAGCAACCCTTACTTCACTCAGAATGTTGGAGATGCTTACTTCCCAGAGAGTCCTTTTTGAATTTGTTCCCCCTAGAAAAGACAAAGAGGACTCTTTGGCTACCCAACTTGTTGGGGGCACAGAGGTGTAGTGAAAGTGCAGATCAGCCCTTGCAAGAGTTGTCAGGTTTCAGAAAGCTGTATGATCCATGTGGTAGGAGGATCATACAGTGCAGACTGTGTTTTTAATTCTCACCATGGCAGCCTAACTGCATTCAGGGATGGTGAACAAACAAACCAAAATGTGCCCAAGAAGGCAGATGTCATCCTGGGGTACATTAAGAAGTGTGCATCCAGCACATCAAGGGAGGTTCTCCTTCCCCTCTACTCTGCCCTAGTGAGACCACATCTGGAGTACTGTGTTCAGTTCTGAGCTCTCTAGCTTAAGAGGGACAGGGGAATGGCAGAAAAAGTCCAACAGAGGTTATGAGGATGATTTAGGGGCAGGAATATCTCCCTGATAAAGAAAGGCTGTGACACTTGGGGCTATTTATCCTGGAAAAGAAAAGGCTGAGAGGAGATCTTATTAGTGCTTATAAATATAGAAACAGGAACACAGAGAGTTCCCCCTCAAGACTAGGAGAAGCTTCTTTGCTGTGAGGGTGCTGGCACACTGGAACAGGCTGCCAGGAGAGGTTGTTGAGTCTCCTTCTCTGGAGATTTTCAATGATACATTCCTCTGTGGCCTGCCCTAGGTGATCCTGCTTTGGCAGGTGGGTTGGACTCGATCTAGAGAGGTCCCTTCCTACCCCTAGCATTCTGTGATTCCATGATTCTGTGTCTCTACAGTAATGAAAGAGAATTCATTGTGCCACTGGAGACTGAAGTTGCATGGCCCCGTGGGTAATAAATTGCTGCTATTCAGGCTCATGAAAGCATCAAGGCAAGCTGATGCAGAGTACTCTAATGACCATTACCATCGACTGCAGAGGAAAAGGCTGTTACTGCAGTACAGCTCAAAATGTACTGTAAATTGGGTAAAGGTACAGCTGTGCTCATGCACTGAGACAGCCTCTGGTTTTATTCAGCCTGACAGACTCTGATCTTCAAATTTAGGTTTCATCTATGTGAGCTGAATGCTCTTAGTATTTATGTATCCTAGGTGGAAGAGAAGCTGCAAAGTCAGTGGGCATGTTAACAGCTGCTCCATGGAATCAGGCAATCATTTCCACTGAAAGAGATCTTCAAGTCCAACTATCAATCCAAGATCCAACACCATCATGGCCATTAAATCATGTCCCAAAGTGCCATTTCCACACATTTCCTGAGCACCTCTAGCTGGGTAGCACAAGCTTTGGGGAAAGGGAAGGCAGTGGAGAGCAATGTCCAGACACCATCCAACATTGCACTGTTACATTTCTGCAAAGCCACCTTCTTATACCTCACATCAAACAAGACCACTATGACAAGAGTGTCTCTAAATGAAGCTAAGGATCTCTGAGGCTTTCTATGTTGCCCAGAAACATGTGGAATCATAGAATGGTTTACGTTGGAAGAGACCTCAATGATCATCCAGTCCAACTCCCAGCCATAGGCAGGGACACCTCCCACTAGAACAGGTTGCTCAAGGCTTCATCCAGCCCAGCCTTCATCCACCTCCAGGGAGGGAGCACCCACAACCTCCCTGTGCAACCTGCTCCAGTGTCTCACCACCCTCACTGTGAAGAGCCCAGTGGTTTAATATCTATGGTGGTCTTAGGTTGATGGTTGAACTCAATGATCTTAGAGAGCTTCTCCAACCAAAACAAGTCTGTGATTCTATGGTAAACTCTGTTAGTTGCTCTGTCATCCAGTCACCCCTTTCCATCAGAGAAGTGGAATCAAGAAAAGGAGAGAAAACCCACAGGCTGAAGTGAAAACAGCTTCATGAAATAGCCAAATTAACATCAATGTCAACACAAGAGATGTGAAGTTTTACTCAGCAAAAGTGCAGCAATCATGAAGTCCAGAAAGACAATGTTCAAGAGACGGAAGAGAAGCCACTGAGGGGGAATGCAAGCATGAAGCCTGAGCAGAGGACTCATAGGAGATTCCCATCACCAAACTTCCACCTTTATATATATTGTGACAGTCATGGTCTGGGATACACATGGACCCAACTCAGCTCAGCTGTCCTGGATGACTCAGAGCTGCTTATGGTCTGCAGCCCATAGCTGGCTTGGGATTCTGTCCCAGCAAGACCAGTATAAACACTTCACAGACAATTACACTGCCACAAAGAACCAATAGTTTTGCTTCTGCACCACACAAATGCAGACTTTGCTCCCTGCTGCACACAAGCCAAATCTCCCAGAATGAGCATGGTTAGAAAAGAGCTCTAGGACCATCAATGTCTTTGACCAAAGTATAACCTTACCTCCTTCTAAAGGTTATTTGGTTTACATTTGAGTATTCATGTATCACCTCTTTGACTGAAAACAAGAAAGGGCAAGCATAAAGTCTCTTGGCTGTGCCACATGGGCAGTGAAATTTATGGCATACTGTTACTCACAGAATCATAGAAGGGCTTGGTTTGGAAGGAACATTAAAGATCACCTAGTTCCAATCACCCTGCCATTGGCAGGGACAACTCCCACTAGGCCAGGCTGCTCAAGATCTCGTCTGACCTGGCCTTGAACACCTCCAGGGAGGAGGCATCCACAACCTCCCTAGGCAGTCTGTTCCAGCCTTTCACCACCTTCATTACCAAGCATTTTATTCTAGTGTCTGGTCTAAATCTTTTCTTTTCCATCTTAAAGCCCATTCTCCCTTGTCCAATCACTAGAAGCCAGGAGTCAGTATGATCCATCATTACCCTGGGATTTTCTGTTTGAAGTCAGTCAACAACTCTCATCTTCTGTTTTCCTTTGTCTGGGTCCTTCATAGAATCATAGAATTGTTTTGGTTGGAAAAGACCTCTAAGATTGTCAAGTCCAACCATCAACCTAACCTAACCTAACCACAGTACTATGGTCATTCATGGTTGATTTTGCCTTTTGGTTGTTGGAGTCTTTTTCTTGAGGGTGCTATGTATTCAATTTTGGATATTCTGGAGTCATCCAATCTGCCTATTTAAATCAGTTTATCACCTGGTAGGTTCATTGTAATCAAGGAACTGAGACAAGCAACTTTCAGTAAGGAAGCTGCCGGCAACACTTAGGCAGCCAACAGTGCAACAAATCATCCATGTGAGCCTCCTGTTCAGCACATGGGGTCAGACCTGTGTGTCCTAGGAACCAACTAATCCCCAGCTGGTTTGACATGTTGTAAATAAAGGTGGACATCTTAGCTAATGAATTAGCCATAGAGAAAACAAAGCACACCAATTACACGCAGCTGCTTTTAATGGTGGTAACCTTCCTAGAGAGTCAGGATGAAAGAAATACTCCCTGGGTGTTTGCTGACATAACTTGGTTGCTGAATAAACTCCCAGTAATTGCTAGCAAGCAGTCCACCCTTTGCCAGGCAAAATGGAGACTTTTCCTTGAGTGAAGCCCAGGAAAGACAAGTGTCTAAAAGATGGATGAGTTTTCTAAAGAGGTGCTCAGTGGTCTGCATGAATCACAGAATTATTGAATTGTTTCAGTTGAAAGAGACCTCTAAGATCATCAGGTCCAACCATCAACCTAACACCACCATGGCCATTAAACCATGCCCCAAAGTGCATGTCCATACATTTCTTCAACACCTGCAGCCTGTTACAATGCCTGACCACTCCTGCAGGAGCAAAATGTTTCCTAATCTCCAACCTAAGCCTCCCCTGGCACAATTTCGGGCTGTAAAGGTGAATCTTTAGGTGAGGCTGTAATCTAAATACTGATTATGCCCAGAGCATCACCAAGTAAGTGTAGAGATCAAGGAATGAATCACAGCTTTTTCTTTTTAGTTCCTTCTGAGTTTCCAAATGTCATTGAGAAGCTGCAGAGAAATAGCTCATGTAACTCTTGACTTCTCTGGGTTTTTTTTCTTCCTCATATCTGTGAAGAGCAACAGGATTGGTGAGACACTGAAACACATTGTCCAGGGAGGTTGTGGCTGCCCCCTCCCTGAATTTGTTAAAAGCCAGCTTTGGATGGGGCCTTGAGTAACCTGTTCCTGCCCATGGCAGGGAGACTGGAACTAGCTTATTTTAAGGTCTCTTCCAACCAAACCCATCCTATGAATCGATAAATTTATGACTCAGGTCACCAGTCAGATGATGAACATTGATGGGCATTTACCAATAGGTGTGGTGGGCTGGGAAATTCCTCTCCACATTAAAATTTACCAGGCCACTGTCCATATTAACGTTGAAGGTTGCATAAACAATTCCTCATTGCTGGTAACGCTTTTTTCCACATGCCTCCAGACCTTCTTAGCTATTGACTTGTCATGACATCATCACTACTGCACCTTTCCCTAATTCAGAAGAAACTCAAGAAAGCAGCTGATGTTTTGTTGGACATGCAGTGTGTAAAAAATGGGACCTGATCAAGCATTTGTCTTTCTAGGTCAGTGTTTCGCTGTGTTTGTTTGATTCTTTGTCTATTTATGACCATACTGGAATCTATTCCAAAGCATAAGAGCCTGAAACAGCCAAAAGCACTTCTGTTTAGACATTAAGTTCAAGATCAGAAGTTCTGCTGAGTGACAGCTGTAGAAGAAGTAAGTGCTAAATGCTGTCAGCCTGCCCAGATTAGTCTCCTTCAGGCAGATAGCTATCTGGAAATAGTAGCTCATCCACATGGAACAGTTGTTCAGTGTCTGCACTGAACAAAATCTTGTTTGTCTTTACTCATTTTCAGCTCACAAAAACAAAACAGAAGGTTGTCTCTATTACAGTTTAATGAAATCTCTATCAGTTGGAGTCTTTTTCTTTCTGTATTTGGAGCTCACAGTCCGTGTGTCACCCAAGTTGCCCAACAGTCATTGATTCTTTTGGACAATCAGTCTGTTTTATTCACCCATAGCTCTCCAAAACCCTCCTGTTCCAAACTCTCTCAGTCAGTCTCAGGTGGGCAAAAATCAGTTTGTATGATGTTTGGACATCTGACATTTGACACCTACCAGCTTGTGGTGTCATAATCTAGTGACTGCTGGTAGGGTAGAAGCATGATAATCATAGAGTCATAGAACTGTTTTGGTTGGAAAAGACCTCTATGATGGGAGGAGACCTCATCACTGTCTACAGCTACCTGAAAGGATGTTGTGGAGAGGTTGGTCCTGGTGTCTTCCCAGAGGCAAGTAGTGACAGAACAAGAGGGACTGGCCTCAAGCTGTGGCTGGGTAGGTTTAGACTAGATACTAGGAAAACCTTTTTCACAGCAGGAGTGGTCAGGCATTGGAATGGACTGCCCAGCGAGATAGTTGAGTCACCAACCCTGGATGTGTTTAAAGGTCATTTGGATTCTGTGCTTGGGGATATGGTTTAGGGTGAACCTTGTAGAGTAGGGATTTCAGTTGGTCCTTGTGCTGGTTTGAAGCAGGCTAGAATGTTTTGGTGAGAACTAGATCACAGGCTGTGAAAGGGAAACAATGGTGATGTCTACTTCACTCATAGGCTTGCTGAGAGGTATAAGAGCAAGAATCCAAACATAGATAGGGGAGTTGCTCTCTGAGATGTGGGCTGCATTTTTCTCTCTCTAACCTAACCTGATTAATTCACCTCATTCCTAACCCCCCTGGCCAACCCTCCATTCTTCCTTGGGCACAAGGCAACATCTGGGGTAAGGTAGAGAGGGGTGGGTGAAGGTGAAAGGGTGGTTGGGGCACAAGGCAACATCTGGGGTAAGGTTGACAGGGGTGGAAGAAGGTGAAGGGGTGGTTGAGAGCCCCTCCTGGGGACTCAGGTTTCTGGGAGAGGAGTTGTGTTTCTGTATTACCTTTTCCCTTGTCTATTTCTGTCTATAACTGTATATACTGTAAATATCTGCTTGTATATTGTGCTAGCTGTAAATATAAGCTTCATTCATATTTCCAGAGTTGGCTGAGTCTAGTCTGGGTGATTTCTAAAGTGGGGGATGGGTAACACCCAAACTATCACAGTCATGATGATCCTGAGGGTCTTTTCCAACCTGGATATTTCTGTGATTCTGTGGTCAAGTCAAACTGTTAACCCAATGCCACCGTGGCCATTAAACCACATCCCAAAGCTCACACATTTCTTGAACACCTCCAGGGGTGGTGACTACACCACCTCCCTGGGTAAACTGTTCCAATGCCTGACTGTAACAAAAGTCACAGGTGAAAGGAAGGATTAAGTATAGTTGAAAGGAGTCAATATTATTCTACAAACTGTGTTGTTTTAACTCACTCTTGTGACCTGACTCTGAAGGAAATGGCTTAATTAACTTCCTACCTATCTGACAATAAAGTTCAAAGGAAGCAAGAATTATTAAAATGTAAAATTACAAGAAAATCTATTCCTGAAATGTCTGATATTAGCTAAATACATATCTCCTAACTACATTTAATTACATCTCCTCTTCAAAAACATCCCCTGGTTTCCAGAATTGGGTCAGTTATTACAAATACCTTGGCCCATTTAAACAGTTCTGACTTTTGCAGTTCTGAAAATTGACTTACAGAATATTTATAATGTCACATATTTTGGGGTTTCAGTGAACAACATTGCCTCTAAAATGTCAATATTAAAATAAATCAGCTTAATCGTGGTTTCAGGGCAGTCAGAGACTTGCAGTTGGCTGTAACATTAAGGCAGAGAGGTGGTCATTGACTTAAAATTGTTTGGATTGGCAAGTAGAATCACAGAAACATAGAATCAACCAGGTTGGAAGAAACCTCCAAGATCATCCAGTCCAACCTATCCCCCAGCCCTAGCCAGTCATCTAGTTCCACTCCTCCTCCCATGGGCAGGGTCACCTTCCACAAGACCAGGTTGCTCGAGGCCTCATCCAACCTGGCCTTCAGGATCCCTGGGGAGGAGGTATCCACAACCCCCCTAGGCAACCTGTTCCACTGTCTCCACTACCCTCACTCTAAAGACTTCAGTGTGATATCTGTGAGGTGTTCAGGCTGCTGGGCATCCACAGTATCACAGTAGCACAGTATCATCAGGGTTGGAAGAGACCTCACAGATCATCAAGTCCATGATGATCCCTCCCTCTTACAGCAGGCTCCTTTGAAAAGTCTTTTCCCTTATGACCTTTCGGAATTGTGAAGGACTCAGAATTTAAATGGACCAGAATTAGTTGTGCTTGTTTTAAGAGAGAAGCTCAACCTTTATGTTACACAGGCTTGAATAGTTCTGCTGAAACCAAGGAGACTTTCTGAGTGCTTCTGTTTTCTGAGTTACTTCTTTTGCTGCTTAAGTAACTGAAACTTTGCTCCAGGTCATTTGGATGTGGTGCCTGGGGATATGGTTTAGGGGTGAATCTTGTAGAGTAGGGTTATCGGTTGGATTTGGTGATCCTGAGGGTCTTTTCCAACCTGAATATTTCTGTGATGCTGTGGTTAAAAACATGGGCATCACCAGCACTGAGTGAAAGCTCAAAAGCTATAAGCATGGAAATCCTGAAGGACAACATACCAAAGAGCCTTTTGTGGGCATTTCATGTTGATGTTCCACATTGGAGGTGCACATCTCCTTCCTCTGGCTATGTACAAATCTGGGCCATCAAACTGGGTTAAATATCAAACACAGCTAATGTCAGCAGTGTTATCAAGTCTCCACTTCTTCTGTACACTTCCATCCCACGTTTGCCTTAGAAGGAAGGGACACAGCTATGAGAGTCACCAAACCTTAGAATAATTAAGGTTGGAAAAGATCTTCAACACCATCGACTCCAACCACAACCCAGCTACAGTGACAACTAAGGTGTATCCTGAAGTGCCACATCTACATGCTTCTTGAACAACCTCCACTACCTCCTTGGGCAGCCTGTTCCACTGCCTGATTGCTCTGGAAACAAAGTTTTTTCCTAATACCCAACTTATACCTGTCCTGACACAATTCCAGGCCATTTCCTCTCATGGTATCACAAGTTACATGGAGAAGAGACCTGCACCAGCCTCACTGCAACCTCTTTCCAGGAAGCTGTAGAGAGCAATGAGGTCTATCCTTAGGCTTCTCCTCCCAACCCTAAACAATCCCAGTCTGAAGAGGACAAACAAGCTGAGTGGGACCCCAGTTAGGAGAAATGACAGAGTAATGCTCCCATCATAGCTCAAGCCATACACACTGCCTCTGAAACCATGTGGTCTCCCCACAGATGCAGAAACATGTTTCCACCAGGCTGACATGCAGGTTAGGGGCTGAGCAAAGGAGGCAAGCACAACTACCACTGGCTTCAAATGTTGGCAGAGTGAAAGGTCCAGAAGGCTAAAGTGAGAATCATGCAAGGACCATTCAGTACAGGCAGAGTCATGAGCAGATGGTTCAAAACAAGTTATGTACCATGACTACACTTTGCTCTCTTACAGCTCCCTGAAAGGAGGTTGGAGTAAGGTGGGAGTCAATCTCTTGTCCCTAGTATCAGGTGACAGAATGAGAGGAAATAGCCTGAAATGATGTCAGCTTAGATATTGTGTTTAGCTTAGATATTAGGATGTGAGGAAATTCTTTCTCCACTGCAAGAGTGGTCAGGCATTGGAACAGACTAGGTGGTGGAGTCACCATCCCTGGGGGTGTTCAAGAAATGCGTGGACATGGCACTTCTGGTGTAAAATGGAGCTAATCAGCACATTCCCCCCCTCCCAAACTCCCCCCTTGCATTCAGCCTCTTTTCAAGTATCTGTCTATGATTCCTGGCTTTTGTATCACTGAAGGGCCTGGAGATACAAACAGCTCTCCCCAGCAGAAAAATGCACGGGCAGAAGTTAATGCCAGGTTCCACCATATGTTGCTTTAATTGGAGAGAAGGAAGAGTAAGGTAACTGAGCCAAGCTTTCAAGAAGCTAGTATCAGGTGGTAGAATGAGAGAAAATGGCCTGAAATTGTGTGATGGGAAGTTTAGGTTGGACATTAGGAAGAATTTCTTTGCTGCAAGAGTGGTCAGGCATTGAAACAGGCTGCCTGAGGAGCTGGTGAAGTCATCACCCCTGGAGGTGTTCAGGGAATGTGTGGACACAGCACTGTGGGACATAGTTTAATGGCCATGGTGGTGTTAGGTTGATCATAGGATGTTAGGGGTTGGAAAGGACCCAAAGAGATCATCGAGTCCACCCCCCCTGCTGGAGCAGGACAATACTATCTAACACAGATCACAGAGGAACACATCCAGACAGGCCTCAAAAGTCTCCAGAGAAGGAGACTCCACAACCAGTGATCTTTAGGAGTCTTTTCCAGCCAAAACAACTCTACGATTCTGTGATTCTATGTCACTTTCCCAAGCAGGGGGAGGAAGCATCAGTGAAGACTGAAAACAAACATCTGAAAACAGAAATCCCAGTCAGCAGATGCCAGACATGAAAGTGAGAGAGTTTGGGATGAAGTAGCATATTCCTGCAATTGTCACTGCTGATGGTTTGACAGCATTACAAAGGAAATAATCTGCCCATCTTTGAAATATGCATCTGAACGTCTGTTCCATTAAACACACATCAGGATGGGGCCACCTGTTCCAGTCATGCTTGATAATGAATGGTATGCAGAGATAATATACCTGCCTGGCCTTGTGAATGTTCTGCAGGGAAAAAAAACCCTCAAAATTAGGTAATGTAAGTCAAATTTGGATGGATAGTCCTGTTCCAGTCAATTTTAAACCCAGTGCCCCTTAATTACTTTGTTGCCAGACTTGGAAGCCCTTCAAATAATGAGAGGGGGAAAATAAAGCTTCTTGACAGTTGAGAGCCAAAGAACATAATTTCTTTGCAAGGTCCATCAGTTACCCACAGATGACAGCAAATCTCCATGTAGATCAACCAGAGAGGTAGTAGAAAATGGAAGTAAGCTTTGGCACACACACTTTTAAAAGCTATTACAGCTGACATTGCCATGACTAAAGATAGAGCAAGGGAGGCTGCCATCGACATCCCACTGAAATCAGTAGGAGTCTTCCATCTAACCTGCAGGACAGGGAGCAAGCCTTGATGTGGAGGCTGTCTCTGCCCGTGGCAGGGTGGTTGGAACTAGGTGATCTTTAAGGTGCCTGCAACTCAAACCATTCTACAATCCAATTCAAAGAAAACAAACAAAAACCCAACTCTGAAAGAAAAGGCACTAATTAGGAGCAGGAAAGGGGCTAAATGTAAGCATGTACTAATGCCATTGATGTAGGTATGGAAGAATTTTGAACATCACAGAACTGCAGAATAGTAGGGGTTGGAAAAGACCTCTGGAGACCACCAGTCCAATGCTTATATGAAACCAGGATCCCCTAGGGCAGGCCACACAGGAATGTATCCAGACAGGCTTTGAAAGTCTCCAGAGAAGAAAACTCCACAATCTCTCTGAACAGACTGTTCCAGTGCTCTGACACCTTTGATGTAAAGAAGTTTCTGTTCATGTTTAAATGGAACTTCAGGTTTATGCTCATTACCTGTTTTCCTATCAACTGGCACCACTGAGAAGAGCTTGGCCCCATCTTCCTGACATCCACCCCTTAGGTATTTATAAGCATTAACAAGATCTGCCCCTCAGCCTCCTCTTCTCCAAGATAAACAGCCCCAGCTTATGTTCTGGTTGAAACCTGAGATTCTTTTAATAGCTTCTCAAAAAACCCTTTGTCTGAGGGAACCTCACTCTCGCATCCACGTGGAGCAGCCATGGGTTTAGGCCATCTGCTAAACCTTGGGGTGGAAATTTCTTCCTTGGAAGTTTTCTTGCCTGGACATTTAAGCACTTGAAGCTGTAGGTGTCTCTGCTAGAATGACTGTGAAGTGCTGTAAATCAGCAAGAGATGAGAGGATAATCTGAACATCTCAGGCACCAGTTTCTGCCTGTTGGGCTCTCACATGATGTTGACTCTGCAAAGTATCACTGCCAAATGAGTTTGTTCCAGAGGAGCTCTTGGACTGCTATCCCACCATGGCATTTCATTAGCTGCTGTGCTAAAAGGGAGACGAATCACGCCAAGGGCTCACCGTGCTTCAGTGTTTCCCAGTTTATCCAGCCCATGCATGGCTTCCTCGGGTAGCAGCTGTGTGAAATGCACAAACAACTCTCCCTTCTTCGTCAAGCACTCTTCTCTTGAGCAACAAGCCTGTACAGCCATGGGGTCTGTAAGTCACTTGTCCCTTTGATGGTGCTTAGTCTCAGGTACCTGTCTGTCACAAACCAAGTGCACCCCTCTCTACTCTGCACCTGAAGTACTATGGCCAGTTCTGGTCCCCTCATCGTAAGAAGGACGTGGAATTGTTGGAGAGGGTCTGCAAAGGTGATCAGAAGTCTGGAACACCTCTGTTTTGAGTACAGGCCTCTAGAGTTGGGGCTGTTTAGCTTGGAGAAGAGAAGGCTCTAGGGAGAATTTATAGTGGCCTTTCAGTATCTGGAGGGGCCCTATGAGAAAGCTGAAGAGGTACAATTTACAAGGCCTGACAATCTTCTAACCTCTTGGTTAAGAATTCTACAGAAGGACCTTCCCCTTGCTGTCTATGCCCCAGCTTTCATAGAATTGCTTTGGTTGGAAAAGACCTTTAAGATCATTGAGCCAAACCATTCTCTAACTCTACGGAGTCTGGTGCTAAACCATGTCACTCAGCATCACATCTTTTAGACATTTGCATGGATGGGGATTCAACCACCTCCATCATCTCCTTATTTCTATTTTTACCCATCTGTCTAGTGATGCCAAAGCCCAATAACTGAAATCAAGCCCATACAGCATTTCAAGCTCTAAAAACCTTCATCCTCACAATGAGTTCTTCAAAATAGTTTGACTGCAGTGAAGGAAGCACGAAAAAAAAGGGGGATTTTGATAAATTGCCCTCATCTTGAAGAGTCTGAAAGTTCTTTTTTACCAGTTGCACTGACTTCAATTCTTGAACTAAACTTTTCTTTCAGTTCAGTTACTCATTCAATCATTAAACTCCTAACTCAGGCAGACTTTGAAATACTTGAATTTTAGCAATACTGCTAAGACTCCAGTGATAATCTCTTTGACAAACAAGTCAAGCTTACCTCCAAGACACATCTGGCAAGAAAGTTATGAACTCCACAAAACAGCTTTACTGCCCTCAACCGAGCTAGTGTGCTTCCTGGTGCCTTGCCAGAATCTTTACCAGAAGGCAAAGCCTGTCATAGTGGACACAATAAATGGAAAGCTCCCTTCTTTGCAGTAGCCCTTTCTGTATTTAAAAACTATCACCATGTCTCTGCTCCATTTTCTCTTCCACAGATTGCACACAACCAATTAGTTCAATCATTCATTGCAGGTCATGTTTTCTAGCTCTCTGACCATTCTTACACTGAATAATAAGTGCTCTGTGAAAAGCAAAGAAAAAAAATGAATCAAATTTATTGTACTGCTTATTATTGTTATTATTAAAATTAATGATTCGATCACAATGCATTTCATTGGGTTTATTGCTAATCTAGCTTTACCTTTCATGCTTAATAACACGTGCATGGGTTGTGCTTCTCTCTTATGTTCTTCTCTCACAGTCTGTGTGAGAGGTATTTCAGCAAACAAAAAGTCTGCAAGTCAAGCATGCATGCTCTCAGGTTTAAGAAACAGAGATAGAATTAGAGAATCATAGAATCAACCAGGTTGGAAGAGACCTTCAAGATCATCCAGTCCAACCTAGCACCCAGCCCTAGCCAGTCAACTGGAAAAGACTTCCAAGATCATTGAGTCCAGCCATCAACTCAACACCATCATGGCCATTAAACCATGTCCCAAAGTGCCATGTCTTTACTTACAGCAACCTTCCAGTAACTGAAGGGACCTACAAGAGAGCTAGGGAGGGACATTTTAAGAGGGCTTGTAGAGACAGGATGAGGTGGGACAGATTGAAGCTTAAGGAGCTTTAGAATGGATATTAGGAAGAAATTCTTTACAGTGAGGGTGGTGAGACACTGGAATAGGTTGCCCAGGGAGGCTGTGAATATTCCTTCCTTGGAGTTATTCAAGGCCAGGTTGGATGTGGCCTTGATTGACCCACTCTAGTGTAAGATGTCCTTGCCCATGGCAAAAAGGTTGCGTAGCATCTAACAACAAAGCTTCTGAAGTCCTACACAGTACCAAAATAACCTTATGATCCATGCATAAAGACTCCATGGAATACTTCCATGAATGTATCATTGGGAAAAAGCTGTCTGAAATGACTGCAAGGAGAAACACTGAAATGTTTCTGCTAAAGCAGAGGGTCATAAATTAAGGTGAACAGAATTCATGGTTCCTATTACCCCAAGTGCTATACAGAGGGATATCTGGATTGGAGGAGGTCTTGAGCAACCTGCTCTAGTGGGAGGTGTCCCTGCCCATGGCAAGGGGCTTGGAACTTGATGTTCTTTAAGGTCTCTTCCAGCCCAAATATTCTATGAATCTATGAATCTGACAATCAAAGTGTTAATCCAATGGCAAAATGAAGACTTTTCATGCAGCCTGCTCCCTTAAGAGCTGCATTCTGAGAAAAAAAGAAAGGGAAGATAAAAGCTGCTATAAAGCTGTGCAATTTAGGGGAGAAAGAAGAGGAACAAAACCAGAGGGGAAGAAAAGAGGAACAAAAGAAACTCACTCATAAAAAGGAGAACAAAGAATATCCACTAAAGACAAGAGAAAGGCTGGCATCAAAAGAGGTTTTCAGCTTCAGAAAGAATTCAGCAGACAGGCGCTGCAGGTGATACCACCACCAAAACCCCTCTGCAGAGAGAGGTACTCCTGCAGGACATGCTGCGGGTGTAGGGGTTAGGAGGGAAAGTGTGATTTGACAGGACTGAACTTTGGAGGGATTCTTTGAGCATCAGGATTCAAGCTGTTTTCCAGTTCCTAAGTGAAGCCTAGTGATCTGTTTCACCTTTTGGGTTACTCTTCCGACTCTCTTGTTATTTTTGCACTCCTGTTTCAGTGAGCTCTACTAATTAAAAAAGACAATGGCTTTGAATTTTCCTCACAGAGAAATATATTCCCAAAGGAAAACTTCTATTTGTATATAAGTGTATAATGTCTCCACTGGAAGACTCTTGTGAGGGACACCTAAGAAAAGGAATGGGATATGATCAGAATGTTATGGACTGCTCTAGTTTCTTATTTCCCTCCATAAAATTCATTAATATCATTGACTTCCCCAGGCCATGTAATTCCTGACATCCCTCAAAGGATGCTCAGCATCCTAATGCAGCCCACAAAAGCGTCACACCCGTGAGTCTCTGTCACTAGAATCAATTATTCATCATGCCATGCATGTGCTTGCTTTTGTTAATTGGTGGCCTTGCCCCTGCAAAGGCACTGCTGGGAGGACTGATCTTCCCCCCAGGAAAGCAAGCACCTGTGGTTTTGCACTTGCAGGAGTCTGAGGAGCTGAAAGAGACTCCCTCTGCTCCAGGGCCACGAAGATTACAGGGGGACTGGGACAACTAATATTAATGAGGCTAGTGAGGGGACTGGAGCACATGGCCTACGAGGAGCATCTGAGGGAGCTGGGGTTGTTCAATCTGGAGAAGAGGAGGCTGAGGAGAGACCTCATTGCTCTCTACAGCTCTCTACAGGGAGGTTGGAGCAAGGAGGGGACAGCCTCTTCTCCTTGATGACAAGGGACAGGACTCAGAGAAATGGTTACAAGCTGTGCCAGGAGAGGTTTAGGCTACCAGTTAGGAAATATTTCTCCATTGAAAGAGTTATCAAACATTGGAATGGTCTGCCCAGGACATTTCTGGAGTCATCATCCCTGGGGGTGTTCAAAAGGTATGTGGACCTGGTGCTTAGGGATGTGGCTTGGTGTTGACCCTTTGGTGCCTGGTTGAAGGGTGGACTGGAGGATCTCGGAGGTCTCTTCCAACCAGATCGATTGTGTGGCTCTGAGAGAAGGCAACTATGGCTGCTGATTTCACAGAGGGCTGTCACCTGCTGACAGTATCAGAGTGTCACAGTATGGTAGGGGTTGGAAGGGGCCTCTGGAGATCTCAGAGTCCAACCACCCCTGCCAAGGCAGGTTCACCTAGAGAAGGTCACACAGGAACACATGTGTGGGCAAAGTGGCAAAGTCTGCAGAGACTGGTCCCACCCTCCTGACAGCCACCCTTTCAGTGTTGATCATCACTGATGAGATCCCCTCTCAGTCTTCTCTTTTCCAGACTAAAAAGACTCAGCAACACAAGTGTGAGGTGAAGGTGGATGTTAGATGACTGCAGCTGTAAGCCAAATGTTCTTGTTTAAAATGATCTAATGGCTTAGAAAGTTCAGCCACAGTCAGAAGATGACTGTTGTTTGGTTCCAGCATCCCATGGAGAGGGTCAGGAGAATGACTTGGTGACCAGAAGTGTGCCTTTGCCCTTACAGGAATTGATATTCCCATCCCTGGGTGTGTGCATGCAGACCTGGCACTTAGAGAAATAGTTTAGTGTCAAATCTCCAGCACTGGCTTGAAGCTTGGACTGGATGATCTTTGAGGCCTCTTCCAGCCAGATACATTCTCTTATTCTGTGATCTCTCTGAGGAAAGACTGAGAGAATTTGGTCTTTTTAGTCTGGAAAAGATAAGACAGAGGTGAGGATCTTATGAGTGCTGATCAATACTTGAGGGGTGGGCGTCAGGAGGATGGGACCAGTCTTTTTTCAGTGGTGCCCAGCGACAGGACAAGGGGTAATGGACACAATCTTGAACATAAGAAGTTCCATCTAAGGATGAGGAGGAATTTCTTTAATTTAGGGTGATGGATTCCTGGAACAGGCTGCCCAGAGAGGTGGTGGAGTCTTTATCTCTGGAGGCACTCAAAGCCCACCTGTATGCATTCCTCTGTTCTCTAGATGAACCTGCCGGTCCAGGGAAGTTGGACTGGATGATCTCCAGAGGTCCCTTCTAACCCCTACCATTCTCTGACTCAATGTCCATAGCAGCAGAGCAGGGTAGCACACAGCTAGCCCAGCATGCCTCTCAGAACCATAGAAACAGAACCACTGATGTAAGACAAGACCTTGATATCATTAATTCCAACCACTCTCACAATCACATCCCTCAGCACCACATCCACATGTCTTTTAAACACCTGCAAGGGTGGCAATTCTACCACCTCCCTGTTCCAATGCCTGACCACTCTTGCAGCAAAGAAAACTGTCCTAATTTCTGACCTGAATCTCCCCTGGCACCGTTTCAGGCCATTTTCTTTCATGCTATCACCTGAGACCAGGGAGAAGAGACTGACCCTCACCTTATGAGGCTGTCATTGGCTTGATGTGCTATGATGTTGAAAAAGCAAAAGCGCTGCAATAGCAATGAAACCAACTTTCCAACAGATTTGTTTCTGTTGCTTGAGCAACTTTTTTAACTGAACTACAATACAATGCTTCCTTTTCAGCTATTAATTGCTCCTTTAATTATAAGTAATCTCGATAGTTGTAAAACAAGCCTCGTTTGCCCTTGCAGCCCTCCTCCCAGTAGGCTTGGTGCTAACACACAGGATTAGAAAAGTTAGAGCATTGAAAAACAGGCTGGGAAAAGACTGCTTGAACCTGGTTCCATACCTCTGCCTATGGCTATTGTATGAAAAGAGAATCATAGAGTGGTTTTACCTTAAAGGTCATCTAGTGCTTTAAGGTCTCTCCCAACCCAACCTATTTATTTAATCTGTGGGTTTATGTTATTTATTTTATCTGTGGGTGTTATGTTATTTATTTAATCTGTGGGTTTCTTAGGAAGCCTCCACTCCTCTCTCAGATTTGACTGCCTGACACTCATGGAGAGGAGAGTGGCAAAGCAAACAAGATGTGTGCAGACTGGCCTGCAGTCTGGAGAAGAAGAGGCTGAGAGGAGATCAAATCTCTCTCTGTAAGTCCCTGAAGTGGGAGTGAGGTGGCAGGTTAAACAAATGATCAGAGAATCATAGAATGGTTTAGGTTGGAAGAGACCTCAAAGATCATTTGGTTCCAACCATCTGCCACAGGCAGGGTCACCTCCCACTAGAACAGGTCACTCAAGGTTTCATCCAACCTGGCCTTGAACACTTCCAGGGAGGCTGTGGTGCACAGAATCACCCAACGTGATCAAAGATCACGTTGGGTGATTCTGTGCACCACAGCCTCCCTGGGCAACCTGTGCCAGTGTCTCCTCACCCTCAACCTGTGCCAGTCTCTACTTCCTAGAATTAGGTGGTAAAAGAAGAGGAAATAGTCTCAATTACACCAGGGGAGGTTTAGGTTGCGTTTCAGGAAAACTTTCTTTCCTACAAAGAGTGGTCAGGCATTGGACCAGGCTGCCCAGGGAGGTGGTGGAGTCATTGTACCTGAAGGTGCTCAATAAACTTGTGGACATGGCACTTTGGGATGTGGTTTAACGCCCGTGGTGGTCTTGGATTTACAGTTGGACTCGATGACCTAAGAGGTCTTTTCCAACTGAAACAATTCTATGATTCTGTGAAACCAAGCTAGACAAAAGTGCTTAAGGTATTTTCAGACACTGCCCTGACCTTGAGCTTTCTTACTTCATTAATTTTGTGATTTTACTGCTACATTTTCCAACTAAAAAAAAATTCTTTCCCCTCTTTCCTGCATAAAATTCATGCCCCTCCCTCTGATCTCCCCCTTTCCCTCAGTTCTCATAATCCTTGGTGTGATGATGGGTAAAGAGACATTTTTTTTTAGACAAAACTCTGATATTTTAATTTTGATAAGCTCCCTGAGCAGGGAGGTTTGTGTGGGATGGAGATTAATGAAAGCAATGTACAATGCACCCCTGTCACCAGGTAGAGTTAAGAAGCAGATAACCCTCAGGGAAGGAAATGGTTCAAAAAGGGGAATAAGTAATGACACATTTTAATTTTTCATGCATCCCTACCCACTTTTTAATGGAAGAACTCAAACTGTGAGCAGAGAGAAGATGAAAAAGGAGTAGCAGCCTTAGACTTTGGATAGGCTCATCTAGGAGAAGAGGCCTGGGGGGACCCTGCCAGCAGCAGTAATTAGGATCAATCCAGGGCATGCTGTAGCAAGGGGATGTTTTTCTGTAAGCTTTTATTGCCTATCCCAAGAACCTTAGTAAGAATCACATCTTCAAGATCCCCAAATTCATCTGGTGCCCACTGAGGGCAAGGGGGAAGGAGCAATGACCCCTTGAAGGCCTGGTGGGGTACCATGAAGCACCTGGACTAACGAATCAAGACCTAGAAACTGCTCAGATGTGGCTGTGGGTGCTTGCCTGCCCAGCAGAAGGAGGTCCCCCTGCTCCCTAGGGATACCTTCACTTGCCATGAAGCAAGCAGCTGGTGGGGACTGCCTTGAGTCCTGTAAGGTGCCAAGAAACTCATTCATTTTCTATTCAGCACCAGGGCTTCTCAGGAGGCACTCAACCCATGGCACTCAACCTATGACACTGGACCCAATCAGCAGAAGGCTTTCTCCCTCAGGATGCACATCCAGAGCCCTTCCTGAGGCATGGAGGTGTCTACTTGCTGTCATTTAGCGCTGCATTTCCCAGCAAAACCTACCCCAGGGGTCTATTCTTGGCAAAGCATGTATCAGGTACTTCTCAAGAAGGGCAGAGCAGGAGAGGTATAGGAAGAACTGCTCCTGCTCGTTGAAAGCTGAGACATGAGTTTCTTTGCCCAAGCTCCTCATTCCCTCCCTTTCAAACTTCCTGCATCTCGCAGATGGCCACCACCAAGAGATAGTATAGACACGGTCGGAGGGATGAAGATGATTTAGCTCCTTCCTGGTGTTATAACTTCAAAGCCTGGTCTCTCTTTCATAGTTGCCTTTGTCCCTGTGTTGTGATCAGCCCTGGTTGTACCTATAATATAGTTTATTACTTTGATTATCTTTTAACTCTTTGAGCACAACTCTCAACCTTTGCTAGTCTCCCTTGGCTTCGCTAAAGTTGTATTGCAGTGAGAAACTCCTAAAATGACAGGAGGAGTCACAGGTAAGGAGCTCACTCCTTGGCTTTTAATCTCCTGAAATAAGCTTCTCAAATTTATTTCTGAAGTGTTTCCAGAGTGATGACAATGCTGTGTCAAATGGTCTGAGGACCTCTTCCCAATACTTTCTGAGTAAGCAGTCCAAGAGAGCTGCTTAGATGAGGTGGGGGGTGGGGTGCGAGGAGGGCGAAAGGCTGCCTGGGCACATGGAGGAGAAGAGAGGAATGGTGACAAAATGTACCAATGTGCTGCAGGTCATGCATAACAAGAATGCTAAACTGCAATTGCAAACAAACACAAAAAGAAAGTGATGCCTTTGCATGGGAAAACAGGAAGCTGCTACTCATCATGGAATCACAGAAGCTGGAAAAGTCCTCTGAAGTCATCACGTCCAACCACCAAGCTAACACCATCGTGGCCATTAAACCACGTTCCAAAGTGCGGCAGCTCCTCATTTTTTGAACACCTCCAGGGGTGACAACTCCACCACCTCCCTGGGCAGCTTGTTCCAGTGCCTGGCACTTGCAGGAAAGAATTTTTTCCTAATCTCCAACCTAAACATCCCCTGGCATCTCCGAAGCTACAAGAATGGCCAAACTGCATTCCTTGCTTCATTTCTGCATCCTTGATTCATTCCACTGCAGACAACATACCTGGGCTCCTGACAGAGAACAACATTTAGATAGACAGTGGTGGAGGACCACCCCTAAAGACAGCACTGGATATGAGTAAGGACTATTGAGTAGGTAAGACAATTTGGTCATCAGCCCATGTTACCCTTAATTATGAGTTCAAGTGTGAAGAGGATCCAGACAGCAGCCCACTTGTCAACCCTGTTGACTCAGCAGTTTGTTGCTGTCTTCTTAACAGACCAGACCTGCACAACAAACTCCTGTACATTTGGTGATAGTTACTCCGGAGATGGTTCCCCCTCCTGGTCGGATGGCAGGTCTGTCCTTGAGTCCTGGTTCCCTACCCACAGTTTCACTCTGGCTGCAGCTTGGGCAAATCTTGACATCTCATGTGCTTTCTTACTTGCAGATGTAGACACACATCAACCTCCACTTTGCCTGTCTGCTTGGTGCTCTGTTGATCTTGCATACCAATGGGATGAGAGTTAACAAGGCTATGTGCAGGGCGCTTTGGCCACAACAATCCCAAGCAGTGCTACAAGCTGGGGACAGAGTGGCTGGAGAGCTGCCAGGAAGAGACCTGGGGGTAGTGGTAGATAGTTGCTGAACATGAGCCAGCAGTGTGCCCAAGTAGCCAGGAAAGCCAATGGCATCCTGGCCTGTATGAGAAACAGTGTGGCCACTAGGACGAGGGAGGTTATTCTTCCTCTGTACTCAACACTGGTCAGGCCACACCTTCAGTACTATGTCCAGTTCTGGGCTCTTCAATTCAAGAGAGATGTTGAGATACTGGAACATGTCCAGAGAAGAGTAACAAAGCTGGCAAGTGGCCTGGAGTGCAGCCCTGTGAGGACAGGCTGAGGGAGCTGGGGGGTATTTAGCCTGGAGAAGAGGCTCAGGGCTGACCTCATTGCTGTCTACAACTACCTGAAAGAGAGGCTGTAGCCAGGTGAGGGTTGGGCTCTTCTCCCAGACAACCAGCAACAGAACAAGGGGACACAGTCTCAAGTTGTGCTAGGGGAAGTACAGGCTGGATGTTAGGAGGAAGTTCTTCCCAGAGAGAGTGATTGGCATTGGAATGGGCTGCCCAGGGAGGTGGTGGAGTCACCATCCCTGGAGGTGTTCAAGCAAAGCCTGGCTGAGGCACTTAGTGCCATAGTCTGGTTGATTGGACAGGGCTGGGTGCTAGGTTGGCCTGGATGATCTTGGAGGTCTCTTCCAACCTGGTCGATTCTATGATTCTATACTTAGTTTGCTATATTTGTGGCTGGGCTTGAACAACAACAGTCTCACCAGAAAGTTCCAGCAACTTCTTGTTCACACCCACACACATAAATAATCATAACAGACTGGAAATTATTGAAGGCATTCCACGTTCTGCTAGACAAAAGCAACACCTATGCCACTGACCCCTATTGTGTTTATGATGTTTTGCCGCAAGATCTTTTCCGCATCAGAGATTCAGTGACAGAACAGACACTTGTGCTGGTAGGACTGCATCTCATTTTGGAAACATGAACTTCTACAGCAGTCTGAAAACAGGAAGGCACAGAGAAGGATGCTTTGCTGTGTCCAGCTCATTAAATAGGAAGGACACTGAGATGCTCGAGCGTGTCCAGAGAAGGGCGACGAGGCTGGTGAGAGGCCTCGAGCACAGCCCTACGAGGAGAGGCTGAGGGAGCTGGGATTGGTTAGCCTGGAGAAGAGGAGGCTCAGGGGTGACCTTATTGCTGTCTACAACTACCTGAAGGGTGGTTGTGGCCAGGAGGAGGTTGCTCTCTTCTCTCAGGTGGCCAGCACCAGAACAAGAGGACACAGCCTCAGGCTGTGCCAGGGGAAATTTAGGCTGGAGGTGAGGAGAAAGTTCTTCCCTGAGAGAGTCACTGGACACTGGAATGGGCTGCCCGGGGAGGTGGTGGAGTCGTCCCCCCTGGGGCAGTTCAAGGCAAGGTTGGATGTGGCACTTGGTGCCATGGTCTAGCCTTGGGCACTGTGGTAAAGGGTTGGACTTGATGATCTGTGAGGTCTCTTCCAACCTTGGTGATACTGTGATACTGTGAAATAGAGACTCAAAGGACAGGTCAAATGGCAACCTAGCATTTCTGAGGCATTTTCTTGCCCTTTTTTCAGTAGACTTCAGTGTTCCTCA
Source organism: Pogoniulus pusillus (assembly GCF_015220805.1). Classification (NCBI taxonomy): domain Eukaryota; kingdom Metazoa; phylum Chordata; class Aves; order Piciformes; family Lybiidae; genus Pogoniulus; species Pogoniulus pusillus. Next base: position 7,930,021 of record NC_087268.1, read on the forward strand.
TCTTGATGAAGGTGAACTCTGAGGGTATTCAGTGAGTAAGGCTACCATTCTGGGTCAATATAAAGGGTCTTTATTTATCTTTTTGACAAATGTGCATCAGCAGATTCATTATTACCAAAGAAAAGAGGTGGACCTGGAACTTGTGGGCTATTCATGTTATAGATACTTCTATTACTGCTGGCCTTAAAATACTTCAGCATGACAAGATCAGAGCCAGTGTAATCCTTTTTTTCTTTAAACTTAATTTACCCAAAATAATGTTCTTCTTGCTCCATTTGTTCCAATTTCCTCTCTTTTCCTTCCCTGTTCATTTTTCTTGATCATTCCAAAGTTCATCCCTTCACCAATGTCACCACCTTTCGTCCCCAGGTTTCACCTTTGCAGAACACATGGAGCCTTCTCTTCTCCAGGCTGAGGAGACCCAATTCTTTCTTCCTGTCCCCACAGGGGAGTGCTTCAGCCCTGTGATCATCTTCTAGCAGAATTATGGTCTGGAAATACCCACAGGAGGGTCTTTGGTCTCAAAATTTGTCTCCAACCACAGTGATGGCTGCTGTAGGGAAAGCTTGAAGCATATCCTGAGATCTGTACTTGCATTTCTCTGAAAGGCTTCCAAAGGCACAACTGAGCACTCCAACTGCTGATACAGTCATGCCTGAGTTGACTCACTTTGTACATTCTCTTGCTACAAGATCAAACTGGCCAAACCAGACACCAAACCTTGCACATCAGAGCATTTTTCTGAGTAACAATCAGCTTCACAGAATGGTAGGGGTTGGAAGGGACCTTGTCAAGGCAGTTTCATAGAATCATAGAATCAACCAGGTTGGAAGAGACCTCCAAGATCATCCAGTCCAACCTAGCACCCAGCCCTATCCAGTCACCTAGACCATGGCACTAAGTGCCTCAGCCAGTTTCTTGAACACCTCCAGGGACGGTGCCTCCACCACCTCCCTGGGCAGCCCATTCCAATGCCAATCACTCTCTCTGGGAAGAACTTCACCTAGAGAAGGTCACATCGTGGCAAGTTTGGAATGTCTCTGGAGATGGAGACTCCAGCACTTCTCTGGACAGCCTGTTCCAGGGTTCCACCATCCTTAAAGAAGCTCCTCCTCATGTTTAGATGGAACTTCTTATGTTCAGCTTTGTGTCTGTTACCCCTTGTCCTGTCACTAGGCACTACTGATACCTACCTACCCTTCAAGTGTTGATCAGCATTGATGAGATCTCCCCTCAGTCTTTTCTTTTGCCAACTAAAAAGCCCCAGTTCTCTCAATCTTTACTCACCAGAGAGATGTTCCAGTCCCTTCACTATCTTCATAGCTCTTTTCTGTACCTTTTCCAGCATTTCTCTGCCACTTGAACCGGGGAGCCCAGAATTTGACACAATCTTCCAGGTGTGATTTCATAAGTGCTGAGTACAGGGGATGGAGAAACTCTCTCAATCTGCTGGCCATACTCTTCTTGATGCACCCCAGGATGTTTCCCTTCCTTCTTTCTCCCTCTCTGCAATTAGCTGGGGACAATCAGCCTTCCTGATGGGCCTTTCAAAACTGAAGAGATCAAACATAGTCAAACACTTTGAAAAATCCCACGTCCTTAGGAACAAAAATGAGAGGTTGTCTCACTGATGTAGAGCTTGTGGTCAGCTGGCATGAAAGCAGGTTCTTTGAAAGGACTCTAATTGCAGCTGCCCATTAGCAATAAGTAAGGAATCCTGGGGAGATGGGACTGGATATAGGCCAGGAAAAGAGAAGAAAGGTGCTAAGCAAAAGCATTTTCACTCCTCACCTGTGAGAAACAGGCTGACAGTAATAATTCAACATTTTCAAAAGACAAGTAGAGTGTTTTTAAAGGGTTCTTAAACAGTGTTCCCTCCGTTCTCCAGGATTATTCAGGTCTGCTTTTAACATGTAGGGTGAAGGTGTTTTAAATAGCCCAGGAAAGCACTTAAACATCTACTGAACCTACCAGCTACGTCAGGCTCTATGGGGCACAGCTGTGCTGTTCAGTGGTTTGGAGGATCAAGCTTTCTGTAGAAAAGTTGTCACTATATTCTGGAAAAGCTGAGTCATTTTGGTTTTTAAATGAGAGCCATCACCTCTGCCTGGGACAACTGAATCACAAAATCATAGAATGGGTTGGGTTGGAAGGGACTTTAAAGATCACCTAGTTCCAATTCCCCAACCTTGGGCAGAAGCACCTTCCACTGGACCTGGCTGATCAAGGCCTGGTCCAACCTGGCCTTGAACTGTAAAAGATGAAAGCAAATGAGCATGTCTATGCATATATATCGTCCCAGGTCCAGTGAAGTGCTGCTGCTTCTCTACTCTGCATTGGTGAGGCCATGCTTTGAATACCAGCTTCAGTTTTGGGCCACTGTCTACAAGAAAGACGTTGAGGTGATGAAGCATGTCCAGAGAAGGGCAACAAAACTGGTGAAGAGCCTTGGATACAAGTCTTACAAGGAGTGGCTGAGGGAACTGGGGTTGTTTACAGTCTTCAGATGAGGAGGCTGAGGCTCCCCTCATCACCCTCTACAACTTCCTGAAAGGAGGCTGGAGTGCGGTGAGCATTGGTCTCGTCTCACATGCAACAAGTGACAGGAGGAGAGGAAATGGCCCTGAGCTGTGCTAGGGGAGGGTGAAGTTGAATATTAGGTTCTCAGGGAAGTGGTGGGGTCACCACTCTTGGAAGTATTTAAAAGACCTGTGGATGTGGTAGTGAGGAACATGGTTTAGTGCTATTGGCTTGGTAGTAGTGAAGGGATTGTGAGCTCTAGGTGAGCAGTTGGACTTGCTGATCTCAAAGGTCTTTCCCAGCCTCAACAATCCTGTGATTCTATGACTCTCAAAAGAAATGGTATTTCAGAACTGGATAAATTTGCTATGGTTCCACTGATCAAAACTGGAGGTGTTTAAGGCCAGGCTGGATTGGGCTCCGGCCAGCCTGATCTAGAGTATGGTATCCCTGCCCCTGGCAGGGGGGTTGGAACTAGACAATCTTTGTGGTCCCTTCCAACCCTGACTGATTCCATGACTCTATGATTTAGTGTATTTTGCCACTACTGCTATGACAGCTCAAGCAGAAGCTGTGTCACAGCTGTGCTTCAGGACAGGGCAGCACAAGTATTGCCCACACTATTCACCATGCTTCAGGGCACGTTTTGGGGAAGCCTCATCAGGGCACAGTACTCCACAGGGTGGGTTGTGTCCAGATCCAGGGCTAACAAGGGTAGGCTGAAAGTGCCAAGGAGCTGCAGCCTGATGAAATGGTGGCAGGCAATGAGCAGCACTGTCAGTAAATGATTGCAAACACTCCAAACCTGGCTTGGTGAAAGCAGCTGTTTAACAAAGCCAGCACTGGGCAGATAGCCATGGGAAGCAGACATTTCACTGGATCACCTCTCCTATGTCAGTGGCAACAACAACAAAAGGAGGCCGTGGCAGCCAAGCACCTGCCACAGATTAAAAATGTGGATTTCAGCTATTTTCAGGAGATTCAAATTTTGATAGTGTGACTACATGCTATTGAAAGCCCAAATGCAATTATGACCCAAATAAAAAACTCTGTGTCAATGAAAACACAGGGGAAAAGAAATCTGTCATGGTGGCATCTGATAGAACCTCATGGTGCTTTACTGACTGATCTGAACAGCTCTGGATAAAAGAAGTAGTTGATTGCTTTGATGTGCAGTGCTTCTTTATATTATGGATATTCTAAACCCAAAGCATAATCTAAAGCTTTAATATTGCTTAATAAATATGAACCAAAGTCTGCTACAGCCTATGAGAGCATTTGCAGGGCTGTCAAAGCATATGGGTTAACTTCAGAACATGAGAGAGAGAAAGAAGGAAGAGTATTTCCAGATGACAAAGATTATTACTTTAGTACTTGCATTCAAGAGAGCTGTTGAGGTGCTAGAAGGTGTCCAGAGAAGGGTGACAAAGCTGGTGAGGGGCCTGGAACACAAACCCTATGAGGAGAGGCTGAGGGAGCTGGGGGTGTGCAGCCTGGAGAAGAGGAGGCTCAGGGGTGACCTCATTGCTGTCTACAACTACCTGAAGGGACATTGTAGTCAGGTGGGGGGTGGCCTCTTCTCCCAGGCAACCAGCAATAGAACAAGGGGACACAGTCTCAAGTTGTGCCGGGGGAGGTCTAGGCTGGATGTTAGGAGGAAGTTGTTGGCAGAGAGAGTGATTGGCATTGGAATGGGCTGCCCAGGGAGGTGGTGGAGGCGGTGGAGGCACCGTCCCTGGAGGTGTTCAAGAGAGGGCTGGATGAGGCACTTGGTGCCATGGTCTAGTTGACTGCATAGGGCTGGGGGATAGGTTGGACTGGATGATCTTGGAGGTCTCTTCCAGCCTGGTTGATTCTATGATTCTATGATTCTAAACTTCCTGGAGAAGGGAAGGCTGAGAGGAGCTCTGATCAATGTCTGCAACTACCTTAAGGGTAGGTGTCAGGAAGACGAGGCCAGTTCACAGGTGGCCTGTAATAGGACAAAGAACACAAGAAGTTCAATCTCAATATGAGGAGAAACTTCTTTATTGTAAGGGTGCTGGAAACTCCTTCTCTGGACTCTTTCAAGACCTGTTTGGATGTGTTCCTGTGTGGCCTGCACTAGGTGATCCTGCCTTGGCAAGGGAGTTGGACTATATGATGTCCAGATGTCTCTTCCAACCCCTACTGTCCTATGTGATTCTGTGAGAAGGGAAAAAGCCATATTCCTTCTGCAGCAGAGAGGTGAGTTCATATCTCACTGCTCTCCCCACTAACAATACTATTCACTGAAAATCTGAATGTAAAGGTCTTTATAAAATGTTTATTGAGAAAGAACACATCCTACCCACGAGTTTTGAGTAGACTGTTTTAAAGCATGTGGAAAAGAGGTATGAAAAGTTAGCCTCCTGTGCCACGTCTGAGCCGTTCCTGCGGTATTCCATTTGAGATGATTCACAAAAGGAGGATTTGCAGCATGATATTAATTCATGTGAATGCATTATAATAGTCAAGGACTTAATCACTTCTCAGTTCTTGTAAAACAAAGGACATTTCCCAGCATTGTCTGAACAGCACTTGCTGTAGTCAGTGGGCGTTCAACTCTACATGAGGGAATTGAGTTCACCACCCTGGATAATGAAGCCCTACAGTATTTTAGACTATCACTCAGCAGGTGACTGAATATTATCTGCTCCACAGAAAAATACAAGTAAAATGAGCTCTTCAGCTGTAAATAATTTGGTCATAAAAAAGAGAGAGCTAATGTATTTCTTAAGAGACAGGCTCAGCTCTGCTGCATGGTACACTCATTCTTGCTAGCCAGATCTGGGTTTCCTAGCAGCCATCCTAAAATGGGAATGCTAGCGAGGGTATTTGTGAAAGTCATAGAAGGGAGTCGTAGAACTGTTGAGGTTAGAAGAGACCTCTGTGATCAACAAGTCCAACTGCTCACCTAGAGCTCACAATCACACCATTACTGCTAAGCCAATACCACTAAACCATGCCCTTCAACACCACATCCACACACCTTTTAAATACCCCCAGGGACAAGGACTCCATCACATCTCCAGGCAGCCTGTTCCAATGCCTGACTACTCTCATAGGAAAGATTTTTCCCTAATATTCAACCTGACCCTCCCCTGGCACAACTTAGAATCATAGAATCAAGCAGGTTGGAAGAGACCTCCAAGATCATCCAGGCCAACCTAGCACCCAGCCCTATCCAGTCAACTAGACCATGGCACTAAGTGCCTCATTCAGGCTTTTCTTCAACACCCCCAGGGACGGTGACTCCACCACCTCCCTGGGCAGCCCATTCCAATGCCAATCACTCTCTCTGGGAAGAACTTCCTCCTAACATCCAGCCTGTACTTCCCCTAGCACAACTTGAGACTGTGTCCCCTTGTTCTGTTGCTGGTTGCCTGAGAGAAGAGACCAACCCCACCTGGCTACAGCCTCCCTTCAGGTAGTTGTAGACAGCAATGAGGTCTCCCCTGAGCCTCCTCTTCTCCAGGCTAAACAACCCCATCTCCCTCAGCCTGTCCTCATAGGCCATTTCCTCTCACTCCATCACCCAGTACTTGGGAGAAGAGACTGACCTCTCTCCTTACTCCAACCTCCTTTCAGGGAGTTGTAGAGACCAACGAGGCTCCCCTCAGCCTTGGCATATTAAGAGCTGATCTGATTGGAAGGGCACAGATAAAATGAGCAGCTTGTCTTGGTGATGCTCTGGGTAATTTCACAGATAGCATTCACCAGAAAATATCAGAAGCAGCTCAGAATGTCATGTGGATGTTTTGCCCTAGGCCCTAACTATGGGGGTGATCACTAGTGTATATTAAATTGTTTTTTTTTTAAGGCTTAATAATTTGCAGTACCAGGGGGGAAAAAATGAATGTGCAAACACTGAGATAGTAGAAAAACGACTGACAGCAAGACATCTCTTTTCCTGGCAGTGCAGTGCCACAGCCAGTGGTGGCTTACAGCCTCAGAGCTGCATAGCTTTTGTCAACACAGTGTCAAAGTAGCATCCTCTGAGACAAAACTGCATTATTTATATAAGGACAAAAATATGTTTCCTCTAAACATTGAAGAAGCTGAATCAGAGCTAAATAGACTCAGTTTGGAAGAGAAAACTTCAGTCTGGAACCATCCAATCATGCAGGGACTTCGGAGTCCTGGTGGACTAAAAGTTATCTATGGCACAGCAATGTGTCCACAGGGCCAAGAAGGCCAATGGTATCCTGGGATGTATTAAGAAGAATGTGGCCAGCAGGTCAAAGGAGGTTCTCCTGCCCCTTTACTCCACCCTGGTGAGATGTGCAGTATTGTGTCCAGTTCTGGGCTCCCCAATTCAAGTAAGACAGGGACTCAAGAGTATCCAACAGAAACTACAAGGATGATGAAGGGACTGAAATATCTGTCTGATGAGGAAAGGCTGAGAGAGATAGGGCTGTTTAGACTGGAGCAGAGAAGGCTGAGAGGGGATCTGATTGATGTTGATAAACACCTTAAGGGTGGATGCCAAGAAGGGGCCAGCCTCTTTCCACCGGTGCCCAGTGATCAGACAAGGGACAATGAACACAAACTAGAGCACAGGACATTCCACTTCAACAGAAGGAAAAGCTTTGCAGTGAGGATGCCTAACAAGGTTGTGGAGTCTCCTCTGGAGGTTGTCCAAATGCACCTGCCCTAGATGACCCTACCTTGCCAGGGAGGATTGGACTCAGTGATCTCTGGAGGTCCCCTCCAACCTCTACCATTCCATGATCCTGTGATTCTGTGGAATCACTGATTAAAAGACGATGACGTTATTTAAACTTGATGTTAACTTGGATCAGGCACAATAAGTAGAGGGAACCTGTAGATGTGCCTTTGTTAAAAGCAGAAATCATTACTCTGGGTAGAATATTTCTGGATGATTTTGATGCTTCTGAGTCCCATTTTAAAGAGTTACTTGGATGCTTGGGCACCTCGGAATGGTAGAGACAGAAGTACCCTGGGATAGCTGATTCAGATGGGACTTCTTGGTTGCCATCACTGATGTCTGGGCTTTGGCAGAGTTAGAGTTGTATTCCCTCAGCTGCTACTTTGAACTACTTTTTCCTTTACAGTTGTGTTCCCACTGCTGTATGAATAATAAATGCTGTTCTTTCAATACTTTTGGCTGGCCTTCATACACTACTGGTTGCCGATTCCCAAGGGGAAACCAGTGAACTTGGAAAGGGGTAAGAACTTTTGGCATACATGGAAAGCTGTAATTCAATCCTTTTCTAAGAGGAAAGGAATTACACAATCAGGCAATTTGGCATGGAGACCATAAATGAGAGAATTAGAGAAAGCACTGGGTTGCAAGGGACCCTCAAAAATCATCTTATCCAACCAGCCTGCAGTCAGCAGGGACATATTCAAGTACACCAGCTTGCTCAGGGCCCCATCAAGTTTGACACTCCAGGGATTGGGTCTAAACCACATCTCTGGGCAACCTGTTCTATTGTTCCACCACTCTCATTGTAAAGAACTTCCTCTCAATGCCCAAACTAAATCTCCCCTGCCCCAGCCTCAAATCATTGCCCCTTGTCCTACCACCAAAAGCCCTTTTAAACAGTACCTCCCCAGCCATCCTGCAGGTCACCTCCAGATATTGAAATGCAGCTGTAAGGTCTCCCAAAGGAAATGTAATGATCTTCCTGAGGGTGTGCATGCAGAGACCAGAAAAAAGGGTAACTAACCTTTCAGCTATGATACAGCAGGATATTAATTCCTGCAAGGGCAAAGGCACACTTCTGGTCACCAAGTCATTCTCCTGACCCTCTCCATGGGATGCTGGAACCAAAAAACAGTCATCTTCTGACTGTGGCTGAACTTTCTAAGCCATTAGATCATTTTAAACAAGAACATTTGGCTTACAGCTGCAGTCATCTAACATCCACCTTCACCTCACACTTGTGTTGCTGAGTCTTTTTAGTCTGGAAAAGAGAAGACTGAGAGGGGATCTCATCAGTGATGATCAACACTGAAAGGGTGGCTGTCAGGAGGGTGGGACCAGTCTCTGCAGACTTTGCCACTTTGCCCACACATGTGTTCCTGTGTGACCTTCTCTAGGTGAACCTGCCTTGGCCAGGGGTGGTTGGACTCTGAGATCTCCAGAGGCCCCTTCCAACCCCTACCATACTGTGACACTCTGATACTGTCAGCAGGTGACAGCCCTCTGTGAAATCAGCAGCCATAGTTGCCTTCTCTCAGAGCCACACAATCGATCTGGTTGGAAGAGACCTCCGAGATCCTCCAGTCCACCCTTCAACCAGGCACCAAAGGGTCAACACCAAGCCACATCCCTAAGCACCAGGTCCACATACCTTTTGAACACCCCCAGGGATGATGACTCCAGAAATGTCCTGGGCAGACCATTCCAATGTTTGATAACTCTTTCAATGGAGAAATATTTCCTAACTGGTAGCCTAAACCTCTCCTGGCACAGCTTGTAACCATTTCTCTGAGTCCTGTCCCTTGTCATCAAGAAGAGGCTGTCTCCTCCTTGCTCCAACCTCCCTTCAGGTAGTTGTAGAGCATGAAGAGGTCTCCCCTCAGGCTCCTCATCTCCAGACTGAACAACCCCAGCTCCCTCAGACACTCCTTGTAGGCCATGTGCTCCAGTCCCTTCATGAGCCTCATTGCCCTTCTATGGACATGCTCCAGCACCTCAATGTCCTTCCGATAGTGAGTTGCCCAGAAATGAATGTGATACTCAAGGTGTGGCCTCACCAGTGCTGAGTGCAGAGGGATGATTACTTCCCACTTCCTGATGCCCACTGTGTTTCTAGCACAAGCCAGGATGCCATTGGCTTTCCTGGCCATCTGAGCACGCTGCTGACTCGTGTTCAGTTGATTATCCACCTATACCCCTTTGGCCAGTTTGGATCAGATGGCCTGGCTATGTCCCCTCCCAAGATCTTGCCCACCTCTCAGCGTACTTTTGGGGTGGAGAAATGTTGGAACAGCACAGCCTGGGTACTCAGTTCAGCAGTAGCCAAAACACTGCTGTGCTATCAACAACCAGCTACAGCACTGCTAAACACAGCACTAAGAAGATGCTCTGGGGAGAATTAAGTCCAGCTCAGCCAAACCGAGTACACCCACTGGTCCTGACTGTCCAGATCCCACTGTAAAGCTTCCCTACCCTCTAGCAGACCTGACACAGCCACCCAGCTTGGTGTCATCTCTAAATTTACATCCTGCTCCTTGCAGAGAGCCACAAGGATAGGAAAGTGACTGCAGCCCATTGGCACAACTGCTCTGTGATGGAGGCAATCAAGAGATCATAAAGAAAACAATTTTGCCTATGCCAAGGCTTTAGAAAATCTCTTTCTTCTTCAAATACATAATAAAATATTTAGAAAGCTCTACCTGAAAACTAGGAGTGAGAGAAAAGGGAAAGAGAAGACTATCAGTGTGATAGGACTTGAAAAGCTTTTTTTCTTTTTTGAGTTAAGAAATGTTGTATCCTTCTGAGACCCCAGAAGGTGCAGGAAAAGGAGAAGTGGAGGTATTTTTACTTCAGATTATGCAGGCACCAGGGATAATGGAATGGTAATTAGTTCACCTACTACAGAAATGTAAATTCTCCTGCCTAGAACTCAGGCACTCACTCCTCACTTCTTGGAGGAGATTAAGTATTGGTTTAATTTGAAGCCCTCCATGGGAGATGATTGGACAGAATAGAATTATTTATGGCCAGGCACTGGAACAGGCTGCCCAGGGAGGTGGTGGAGTCACTGTCCCTGGAGGTGTTCAAGAAATGTGTGGCTATGGTACCCTGGGACATGGTTTAATGGCCATGCTGGTCTTAGTTGCATAGCTGGGGAAGAGCAAAGAGGTCAAGTGTCATAGAATCATAGAATCGAACCATAGGATTGTTCTGGTTAGAAAAAAAACTCTATGATCATCAAGTTCAGCTGTCAATCCAACACCACCATGGCCGTTAAGCCATGCCCCAAAGTGCCATGGCCACACATTTCTTGAACACCTCCAGGGATAGTGACTCCACCACCTCCCTGGACAGCCTGCCCCAGTGCCTGACTTTCTTTGAGGAAGACATTTTTCCAGGATATCCATTAATGTCTCCAGTGTGCTGTATCCAGGCAGAGATGCCTCTGGTCACAGTAGGGGGAGGTGGAAAGGATGACTTTTGAGGGCCCTGGAAAGGGCAATTTTGGGTATGAAGATTCAAATTTCAGGGCCAGCTCTTTCTATCATTTAAAGAAGTAATTGCTAAACTGTGGAGGGGATCACCCTTTAATACCTCAAGACAGGAGGCCTCAAAATTCAATACAGAAATCTTGCTCTGGGTTTCATTGAAGGGGTCTGTACTGGATTGTGTTATCCATGCCTTCTGCCTCAGCACAAGACTGAATGTTGTGATTCATAGATTCACAGACTGGTTTGGATTGGAAAGGACCTTCAAGATGATCTGGTTTCAAACCTCTTGCTAAGGGCAGGGACACCTTCCAGGTGCTCAAGGCCTCATCCAACTTGGCCTTGAGCACCTCCCATGAGTGGCTTCCCCAAGCTCCCCAGGCAACCTGTTCCACTGTCTCTTCATGCCCACTGTCAAGAGTTCTTTTTTAATAGCCACTGTAAATCTTATTTCCTCAAAATTCAATCATCCCTAGTAAATATCTGGATCATCCCTAGTAAATCATCCCTGTACTCAGTACTGGTCAGGCCACACCTTGAGTCTTGTGTCCAGTTCTGGGCTGCTCAATCCAAGAGAGATGTTGAGATACTGGAATGTGTCCAGAGAAGAGTAACAAAGCTGGCAAGTGGCCTGGAGCACAGCCCTATGAGGATAGGCTGAGGGAGCTGGGGGTGTGCAGCCTAGAGAAGAGGAGGCTCAAGTCTGACCTCATTGCTCTCTACAACTACCTGAAGGGAGGCTGTACCCAGGTGGGGGTTGGTCTCTTCTCCCAGACAACCAGCAACAGAACAAGGGGACACAGTCTCAAGTTGTGCTGGGGTAGGTCTAGGCTGGATGTTAGGAGGAAGTTCTTCACAGAGAGAGAGAGTGATTGGCATTGGAGGTGGTGGAGTTGCCATCCCTGGAGGTGTTCAAGCCAAGCCTGGCTGAGGCACTTAGTGCCATGGTCTAGTTGACTGGACAGGGCTGGGTGCTAGGTTGGCCTGGATGAGCTTGGAGTTCTCTTCCAACCTGGCTGATTGTATGATTCTGTAAATTTGAGCACTAGGGTCCAGTCTGGTTTTCATGGCTGAAGAGTTTAATTTATTCTGATGTTTTTATTGAAACAGGTCTTTGCCTGTAGCAGAAATTGTGATAAAAGGAGAATGAAAACCAAAGTGGGCAGGCAAGATCAGCTTACCAGTCACATTGTTTTTTCAGACAGATGCTGTATATGGCTCTCATCTTTCAATAGTTGTGATGGCAGCTCTTCAGGATGGTGATTGTGAGGTGAAGACGTAGAACAGAGCAGATTCAAATTGGACATTAGAAGAAGTTTTTTGTTATGAGTGATGAGGCACTGGAACAGGCTGCCCAAAGACTTGCTTGAGACCCCCATCCTGAGAGATATTCAAGGTCAGACTTGATGTGATCCTGGGCAACCTGATCTAGCTGGAGGCATCCCTGCTGATTGGAGTGTGGCTGGACAAGGTGACTTTTGAGGGTCCCTTCCAACCCAATGCATTCTATTATTCTGTGATGAATGACCAAAGAGACATTAAAAACCAACCAACCAAACAAACAAAAACAACCAAACCAAACAAACAACCATCACCCCCACCCCCCAAACTCCCCAAGCCCCCAAACTTCTCAGTTCTGTAGAAAGAGCTCCAGCTAAAATTTCAAAAGAGAGCAAAAACCTTCCATGTCTCTGCTGCTGCTTACGGAAGTGTCCACTCCATGTGGCATTTAAGCACATCTTTAACTGTTTAGCTAGATAAGTACCACAGCTTTCATGGTCTTTGCAAACATCCTGTTCTATGCATGAGGTTAGCTTTTGGGATTCATTTCCCCTGTAAAATAAATTACAAAGCTGCAGATGGGATTTAGTCTGGATTTCAGAGATGAAAGGCTATACATTTTGATAGATGTGGTTTGTTTGTGTCTCTGCATAGACATATTTATTTCATTATTTATTGTGGAATCATAGAATTGTTTTACTTGGAAAAGACCCCTTAAGATTATCAAGTTGATGATCTTAGCCTAAGACCACCATGGCCACTAAACCACATCATCAAATGGTTTGGATTGGAAGGGACCTTAAAGATTACAAAGGCCCTGCCATGGGCAGGGACAGCTCCCACTAGACCACGTAGTTCAAGGCCTTACCCAACCTGGCTTTGAAACCCCCAGGGAGGGGGCATCCACAGCCTTCCTGGACAACCATGTTCCAAAGTACCATATCCACACATTTCTTGAACACCTCCAGGGACAATAACTCTACCTCCTCCCTGGGCAGCCTGTTCCAATGCCTGACCACTCTTGCAGCAAAGAAATATTTTCTAATATCCAACCTAAACCTCTCCTGGCACAGTTTCAGACCATATCCTCTTGTTCTAGTTGGGAGAACAGACTGACCCCCACCTCACTCCAGCCTCCTTTTAGGTAGACATAGAGAGCTTTGTTGTCCATCCAAATCAAACCCAAGAGTTTGGTCTTGGCTAGAAATTTTTTGATCAGAACTGATGCTATGTGTGCTCTGACCGATGAAATGCATGACAGAAAAAATTCTCTCTGGCAACTTTGTGGTCCTTGTATTGCTTTTTGATGCAAAGTTATTTTCTTTTAAAACTTTGCTATTGTCTTTCACGACTGATGTTGGATCATTGGTAATTATCATCTGGCACTGGAACAGGCTGCCTAGGGAGGTAGTGCAGTCACCATCCCTGGAGTTGTTTTGAAGATGACTGGATGAGGACCTTAGGGCCCCTGTCTAATGGTTGTGCACAGTGAGTTATCAGGTGATGGTTAGGCTTGATAATCTTAAGGTGTCTTCCAAGACACAAGGAGGAAGCTCTTCATGATGGGGATACTGAAATACTGTAACAGGCTGCTCAGAGATGTAGTGGAGACCCCATCCCTGTAGACATTCAAGGCCAAACTTGACATGGCTCTGAGCAATCCTTTCTAGTTGGAGATGTCCCTGATCATTGTAGGAGGTTGTACAAGCTGATCTTTGAGAGTCCCTTCCAACCTGATGCATTTTGTTGATCCTGTGAACACTGAGCATGGATTCCCACATGGAGATGAGAGAGAAGTGCAATGTAGTATAAACGAGAGCATTAGAGGAGAAGAGCAAGAGAATCTGATGTTTATGCCTCTAGGTAGGGGCAAGAGCGAATTTTGATGAGCAGTTGTAACCACACAGCAATGCTAACCTGTGGTCAGTAATTTGATGGTATGGTTGAATGTTTTGTTGGTGGAGAAGAACTGGTGCCTGCAATCCATCACTGGAGGAACAGAGACAAGGCTGGAAAGTGATCAGAGCTGTTTTGCAGCAAGGCAGAGATTCAGCCAAAGACAAAGGAGCATCCTTGACTCTCTCGAGGTGATTAAACACAGGCTCATGTTTTATCTGCTGCAAAGAATATCTGTGTGACTCTGAAAGATCTCATTGGTAGCGAAGCAGACAAAATGTCAGCTGCTGCTTGCAGGGAGTTGAGTAAGATCTATTGCCTGCTGATAATTAACTATCCATCAATAAATGATAAGTGCTCCAGGAAATCAACATAAGGAAGAAGTTGTTCAAAGGCAAAAAGCAAGTCATTAGAAGGAGCTGACGTAGTGGAACATTTACAGGAAATAGACAGCACATCAAAAAGCAGAGATTTAATTCAGGTAAAGGTGGTGGAGGCTGGTAGGTTGATTTCAGAGCTGCAAGTATCTGGCCAGAAGCTGCAAAAAGAAAAGAATTATTAAAACAAACAGCAACTTCCAAAATAGGCCAGGTTCATTGCACTGCACTGATGGAACTTGACACAGAATCTGTCCCTGTTGCACCATGCTGACTGTCAGAAGAAATCTAGAGATATTTAAAGGTAACAGCTGCCAACAGATAGAAAAAAACCAAACTCAACTCTTCAGTTTTCTGCAGATAGGCCAATCAGATTCACAGACTGCATTGAGTTGGAAGGGACCTTCAAAGGGCATCTTGTCCAACCTGCCCTAGAGTCAGCAGAAACACCTCCAACTAGGTCAGACTGTCCAAGGGCACATCACGTGTGACCGTGAACATCTTCAGGGATGGGGCCTCAGTCACATCCCTGGGCAACCTCTTCCACTATTACACCACTCTCATTGTGAAGAACTTGCTCCTAAGGTCCAACCTAAATCTACCCTGCTCCAGTTTCAAACCAATGCCCCTTGTCCTATCACCAAAAGCTCTTCTAAACAGCCCTTCCCCAACCTTCCTGCAGGTCCCCTTCAGACACTGAAATCCTGCTATAAGGTCTTTTCAGAGCCTTCTCTTCTCCAGGCTGAGCAGTCACAACTCTTTCAGCCTCTCCACTAGGAGAGGTGCTCCAAGCCTCTGATAATTTCTGGTATCCTTCTGTGCACCTGCTCTAGCAGCTTCATATCTCACTTGTGTGAGATAGCTGGACACAGTACTCCAGGGAAGATCTCACCAGAGCAGAGAGACAGAATCATCTTGCTCAATCTGCTGCCCATGCTGCTTTTGATGCACCCCAATCGGTGCCAGCAGTCCTAATCTAAACTCCTGCCAGGCACTCCTGGGGCTTCTCCAGGCAGGCAAAAGCATTTACTAGAAGATGCATCTCCCAGTTAAGTTGTAGGTCCTCCAAGAGCACTACACCTCCATTAGTCACAGGGAAACACAATGTCTCAGGGGGGTTTCCTCTATCCTGGTAAGTGCCTGATGCATAAGGTTTGCTCTAAGAGAGGCTCTCTGTGAGCCTCTACAAAAGCTAACTGCTTATAGAATCACAGAGTCATGATGGTTGGAAAAGATCACTAAGACCAAACACTATCTAACAAAGAGGTGCTGGAGCAGGCAAAAAAAAGGGCAGCAAAGCTGCTGAAGTGTCTGGAGAAGAAGTCTGGTGAGTAGGAGCTGAAGGAATTGTTTAATCTGTAGGAGACAGAGTGTAAACCTCACCGCTCTCTAGAATTCTCTGAAAGAAGGTTGTAGGGGGGTGAGTGTTGGTCTCTTCTTACAAGACAAGAAGGACAAGAAGATAGGACAAGATAGGACAAGAAGAAATGGCCTGAAGTTACACCAGAGGAGGTTTATGTTTGATATTAGGAAAAAAATTCTCTATGCAAAGGGTTCTCACAGATTGGAACAGGCTGCCTAGAGAAGTGCTTGAATCACCAAACCTGTTGGTCTTTAAAAGCCATCTAGATATCACAGTATCACAGTATCACCAAGGTCGGAAGAGACCTCACAGATCATCAAGTCCAACCCTTTACCACAGAGCTCAAGGCTAGACCATGGCACCAAGTGCCACGTCCAATCCTGCCTTGAACAGCTCCAGGGACGGCGACTCCACCACCTCCCCAGGCAGCCCATTCCAGTGTCCAATGACTCTCTCAGTGAAGAACTTTCTCCTCACCTCCAGCCTAAATCTCCCCTGGCACAGCCTGAGGCTATGTCCTCTTGTTCTGGTGCTGGCCACCTGAGAGAAGAGAGCAACCTCCTCCTGGCCACAACCTCCCCTCAGGTAGTTGCAGACAGCAATAAGGTCTCCTCTGAGCCTCCTCTTCTCCAGGCTAACCAATCCCAGCTCCCTCAGCCTCTCCTCGTAGGGCTGTGCTCAAGGCCTCTCCCCAGCCTCGTCGCCCTTCTCTGGACACGCTCAAGCATCTCAATGTCCCTCCTAAACTGGGGGGCCCAGAACTGAACACAGTACTCAAGGTGTGGTCTAACCAGTGCAGAGTACAGGGGCAGAATGACCTCCCTGCTCCTGCTGACCACACCATTCCTGATGCAGGCCAGGATGCCACTGGCTCTCTTGGCCACCTGGGCACACTGCTGGCTCATGTTCAGGCGGGTATCAATCAGCACCCCCAGATCCCTCTCTGTCTGGCTGCTCTCCAGCCACTCCAACCCCAGCCTGTATCTCTGCATGGGGTTGTTGTGGCCAAAGTGCAGCACCCTGCACTTGGAGCTATTGAACACCATCCCATTGGACTCTGCCCATCTGTCCAGGTGGTCAAGGTCCTGCTGCAGAGCCCTTCTGCCCTCCAACCCAGCCACATCTGCCCCTAGCTTGGTGTCATAAGATATGCTGCAGCAGTGGCCCTGATAGAGTTAGATAATGGTTGGTCTTGCTGATTTTGAAGGTCTTTTCCAACCATAGTGATTCTGTGATTACTGCAAAACCTCATTCCTGCCTTTCCTTGCATCCTCTGTATGTGTCTTCTCCAGTGGGAATTTCCAAGGCAAAATCTTTGTCACCTGAGGTGTTAAGGCATCAGGCCTCAGTGCAGAAACAGCCATCACCTCCTGATTACCTGGTGGCAATACAAGGTCTTCTGAGGTGTTTATTTGGTTGAACCACCCAGTTGATTTCTGAACTGTGCGGTTAATCTATATCCCCCATGGAAAGAGCAAGCTCAGTTCACCTCACACATGTCAGTGAGAGCTCAGCCTGAATCCAGTTTGTTTTAGCTGCTAAATCACATTTTTCAATTGTTTAAATAGTTCAGACAGAATTTGCACAGTAACAGTTTAGCTTTTTATAGCTGTCAAGAAGTAATGCAAACAATTACCGCCCTCCCTGGTGGGTTTTATCTGATTAAAGTGACATGTCTGCTTATGCAAGATATTTGAATAGAGACATTCAATACAGTTAGTAACATTTCATTTCCCCTCTTCTCCTCTTCTTATTTATTTTAAAGTCCTGGTTTTAGGCTTGGGGTAGTTTTTCTTAAAAGATATTACATAATGGAACTCTTTAGCAGAATGTTTTATATTCTGGATTGAAGCTGGAAGAGTGTAGATTTAGGCTGCATGTTAGGAAGAAACTCTCTACAGTGAAGGTGGTGAGACTGGAACAGGTTTCCCAGTTGTTGTGGTAGGCCTGATAGGCTTACACATGTCCTGCCTTGCCTAGGCATGCTTTTCTGCTCCACCAGAGAGGCAAGTGTGGGACATGGACACAAAAGAACCTGGAGCCACTGAGTCTGGCCTGCCCAGGGCCCTGTGGTGTAAGCTGCACACACTTAGCCTGTGCCTGCCTAGTGCAAGGCCTGTGCTTTTCCCAAATTAGGGAAAAGTGAGCCTGTGGCTCTGCCCAATATGGTAAGGTTTGGCTAACTGCCATCCTGGTTGGCTATTCTGTGTCCAAAGGGCAATTAATCTCTGCCCACATTGATAAATGGAGATAGGCAGGTGAACAACCTGCTTTTGCTTCCTTGCTTTGCTTCCCTGCTCTGTGCCTGCTCCCTCTGCTGTGCCCAGCCCTGCTGCTACTGCACACTGCCTTATTGCTTGCTGCTAAACTCCACTGCCACCAGTTACCAGCAGCAGACCCTGGATGCCTGCATGCAACCAGCCTGTGTGGCCAGCCTGACATCGTGCTGAGGCTGCACCACATCTGCCTCTGCACCTAAAGGTCCTGCCTAGAATCCCTGGACATATACACAGACCATCCAGAAGAAGCCAGGAGCCAAGGTCAGAGACTGTCTGTGTCCTTTCCCCAGAAGCCAGGAAGATTCAAGCCTCAATGTCCAACAAGACAGAGTCCCCTGAAAGCATTTGGGCACTGCCTGGACTGTGGCTAGACCCCACAAAGGTAATAATAACCTGTGAGTAAATGCTTCAGTGCCTCTTTGTAATTCTCTGTTGCCTTCTGCCATAGAGCAGAAAGAGCTTGAGCCCAGCTAGTGGGCAAGCAGCACAGTGACCACAAGCGGCATCTGACTGCAGGAACTTCTCTTCCAGTTCAATGAATGTTTCTGTATTTTGCTGGTTATCACTAGATCTAGAATTATCCATAGAATGTTTCCATGGCTGTGTTTCTGGGAGGGGAGTTGTGTTTCTGTATTACCTTTTCCCTTGTCTGTTTCTGTCCATAACTGTATCTACTGTAAATATCTGCTTGTAATTGTGCTAGCTGCAAATATAAGCTTCATTCATATTTCCAGAGCTGGCTGAGTCTAGTCTGGGGGATTTCCAAAGTGTGTGTGGGGGGGCAGCAGGGAACACCCAAACCATCACAACTTTCCACTGTTTCATCCATTACCTGGCTTCCTATACAGAGAGAGCTGACTTTAAGCTGGAGGAGAGTAGGTTTAGATGGGATATTAGGCAGAAATTCTTGTCAGTGAGGGTGGTGAAACACTGGAACAAGTTGCCCAGGGAGCTTGTGGATGCCCCCTGGAGGTGTTCAAAGCCAGGCTGGACAGTGCCTTGAGGAGCCTGGTCTAGTGGACGTTGTCCCTGCCCATGGCAGAGAGGTTGGAACTAGATCATCTTTAAATTCAGTCCCTTTCGAAACAAGCCATTCTAGGAATCTATAATTTTATGATTCTATGGTTCTGTGCAAAGCTTTGATGCCTATGGCAGCATTTAGGGTTGGGTTTATTGGCACATAGATGGTAAAAGTGAGGTGTTTCAATTCTAGTCATGCTTTTAACTAATTTAGACAAGGAATTTTCAGATTCTGGTGGATTTGCACCATGCTCCTGCAAGAAACAGCAGTTCACATGTCTCTCTCAGTGTTTCTGGCTTGGATTCTTTAGATGGTCAGACTAGGTTGCCATGGTGGTGTTTTTGACTATCAAATATCTTTCAGGTTATGAACACCTGGAAATGAGGGCAAATCTTATAGAGTTTCAAGCAACAGGCCATGAGACCCATACGTTGTGTCAGTCCTAGGTGGTGTTCTCATGCCTGGTTTAGCAAGCACTAGGTGACATGTCTCAGATGAAAATGCAGATGGCAGACTTGCTGCTTGCCCCAGGGAGCCTTGTGTCTCCAATTCCTTTACACAGAGAAGCTCTGGCAGAATGAAAAGCACAGGAGAAAAACCTGCCTTCGGGGCTGAAAGAACCCAGGTCACCCCTCTCTATGCAAAGGGGCCTATAGCAGTGGTGCTTGGGGTCCCTGGAGCTGTTTCTCCCATGGCAGGGGGCTGGAGGCCAGTGTCATTTCACATGTCCCCGCCTCTTTAAGCTGCTGTAAAACACTGACCAGCTCTCATCTTTTCTCTTCCACTATTAAAACACCCACCAGATCCCTAGCTTCTTTTGTGTTTTATTTCCTGCTTTTTATGATCCTGGTTTAGATGTGACATTTCCCTCACTTTTGTGAGGCTGCTGAAGGCACTTTGCTCCATTTTAAAGCTGTCAGTGGTCTGCATTCAGATTTCTGTGTAGATTACACGAGATGAGTGAGGGTGAAGAGTTTATAGCTCCTTTCCTCCCTAGTGCAGCCCTGTGCTGTGAGTCCTATCAGCCAGCACATTGATATTTTGCCCCTGAAAATTGGTCTATGAACTGCAGCTTCTTACATTACTCTGTCATTACTAATGCTCATTGATTTCTACTAAAAATCCTTCACAAATGCTGAAAGAATGGATGGAAAGGCACCAGGTTGCACAGCAAAAGAAGAAAATGGCTTTTTTGTTTGTTTGTTTGAATGCACACTGAATTTTAAACCATAGAAAAGTAGAAACATGGAATCACAGAATCACAGCACTATAGAATGGTAGGGATAGGAAGAGACCTCTGGAGATCCTCGAGTCCAACCTCCCTGCCAAAGTAGGATCACCTATGGTAGGTCACACAGGAATATGCCCAGGTGGGTTTTGAAAGTCTCCTGAGAGATTTTCTTTGGTATTTCTTTCAATCTCATCCTTGGTTCGCTTGAGGCCAAATTAAGCTGCTTTGGAGTATATTTAAAAAGCAAAATAAAATAAAAGCACCACTCACAGGCAGTTTAGATGGGGTTGAAGAGAACTTCTCCCTGTCAGCATCATATGAAATGGTCATTATTTGAATTAACATCTTCCCCTACTCTTGCAAAGGCTCAGGATGCTGAGGGCAGGACAAACAGAATCACAGAACTGTTTTGGTTGGAAAAGACTTCTAAGATCACTGACTTCAATCATCAACCTAACACCATCATGGCCATTAAATCCTGCCCCGAAATGCCATGCCCACACCTTTCTTGAACACCTCTGGGGTGTGAACTCCACTACTTCCTGGGGCAGCCTGTTCCAATGCCTGGCCACTCTTGCAGCAAAGAAATTCTTTTCATAATATCCAAATCTTCCCTAGCACAGTTTTGGGCTGTTTCCTCTTGTTCTATCACCTAACACTAGTGAGAAGAGATTGAACCTCACCTCACTCCACTCTTCTTTCAGAGAGTTGTAGAGAGCAATGAATTCTCCCTTCAACCTCCTCTTCTCCAGACTAAGCAACCCTGGTTCCTTCAGCTACTCCTCACCAGACCTGTTCTCCAGACCCATCACCAGCTTTGCTGCCCTTCTGTGGACCTGCTCCAGCATCTTAATGTTCTGATTGGAGTGAGGGACTCAAACCTTCACTCAGGATCCAAGGTGTGGCTTCAGCAGTGCCCAGTACAAGAGCACAATTCCTACCCTACTCCTGTTGGCCACACTATTCCTGATGCAGGCCAGGATGCTGATGGCCTTCTTGGCCACCTGGGCACCCATTGGCTCGTGTTTACCCAGATGCCAACCAGCATCCCCAGGTCCTTTTCTGCAGGACAATTTTCAGCCACTCTGCTCCAAGCCTGGAGCATTCACAGGGGTTTTGTACTCAAATGCAGCACCTGGCCTTGTTACACCTCATACAACTGATTTTGCTCCATTGATTCAGCCTGGACCTCTGCAAAGCCTTCCTATCCTCCAGCAGATCAACACTCCCACACAACTTAGTGCCATCTGCAAACTTACCGAGGGTGCACTGAATCCTCTCGTGCAGATCACTGATAAAGGCATTAAAGAGAACTGGCCCCAGCACTGAGTCTTGGGGAACACTACTTGTGACTGCCCACCAATGAACTGACTCCATTCCCCACCACTCTTTGGGCCTGGCAAACACAGATTTATTTACCACAGATTTAGATCTGTACATCAAAATATGAAATACTCATCATTGGCCTAGCCTGATAATTCTGCACAACCACAGTGAGAATCTAGGAGAGCTTCTGTGGAGCTCTACAATAAGCAGCTGCAGAAATATTTATCATCCCTGATGGTATAGATTTAAAAAGTGCTCCATTTATTTCAAAAAGATAAGTGTGACACCTTAACAATTCTGTTTCTTCCTTACTGCACACATTTCCATTTCAAGGCCTGACAGTATTAAGGAAGAGATTTATTTGAGTTCATCACAAAGCCTGAATCCTTTGGAGCCAAAGTATTTATAATGATGTAAAAGTGACAGTGTCAGCAGTGACTAAATCATGTAGTCATGATGACAAACACTGTTGCCCTAAAATTTAAGGGATGCAAGAAGTCACCCAGAATGAAAAAACAAACTCAGTGGAAAATGCTTTGGATTTGTAAAACCCATCACAACTCAAACCAAAAGAATGAATGAAGAGGTTTAATGATGAAGTCATAATATCTGTGAGATAAACTAATGATGCCTCCTGCGCTCATGAGATAAAGACAGATGTCCTGTGTGAATGCAGGACCTACCTTTCATCCTGAAGATGTCAGGACTGCATATTTAGCAACAAGCTGGGGTGGGACTGTATCAAGCACAGACAAGATGTTTGATACTTGCCAGACAGCAGCTGCTCTGATCATGATTGTCCTAAGCTTTGAAGTAGATCTACTCTTAATCGATCTGTTAGATGTACCCTGGGATAAATTAGAAGATATGGAAATGGGTGAAAAAAAAATCACACTCACATTCTAAATTTCTCTATATCATAGTAGGGAGAGATGCAGGAGAATGGGGGGGAAGGACAGAGAAGTCACTCAAGATGGCTGAAAGAGAGTAAAAGAATTGATTTTTGAGTGATCAGGGAAATCAACAAGGCAGCAAAAATGCTAAAAAGAAATGTTTTGGTCTCAGGAACCGATCTAAATTCAGAAGTCCAAGTCCTCTTGAGGGGCTTAAACAGAAGAGATACTGGGAGAGCAAAGCAGCTAGGTCTCCTTCTGACATTGCATCATGTCCTGGGAGAGCAGAGGAAGAGCGAAGAGCTGAAGTGTCACAGAATCATAGAATAGAATCATAGAATTGTTCTGGTCAGCAAAAAGCTCTAATATCATAGAGTCCAACTGCCAAATCTAACATCACCATGGCCATTAAACCACGTCCCAAAGTGCTATGGCCACACATTTCTTGAACACCTCCAGGGATGGTGATTCCAGCACCTCCCCGGGCAGCCTGTTCCAACACCTGATAACTCTTGCAGGAAACAAATGTTTCTTAATCTCCAACACAAACCTTCCCTGGTCCAATTTGAGGCTATTTCCTCTTGTTCTATCACCTGATACTGGGCAGACCCCCACCTCACTCCAACCTCCTTTTAGGTTGTCCTCAGCAGTGGGACAGACCTTGTGGGAATGCAAAGTGAAGAAGGATAATAACAGGCAGATGCTGACCTTGGTTGCCACCAGCTGCTGGCTACCTTATCTCAGAAGGGATAGATAGGGCAGGGTGCTAGGTTGGACTGGATGATCTTGGAGGTCTCTTCCAACCTGGTTGATTCTATGATTCTATGATAAGGGACACCTCATTAATGAGAAAAAACAAGGTGTGCTTTATGCTGATGGAGTAGGTTGTCCTTGACTAATTATGCTAATGTGTAGGCATGTGCCTTATGCCCTGAGGGATACATTGAGAGATGAAATGATCAATAAAGGTCTCTGGCATAATTCACATTGAATTGTCTGGAGTCACACAGTATCACAGTATCACAGTATCACCAAGTTTGAGTAGGGATTACTCCTAATGCTGGCTGAACGAAATTATTTTTACAGTATATCACAGTATCACCAAGGTTGGAAGAGACCTCACAGATCATCAAGTCCAACCCTTTACCACAGAGCTCAAGGCCAGACCATGGCACCAAGTGCCACGTCCAATCCTGCCTTGAACAGCTCCAGGGACGGCGACTCCACCACCTCCCCGGGCAGCCCATTCCAGTGTCCAATGACTCTCTCAGTGAAGAACTTTCTCCTCACCTCCAGCCTAAATCTCCCCTGGCACAGCCTGAGGCTGTGTCCTCTTGTTCTGGCGCTGGCCACCTGAGAGAAGAGAGCAACCTCCCCCTGGCCACAACCACCCCTCAGGTAGTTGTAGACAGCAATAAGGTCACCCCTGAGCCTCCTCTTCTCCAGGCTAACCAATCCCAGCTCCCTCAGCCTCTCCTCGTAGGGCTGTGCTCAAGGCCTCTCACCAGCCTTGTCGCCCTGCTCTGGACACACTCAAGCATCTCAATGTCCCAGGTTTCTGCAACAAGATCTGATAACCAAACTGAGTATGCTCA
Organism: Pogoniulus pusillus; assembly: GCF_015220805.1. Classification (NCBI taxonomy): domain Eukaryota; kingdom Metazoa; phylum Chordata; class Aves; order Piciformes; family Lybiidae; genus Pogoniulus; species Pogoniulus pusillus. The sequence continues at coordinate 7,953,981 of NC_087268.1, forward strand.
ATCTGTCCAGTATTTCTTCCTTTTCTCCTGGACCTGATTTACTAACTTTCCTTCCCTCGTTACTCACTGAGCTTGTCACTGTCAACACCATCTAAGCAAACCATTGTGCTCTTCTGGGCACATCCCACCTAATTAAAAGACATTGTACAAAATCCTCCTGTGTGAAAATATAATCTTTGTTTCTAGTTTTGCAGTTTAAAAAAAAAGGAATTGCTGTTCATAGGCTTCTGTCAATTTTTCAGTGAGGGTCAAAAATGTACTCTTGCACTGGGCAAACTGCAGGAAATTTGGTTACTATGATGTTAGTAAAAAAAAATTCTCATCTTCTTACAAGAACTTTCCAAGTTCTTCAAGGCCAAAATGTCTTAAATATTTCCTCCTTTTCAGCAAATTAGGAATTAAACTCAGCTTACTTTAGAAAGTTAATTTTTCCATCCGTTTTCTGTGCAGCTGAAAGTGTGGAAGAAAATGCCCTTCATCAGTCTTAAATCTTCAGCCAGTCATTTGTAGATCTGAAAGAAGAAAAAACAGAAGAAGAAGAAATGAGAGGCCACAAGGGTGACATAAAAAAGTGTTTAGAAATATACTTATAACATGGATCTGGATGTTATAAGACCTAAAATTAGTAGCTGTTTCCACCTCACCTTTTAGAGTAAAAAAAAGGCACTTAAAAGCAATTGAAAAATGTTGGATGGATTTAGGACGAAGTCAGTGTGAGCAGAAACAACATGAGAACAACAAATGGTTGTGAGGAAACTTCTCCTGAGTGTGTTTTCTTTATACCTACACAGATAAATGAACGCTTGAGTGAGCCTGCAGTGCATGTTCATTCTCAAAACGTGTTTCTGCACAGCCTGGCTGTGGCCTCAGGTTTTCCTTCAGGGATCAAAGATTCACTGTGGTTGGAAAAGACCTTCAAGATGAGTAAGTCCAACCATTACTAATGTTACCAGGGCCTCTGCTTCACCACATCCCTGAGCACCATATCTAGATGTCTTTCAAATCCACCCAGGGATAGTGATTCAACCACTTCCCTAGGCAGCCTGTTCCACTCTTTGAGAACCCTTTGGGTAGGGAAGTTTCTCTTAATACCCAACTTAAATCTCCCTTGGATTAACTTAATGCCATTTGCTCTTGTCCTATTCAGCTGTGACTTGGGAGAAGAGGCCCAACACCCACTTCACTACAGCCTCCTTTTAGGGAGCTGTAGAGACTGAGATGCTCTCCCTGCAGCTGCCCCGACACATTTCTGTGCGATCTGCCTTAGGTGATCCTGCTTTGGCAGGAGATAGACTCGATGATCTCCAGAGCTCCCTTCACAACCCCATTCAGTGATGATTCTAGGAGACCACCTTCTCTCCTTGGAGAATTTTGAAGGAGCTGCTGTTAGGCTCTGAAAGAAATAACCAAATCACAGAATGGTTTGGGTTGAAAGTGACCTTTAAAGGTCATCTCGTCCAACTCTCTTGCAGTGAAGAGCAAGTTGCCTACTACAGCAGGTTGCCCAGAGCCCCATCCAAGCTGCCTGGAATGTTTGCAGGGCTGGGGCATCTACCATTCTCTGGATAATCTGAGCCAGTGTTTCACCATTCTCATAAGGAAAAATAAATGTCTTGCTTCTGTCTACCCTAAACTATGAAACCAAACATTCAGGCCACCAAGGGTTGCAGCAGGAACGGGCTGCTTGAAGGCTCTCAGATGGATTTCTCTGTGCCTCTCACCTCCCTTTAGGTACTACCTCTGTTTAAAAATCTGACTCATGCAGCTTTATTTGTCAGGACAGATGGGGAAGGACAGAAAAGAGATTACTTTCAGAGCTGGCTTATCCTGAGGTGATATCACTTGGAAATGTCAGTGCTATTGATGATGGGCCTACTTCTCCCACGTAATTAAACATGTCTGCTGAAATGTCACTGCTGCCAGCCAATGCTCTGATGGACAGCTCTGCTTGGGGGACATCCTTAAACGGCACAGCCAAACTGTTGGGATACTGTGGTCTTCATCAGTTATGCCCCTGGTTCACAAGTGATGAAATGCTAGCGAAGGCAAGGAAGGTTAGTCAGTGCACATAAAACGATGAGTCTCAGTGTCTAATTGTCCTAACTGTCTCTGCTATGGAGTCTATTCATACGACTTTCATCACAACTCCCAGTTTTGGATACCTTCTACTGCCACCAGTACAGCCTGGGAGGTGATCTGCTGGAAAGCAGTCCTGTGGAGAGGGACCTGGGGGTCCTGCTGGATAACAAGTTAACCATGGCACAGCAATGGTGCCCTTGTGGCAGAGAAGGTCAATGAGATCCTGGGGTGTATCAGGATTGTGTCCAGCAGATCAAGGCTCTTCTCCCCCTCTACTCTGCCCTGCTGAGACCTCATCTTGAGTACTGTGTTCAGTTTTGGGCTCCCCAGTTTAAGAGGGACAGGGATCTGCTGGAGAGGGTCCAGCGGAGAGCTATGAGGATGATTAGGGGACAGGAGGGCATGGCTTATGAGGAGAGGCTCAGGGACCTGAGGCTTTTTAGTCTGGAGAAGAGAAGACTGAGAGAGGATTTGATAGATGTTTCTAAGTATCTGAGGGCTGGCCAGAAGCTGGGGGGACAGGCTCTGCTCACTTGCTCCCTGGGATAGGGCAAGGAGCAATGGGTGTAAGTTGCAGCACAAGAGGTTCCGCCTCAACACAAGGGGGAACTTCTTTACTGTAAGGGTCACAGAGCACTGAAACAGGCTCCCCAGAGAGGTCATGGAGTCTCCTTCTCCAGAGCCTTTCAAGGCTTGTCTGGATGTGTTCTTCTGTGATCTGTGTTAGATAGTATTGTCCTGCTCTGACAGGGAGGTTGGACTTGATGATCTCTTTGGGTCCCTTCCAACCCCTAACATCCTATGATCCTGTGATCCTAAACCTTGTTTATTTAGTCCTGACTGAGCAATGTACATGAACTTCCTTTGGCAAATGACTGAGAAAGGGAACTGTATGTTTGGTTTAAATTAGATTGCATTTATTTGCAGAAGGCACAGAACCCTCCTCTCTGACACTGGTCTCTTACTCCTCAAGGACAACTGTAGGCTTTCCTCCTCAGCCACAGTTATACCTTGCCTTGCTGTCCTGCCATGGGAAGGCTAAGAGAAAGTGGCACAAGGAGATTACTCATGAGAAGAATCATAGAATTGTTTGAGTTGGAAGGGACACTAAAGATGATCTAGTTCCAAACCCCTCCCTCATGAGCAGGACACCTTCCACTAGACTAGGCTACTCAATGCTCTGTCCAGAGAAATCCCTACTGTTCCCCCAATTCAGTAGATGTGCCTTACTGAACATGAGAAAGTATACAAAGCTCAGGATTCCTCTTGGAAAAAGAAAGTCATGAATTTCTCCTTCAGTTATGATATGCATCTATCCTAAAAGGGGGTGGGGGAATGAGAAAAAGAAGGGGAGGGGGAAGTTATAAAAAAGAGGAAAAAAGGAGGAGGGCAAGCAAAAGAAGAATGAAAAAAAATAACAGAAGAAAAAGGAAAAATGGCAAAAAGGAAAGAAAAAAATGGGAACAAGGAGGGAAAAGAGAACCAAGGGAAAAGAGGGGGAAAATGGGTAAAAAAAAAAGAAGAACCTTTAGCTCTCAGCCAGGCAAGAAATATTCCAGGAAATGAAAATCTTATAACTGCTGCTTGTCAAAGACCTCGTCAAAAAGAAATGGAAGACATTCACCAAAGGAAATCTGAGATGAGTTGTGGGACCCACTGCTCATTTTCTCTCTCCTTTGCTCTTGAAGGGAATTGCTTTCTCCAAGCAGTGCACAATAGCAGCATTCTCCTGGAATCTGTGACAAAATGCTGTGGAGCAGTGTTAGATTCCACTGTTATGTGCAAGACCTGGGTTTTGGAGACAGTTTGTGACGTTGCAGGCCTGTATGGCCATTTCAGCTGTCAGTCTCATTTATTATGACACTCTCTAACATTACTGCTATTTGTGGAAGCCAGGCCATTTGTTCCCCAAGATTTTAGCTTTCCAAAACTGCATCCCCTTTGCCCAGACCAACAAACCTCAGGATGAAACGTGCAGATTTTTCTTCTCACAGAAGAAATAAACTCTTCAGTTTTTATCTGCTGCAGTTCTGGCTGAAATACTCCAACTTTCATATAAGTAAACACAGAGGTGCAGACTACCTCTGCTATTGGACAACAATAGGTCTCAGAGGTTTCTCAGATTCATAGAATGATTTGGATTGAAAGGGACCTTAAGGATCATCTAGTTTCAACTTCCTTCCCATAGGCTGACACCCTCCACTAGACCAGGTTGCTAATGCCATCCAGAGGGACAGGGTGCCATCCAGAGGGACAGGGTGCCAGCCAAAGGGAAGGAATGCCATTCAGAGGACTTTAATAGGCTGGAGAGACAGGCCCACGGAATCCTCCTGAAGTTCAGAAAGACCAAGGTCAAAGTCCTGCACGTGGGTCAGGACACTGCCAAGCACAAATCCAGGCTGGACAATGAGTGGACTGACATCAGCCCTGTGGAGAAGGACTTGGGGATACTGGTGGATGAAAAAATAAATCTCAGGCAGTAAGGTGTGCTCACAGCTCAGAATGCTAATTGGCTGCAGCAAAGAAATTATCATCAGCAGGTCAAAGGAGATTCTCCTGTCCCTCTACTCTGCCCTGCTGAGAGGGTAAAACATCTGGAGTACTATGTCCAGTTCTGGGGTCCCTAGTTCAGTAGGAACAGGGACTACTGGAGAGGGTCCAACAGAAGCTATGAGGATAGCAATGGGACTGTAACATCTGATCTGTCTGATGAGGAAAGGCTGAAACACGTGGGGCTGTATAGCCTGGAGAAGAGAAGGTTGAGAGGGGATCCAATCAGCATTTACAAATACCTTAAGGGTGCCAGTCTCTTGTCATTGGTGCCCTGTGTTAGGACAAAGGGCAGTGGACAGAAACTGGAACACAGGAAATTCCTCTATGACAGGAGGAAAAACTTCTTTACTGTGAGGGTTCTGGAGCCCTGGCACAGGCTGCCCAGAGTGGTAGTGAAGTCTCCTTCTCTTTTCAAGCCCTCCTGGCCATGTTCCTGTGTGGCCTGCCCTAGGTAATCCTGCTTTGGTAGAGAGGTTGGACTCGATGATCTCTGGTGGTCCTTTCCAACCCCTATCATTCCGTGATTCTATGAGATCAGAAATCACTACTGGGTTCCTGTGCTTTCAGCCCAGTGTCTCCATTTCAGGGAAACCCAGCTAGCCATTTCTGTATGCACTGAACTTGTAGCTGGTGTTTCCTGTTGCCTGAAGCAGAGATCTTTCCTACCAATTCATCTCTTTGCTATGATTTGGGAGCACAAGAAATAATTGATGACACTGGGGTATAATCCCTACATTTAACAATTTCCTAAGGGTTAAAGGCTTTTCTCTCTATTGCTTTAGAGATAAAAAAATATAATCCCATAGGCTCAGGTCATAATTGAAACCACACTGCTCTCAGCACAGATTAAAGCATGCAGAGGAATGAGTCTCTAATTCATGTAAACCCAGCCCTGCAGTTCTCTTTTTCTTTTTCCACCATTACTGTCTGTTAGCCACCAATTTGAAAACAGCAGAGAAATGATTTGATTTCATAATCAAATAGCTGAGCAGAAACCATTTCCTTCAGCACAGCTTTTTTACATTTCTATTTAAATGAACTGCCTGTGGCTGGCAAGTTCTGCCTCATTTAGAGGCAGGAGTTAAAAAGACCCTACTGCGAGAGACAGCGCGACAGGGGATGAAGAGATCTGGGTGAATTTCAAGTGTTCAGAGCTAAAAGAAAATGTGCTACTCGTTTGTCTGGGGACTGGCACTGTTCAACACGTGTCACTGAGATGGAGAGTGGCATTGAGTGCCCCCTCAGCAAGCTCTGTGGTGTGGCTGACACGCTGGAGGGAAGGGATGCCATCCAGAAGGACGGGATGCTGTTGAGAGAGAAGGGGTGTCATCTGGAAGAATGGGAAGCCATCCAGAAGGAAGGAATGCCATCCAGAAGGAAGGAATGCCATCCAGGAAGATGGGATGCCATTCAGAGAACCTCGACAGGCCTGAGAAGTGGGCCTATGCAAAACTCATGGAGTTCAGCAAGACCAAGTTCAAGGTGCTGCACCTGGGTCAGGGCCATGCCAAGCACAGATCCAGGCTCGACAATGACTGTATTTAGAGCAGCCCTGTGGAGAAGGACTTGGAGGTGCTGGTGGATGAAAAACTGACTATAAGGAAGCAATGTACACTTGCAGCCCAGAAGGCCAATTGCACCCTGGGCTACATTAAAAGGAGGGTGGCCAACAGGTTAAAGGATATAATCCTCCTCTGCTCTGGTATGACCTCCAGCTGCAGTACTGTGTTCAGCACTAGAACCCTAAGAACTGAGAAAGATGTGGACCTGCTGGAGCGGGTCCAGAGGAGGCCACAAAAGTGATCAGGAGGCTGGAGCCCCTGCCTTTGCTGCTGAAGACAGGCTGAGAGAGTTGAAGTTGTTCACCTTGGAGAAGAGAAAGTTCTTGGGAAGACGTTACAGCAGCCTTCCAGTAACTAAAGGTGGCCTACATGAAAGTTGTGGAGGGCCTCTATCTAAGACAACCAGCAATAGAACAAGGGGACACAGTCCCAAGTTGTGCCAGAGGAAGTATAGGCTGGATGTTAGTTCCTGGCAGACAGAGTGATTGGCATTGGAATGGGCTGCCCAGGGAGGTGGTGGAGGCACCATCCCTGAAGGTGTTCAAGCAAAGCCTGGATGAGGCACTTAGTGCCATGGTCTGGTTGACTGGCTAGGGCTGGGTGCTAGGTTGGCCTGGATGATCTTGGAGGTCTCTTCCAACCTGGTTGATTCTGTGATTCTAAGAGTGTAGTGATAGGACGAAATGTTATGGATTCAAAATGCAAAAATGACAAATTAGACACTAGGAACAAATTCTTTGAGGGTGGTGTGCTATTTTAGAAGGTTGCCCTGGAAGGATGTGGCTGTCCACTCCATGGAGGTGTTCAAGGCCAGGTTGGATGAGGCCTTGAGCACTCTGGTCTAGCAAAAAGTTTGCTGCCTATGGCAGGGGAGTTGGAACTAGATGATCTCTAAGGTCACTTCCAACCCAAATTGTTCTAAGATTCTATAATTGTGCTGAGATTGAGTCCAGAGAAAGGCTGGATCACAGTAAGTCTGGTTCTGCCTATGGATCTTGGCTGCCTCAAAGCTTCCTGTAGCTGGACTAGGACTGAGAGATCTCCAGGAAGGGATCTGCTTTGGCGTAGCCTGGTGTGCCTTTAAGCAGTAACAGATTACACCAGGAATATGGCCTTTGGGAAACTCTGAAGAATGATGGCAAATAAGTGAGAGCTCACCCAGCAGATAAAGCTCTTTTTCACAGATAAAACTCATCAAGATTTGAAGCTGGGGCAGGGTAGATTTAGGTTGAACATCGAGAGGAAGCTCTAGAACAGGCTGCCCAGGGATGTGGTCGAGGACCCGTCCCTGGAAACATTCACGATCTAACCTGATGCGGCCCTGGGCAGCCTGATCTAGTTGGAGGTGCCCCTGATCACTGCAGGGATGTTGGACAAGATGACCTTAGAGGGTGCTTTCCAAGCTGATGCAATCTCTGGATCTATGAATCTGTAAATGAAGTAGTTTTGGATTCAAAGTGGTGAACTGGTGACCTGCCTCTTCTATTTCCTCTGTTATCAAAAAGCTATCAGCTTAAACATTGATACCAATTCAGTAACATCAGTGCATTGTGCTTCACCCTCCCACAGACATCTTCTTTCCAAACAGGAGCTAATTAATCCTTACAACACACTTCCAAGGAGAGAGCACAGCTGTCCTATGTCTTAGGATATGGTTTAATGGTCACGGTGGTGTTAGGTCAATCACTGGACTTGATGATCTTAGAGGTCTCTCCCAATCAAAGCAATTCTATGATCCCAGGATTCTTTGCAGTCAAGGAAACTCAGGAACTGGAATAATTTGCCCAGTGCCTACTAGGATGCCAACCTGAAAGAAATGATAGTAGCTAGCAGCAATTGGTGATGCTATCCAGCTGCAGATGGAAATGACCTCCTGCCAGGCAGGACCTGCTGTGCAGCTTCATTCCTTCTCTTTTCCCAGAGGAATGCTGCTGCTCTTACTACATGACAAGTCACTGTAATTTCACAGGAGAGAGAATGACAATACAGAACTTAAGTGTGAGGCAAGAGGAAAAGGTCAGGATGGGGCAAAAACACTCCGAGAGAAGTCTTTCAATTACTCCCTCTGTTCCTTTCCTGTGCTTTGCCTCCAGGTGTTCAAACAAGAATGTTGCTGCTCATACTTTGTATTGCCTCTTTGACTCAGGTCTCTGGTTCCCCAGCCAATTTTCCCAGTCAAGTGTTAGGAATAGTACCAAGTACTGAGAGCTCCTGCTGAAGACTAAGTGCTGTGATTCTGCATCTGCAGGCTTCTGCTCATGCTGAGCCCTGCAGGGGAACAGGCTGCCTGGGCAAGGCAAGGAGCAGCCAACAAAAGTGTCAAATGAAATTTACTCGAGCAGGGAAAATATTGCCTTCCTGGCTGCTTCTGGAAATCTTCATGCTGGATTTTATCACTGATGAGAAGATAACTGCATGAGTGTGGAAATTTGCAGAGAACCATAACAAGATGCAGAAGAAATCCTGAGTGGTCAGCCAGCTTTCTGCTCCAAGTGGAAAGTGGTCACCAAATTGGTTCCACCTCAACATGAGGAAAAACTTCTTTCCTCTGAGGGTGACAGAGCACTGGAACAGGCTGCCTAGAGAGGTTGTGGAGTCTCCTTCTCTGGAGACTTTCAAGACTCATCTGAACGTATCCCTGTGTGTCCTGCCTTAGGTGGCCCAGCTTTGTCAGGGTAGGTTGAACTGGATAATCTTAGAGGTCTTTCCAAGCAAAGCAGTTCTATGATTCTAGGATCTCCAGAGGTCCTTTCCAACCCCTACCATTCTATGATTCTAGGGTTCTAGGACTTCTTGCTGTCCAAAGACACACACCTTTTAAAATTAAGACTATATGTGTATACATACACACACACACATATACATATATAGAATCATAGAATGGTTTAGGTTGGAAGAGACCTCAAAGAGCATCCAGTTCCAACCCTCTGCCATAGGCAGGGACACCTCCCACTAGAGCAGGTCACTCGAGACCTCATCCAACCTGGCCTTGAACACCTCCAGGGAGGGAGCAGCCACAACCTCCCTGGGCAACCTGTGCCAGTGTTTCACCAACCTCACTGTGAAGAGCCCTTTCCTAACATCTAGTTTCAATCTCCCCTCTGCCACTTTAAACTCATTATGCCTCATCCTGTCTTTACAAGACCTCATACAGCCTTCCTGTAGGCCCCCTTCAGATACTAGAAGGCCACTATAAGGTCTCCTCAAAGCCTTCTCTTCTCCAGGCTGGAGATCCCCAACTCTTGTAGCCTGTCCTCACAGCAGAGGTGCTCCAGCCCTCTGAGCATCTTTGTGGCCCTCCTCTGGACTCACTCTAACAGTTCCATGTCCTTCTTGTGTTGGGGGCTCCAGAACTGCACACAGTGCTCCAGGTGGGGTCTGATGAGAGCACAGTAAAAGGGGAGAATCCCCTCCCCTGCCCTACTGGACACACTGCTCTTGCTGCAGCCCAGCACACAGTTGCTGTCTGGGTTGTGTGCACACTGCCAGCTCACACTGAACTTTTCACCAAATCAGACCCCAGGTCCTTTTCCTCAGGGCTGCTCTCCAGCCATTTGCCACCCAGCCTGGAATTGTGCTTGGGATTGCATCAACTCAACATAAATAGGTAAAAATACGTTCTTATTATACAGTCATGTATTATCTTAATTATGTATTGTTTTAATTATACATATGTATATATATATAAAGATGAAGAAAAGGAGGAACAAAAAAGGAGCAGAAAATGCTCCCCATATCCACTCTTCTCTGTAAGCTGCAATTCAGGATCTACAAATTGCTCGCAGTTGCATCCTCCCCAGTTATTCTCCTCAGCTCTTCCTTCCTGAGTTTCTATTAATTTCTGCCCATCATCAGGAACTACTATTGGCACTCTTACTTGCATTACCTACTGCCAGATAGCTCAGGGCAACTTAAATCTCCTTTATACTCATCTTGATGTGATAGAGCTTCAAAAAAAAATACAATTACACCAGTTACCAATGGCTGAACTGCACAAGATCAGAGATAAATTTTCATTTTCTTCCATGAAAATGCCATTAAAGTTTGTTATTTTCTGTGTAACACTCACCCTAGGCAGCGTCTAAGTGGAGAGCTTGGACTCTTAATGAGTTTTCCCCTGAGCCAGTTTGAGTAGGGATTACAGGGGATATTTTTCCTAATGCTGGCTGAACAAAATTATTTTCACAGTATCACAGAATCACCAAGGTTGGAAGAGACCTCATAGAACATCAAGTCCAACCCTTTACCACAGAGCTCAAGGCTAGACCATGGCACCAAGTGCCACGTCCAATCCTGCCTTGAACAGCCCCAGGGACGGCGACTCCACCACCTCCCCGGGCAGCCCATTCCAGTGTCCAATGACTCTCTCAGTGAAGAACTCTCTCCTCACCTCGAGCCTAAATCTCCCCTGGCATAGCCAGCACCAGAACAAGAGGACACAGCCTCAAGCTGCGCCAGGGGAAATTTAGGCTGGAGGTGAGGAGAAAGTTCTTCACTGAGAGAGTCATTGGACACTGGAATGGGCTGCCCGGGGAGGTGGTGGAGTCGCCGTCCCTGGGGCTGTTCAAGGCAAGGTTGGACGTGGCACTTGGTGCCATGGTCTAGCCTTGAGCTCTGTGGTAAAGGGTTGGACTTGATGATCTGTGAGGTCTCTTCCAACCTTGGTAATTCTGTGATACTGTGAAAAGTATTGAAATGGGCTTCTTTTTCAGCTGTGAAATATCAGTCCTTTCCACTGTTCTGGAGACATGGGATTCAAGGTGACTTCACGGGGTGTTAATGGCTGAGTGATCTGTACCCCGCTAACAATATTTCATGAGCAGTGATGTAGCAAATAACATAGTCTATTACACTCTGCCACCAGATGCCATCTGAAAAGCACGTCACTGGCTGGAACATCCCAGGCTTAATCAGCTTTCCACTGAAATGACGCTGATGCCAACTGTAAAAGACAGCAGTGACTGCATCTCCTCAGGTGTGGAAGTAATCACATCCCATTTCCAGCATCTCTCCCACCAGTCCTATCTCTGACAGTGAATAAATGATGAAGACATTTATCTTCCTTTCAATATCTACTGATCCCTCTACGTGTGAGGCACTTTATTTTAGTATGGAGCACTTTCTTTGCACAGATTTAAGAAAATCACCAGCTTTGAAACCTTCTGGTAAAATAAAGTTGATTTTAAACAAAGTTCTTAAGCATTACCACGGGAAGGGTACCTGGAAAAGAGACCTGTGAAGATCATGGGATAGATTCATAGAACAGTTTGACTTAGAATGGACCTTAAAGATCATCTTGTTCCAATGGCAGGGGCACCTTCCAATAGATGAGGTTGTGCAATGTCCTGTCCAACCTGGCCTTGAACACCTCCAGGGAGACAGCATCCACAATCTCACTGGGCAACCTGTTCCAGTGCCTCACCACCTCCACTGTAAAGACAGTTCTATGATTCCATGATTCTCATGATGCAGCTCCAACACACTAATTACATGTGTATGACAGGAGTAAATCTTTGACATTAAACACTCTCTGCAGTAATCCATCTTGGAAGCTGATGACCAGGGAGATTGGTGGCTTTGAAAACTGTTGTCTTCTATGAGAGATCATGGACAAATTATTTAATGATCACAGAATCACAGAATAGTAGGGGTTGGAAGTGACCTCTGGAGATCATCCAGTCTGACATCCCTTCCAAGGCAGGGTCACCTCAGAAGGTCACATAGGAACATGTCAGGGCAGGTTTGGAAGATTACTCCACCACCTCTCTGGGCAGCCTGTTGCAGGACTCCAGCACCCTTAAGTTAAAGAAGTTCTCCCGCATCTTTAGATGGAACTTCTTATGTTCAAGTCTGTGCCTGTCACCTCTTGTCCTGTGTCCTGGGCACAACTGAAAAAAGACACCTGCCCTTAAGTATTGGTCAGCATTGATGAGATCCCACTCAGTCTGCCCTTTTCCAGACTAAAAAGCCCCAACTGACTCAATCTTTTCTCATCAGAGAGATGTTTTGGTATCTTTTCATCTTTGTAGTCCTTTGCTGTGCCCTCCCCAGCATTTTCCTGTCTCTTTTGAACTGGGAAGCCCAGAACTGGACACAACACTCCAGATGTAGCCTTACCAGGACAGAGTAAAAGGGGAGGAGAACCTTCCTTAACCTTCTTGCTATGCTCTTCTTGATATGCCTCAGCATGCCTTTGGCACTCCTGGCCACAAGGGCACATTGGTGACTCAATGCCAGCCTATTAATCCAGATTTGCCTGGGATTGCAATGGTCTTTCCTTCTGTTCTTCCTTCCTCCTACTCAGAGAACTTCTACACACTCTCATTTTGAATTTTGACTTCTTGTTGCCAGTAGCAGGCTGAGTAAAATAAGAGTAGTTCACTCTTTGAGCTATTCTGTGTGTCTGCTTTTCTGTGGAAGACAGTGTTGCACTCCTCCTGAGAGAGGTTTCCTTTGCACTGAACTGCTTGGGTTTTAGAGTGTGGAGGATTAAAATTGTCAGAAACTGATGTCCCTCTAGAGGTGAGAGCTCTAGAAATGAGTTGACAGTAATGTCTAATTCCAAGGAGAGAGGTAACCATGTAGTGATTTTACAGCTCCCTGCTGCTCTACTGTTTCACTAAGAACTAAACACAAGGGCAACTGAAAAAGAGTAAATACTGAACAGATGAATGAGAAAAGAAGGATTCTCTTTGAGTGAAGCTACATGAAACCTTGGAAGGCTTCATTTCACACTGAAAAAAAGTTGCATTCCTTTTGAAGTTCAATGTCAAGACCCAAATCTGAACTTTGCCACCAGCTGTGACACACAATGTGCAAAAGGAAAAATGTTCATTACTCCAGCACCATCTCTAATTTCTGTCCTGCTTTCATCACTTGATCTCTCTTGTGAGGGACTTTTTCCTTGATGGCAATCATCATATGAAACCATGAGGACAGCCAGCATCAGCCACACAGCTAACATCTGACTGGATGATACCACTCATACATTTGATGGAGGCACTGTGGGCTGGACCAGCTTCATGTATTTTACAAAGGATTCAGTAAGAGATGAGATAAGACTGAGAAGAGTCAGGTCTTCTGCAGTTGGACAGCAGCCAGATGAAAGCTCTGAGGGTTACCATAAGTGCAGAAAACATTATCTAGCAGGGGGGGGAGGGGGAATCAAACAATAGGAAGTGGCACAATTTCAGCAACTACAACAGTAAGAAGATGTCACAAGTCTTCAGATACTTAAAAAGCTACTGCCAGTGGGACTAAGACAAGAAATAGTAAGTTTAAACTACAACAAAGGAGGTTAATCAGAGAATGGTTTGGGTTGGAAGGGACCTTAAAGCTCATCTAGTTGCAAACCCCTACCATGGAGAGGGACACCTTCTGCTAAATAAAGAGAGAATGCCTTTGAATGCTAAGGATAGAGAGACACTTGAATGACTGACTCAGCAAGAATGAAGACTCTGTCAGTGTGAAAGCTGTTTATAAAGGACAGGTGATGCCAACATTGGTTAGAAATTTGATTCTGGTGAGGCTGTGAGAAGGACCAGGTGACTGCTTTTAGCTGTCTTGTTCTGTGTTCCTATATCTTCATTGACTCTGGCCATTGTATCCCTTCACTACATTACCTGCTACACATTTATAGACTCATAGAACTGTTTCAGTTGGAAAACATCAGCCACCATGGCCACTGGCCACTCTTGCAGCAACCTAAACCTCCCCTGGCACAATTACCTCTTGTTCTATCACCTGATACTGGGATAAAAGACCAACCCTCACCTCACTACAACCTCCTTTCTAGAACTTCTCCTGTAGAGCAGCAGTTCCTGTCCTACACATATTCTGACCACGTAGCACACTGAGCAGTAACACTCAGTGTGCAGAGCAGGCTGAAGGGAACACTTGCCTGAGGCAAAAAAGGGAGCAGGCTACATGCACCTCTCCATAGGTGTAAATGACTGTGTGAAATAAAACGGTGTAGGAAACCAGTCTAACCATTTTTGTTGCTCACAGTCAATTTAACTCAGCTCTGAACTGTAAGGACTATGGTAGATGTAAAAGGGAAGTTCCTTTCTTGGGATTGCTCAACATCCAGGTCAAAACCTCCTTTTCTACCGCATGGGACTGTGCTTACTAGGCACTTAGTGTCATGGTCTAGTTGATTGGCTAGGGCTGGGTGCTAGGTTGGACTGGATGATCTTGGAGGTCTCTTCCAACCTGGTTGATTCTATGATTCTATGCTTCTGATCAAATCAGAGAATCATAGAATCACAGAAAGGTAGGGGTTGGAAAGAACTTGTGGAGATCATTGAGCCCAACCTCCCTGCCAGAGCAGGATCATCTCAGGCAGATCACACAGGAACTCATCCAGGTAGGTTTTAAAAGTCTCCAGAGAAGGAGATTCCACAAGCTCTCTGGGCAGCCTGCTCCAGTGCTCTGACACCCTCACAGCACAGGAGTTTTTACTGACGTCGAGGTGGAACCTCCTGTGCTTCAGTTTGTGTGCACTGCCCCTTGGTGTTTGTAAACATTGACTGGACCCCCTTTCCCCATCAGACATATTGCAATCCCTTCATTATCCTGACAGCTCTCTGTGGGACTCCCTTCAGTAGTTTCCTGTCTCTGTTGAAGTGGGGAGCAAGTTAGCCACACAATGAGTGAGTGCAGGACAGTCTCTCTCTTTGCCTTTGTCCTGGATGCTGTGTCAGGGGGATTTTTCAGCAGCAGAGCTCATTTGATATGAGTATGAAACATGGTTCTTCTAGCTTTCATGTCTTATCCTTGCTATTCCTAGTAACATCCTCTATCAGTGCAGAATTTCCTTCTGATTTGAGTCTCAACTTGTCTAAATATTCCAGACAGAGTGAATCACAAGTACCTGAATGTAAAGCTTCCAACTGAACCAGCTGCAGATTTCTGTCATTATTGAGTTATACAAGAAAAAGTAAATAATCAGTGCTGTGTGTACTCTAACTCAATGCCATTGAAGCATTTTTTCTGCCATTGCCTTCAATGGCAGTGTGATTAAAATTCCAATAAAGTGTTTCATTAAGGCCTCAAAATACCTGTGGAAGTCTGTGATAATTAGTTCAATTAAAACTGTATTCTGCAAACCCTGCTGCAATAATGAGAATCTGGTGATTTTGTGTTGTGACTCCAAACTTGCCTTACTTTGCATGCTAAAAGCAGAGGCTCCAGCACCCGTTTTCCTTAGGGATAATTGTCATGATTATAAGCTAATGAGCAATCACCACCAGTAGCAAGCTCCACAGCCCCAGTAAATAGACTGAGATAGATTTATGAGATGGATCTATGAGCATGGGTGTGGAGAGCTGAGGAAGCTGCACCTGGTGCTGTCTTTTCTTGTTCGTCAGTCTTCCAGACTCCAAAGCTTCTCAGTGAGCTGCATGGGAAACATCTCCTGTATCAGCATGGTTTGGAGAAGGTGACACTGCCAAACACTAGCACTGGCTGCAGATGCTGATGACTTGTTTAGCTCCTGTCTCTTAGAAGAGACACTTTTGAGGCCATCACTACAATAAGGACACTGAGGTGCTGGAGTGTGTCCAGAGAGGGGAAACAAAGGTGGTGAAGGGTCTTGAACACAAGTCCTGTGAGGAGCAGCTGAGGGAACTGGGGTTGTTTAGTCTTTGGAAGAGGAGGCTTTGGAAGGTGAGACCTTATTGCTCTGTACAACTCCCTGAAAGCAGGCTGTAGACAGATGGGTGTTGGCATCTCTTCTGTATCAGGTGATAGAATGAGAGAGGATGGGCTGAAATTGTGCCAGAGGAGGGTTAGTTTGGATATTAGGAAGAATTACTTCACCAAAAAGGTCATCAGGCACTGGAACAGGCTGCCCAGGGAGGTGGTAGAATCATCATTCCTGGAGGTGTTTGAAAGATGTGCAGATGAGGACTCAGTCTATCGGTTGCATGCAGGGAGATATTAGGTTATAGCTGGACTCTGTGAACTGCAGGTATTTTCCAGGCAGGTGATTCTATGAAATACTGAACCAACTTTCTCAGCTCAAAAAGCAGAACTCATTTAAAGCAGAAAGCCTTATTCTGTCTGTTTTGTCTGGGATGTCTGGCTCAGCAAACACTGAACTGATTGGTGTTACTGAAGGAAGACTCTCTGAAGGGTATCTGATTACAGGAGACTTGTAGTGTAAGCTGCAGACCACAGAAGCACAGAATGGTAGGGTTAGGAAGGGACCTCAGGAGATCATCCAGTCCAACCCCCCTGCCAAAGCAGTGTTGCTTAGGGAAGGTCATACAAGAACAGAACCAGAAGGGTCTTAAAAGTTTGCAAAGGAGAGTCCACAACCTCCCTGGGCAGCTTGTCCCAGAGCTCACATTGAAGAAGATTTTAGTCACGTTGAAGTGGAACTTCCTGTGTTCCATTTTCTGTCTGTTGCCCCTTGTCCTATCACAGGACACTCTCTTCTTGACACTCAGCATTAAGGAATTGGAAAACACTGATCAGATCTGATGTCTTCACTTCTAGAGGCTAAACAGACCCAGGTTTCTCAGCTTTTTCTCATCAGACAAATGTTCCACTCTCTTCATCATTCTTCAGATGGATCTTCATTGGACTCTCTCCGGTGTATCCCTGTCCTCTGCTAGAAACATTCTGTGTTTCTAGTTTATAGTTCAGTCACCTTCCTTGTGGATCCTGTAAACCATCTACTGTACTTCTCAAAGATCTCTAAAATACAGACTTTTCATTAGCTGTAGCTCTTAGCATTTGAGAGGATTAATAATTCCCTTCTCAATTAAGCTGCCTCATTTGCAGCTTGCTGATAAAGGACAAAGGAAGTTCAAGTTTAGAGATGTGCAACCTCAGAAAGAATGAATCTTAAAAATGAGTTGAAAACACACACCTGTGGTCACTTCCAAATTAACAAAACCCAAAATAATTTAACAGGGTGGGACAGGAATGGTAAATGTCTCCCAAAAGTGTTCAAAATGTCTGAGAACAAAGAAAAGCAGAAGATTCCTTCCTCTAGCTTCTCCCTCTGGATTTTTTCACCTCTCATTACAGGAAAGACATAAAGGTGCCAAGTCATCATTCCTGGAAGTATTTCAAAGCCATGCAGCTATGGTGCTGAGGGATGTGGTTTAGTAGTAGTTTTTTAGCAGTAGTGGTGGGATTGCGAGCTCTAGAATGGTTTGACTTGGTGATCTCAAAGGTCTCTTCCAACCTCAACAGTCCTATGGCTCTACGGTTCTATGATTCCATGAATCCTCTTTGCTGGCTACTTTCTGAGCATCCACAATAAAAACCCAAATGATAGAGAGGGCAAACTCGTGGAGCTTTAATCTTGGTCCAAAGTTAGTCTTGGATTCATCACAACCGACCCTTGAGGTAATTTGACAATGAAGAGTTATCCTGTGCCCCATTACAAATGGTGCTGCTGAAGCTGAGCAGTAAAGAAAGAAGTGTATCACACTATTACAGTATGGTAGGGAGTTGGAAGGGATGTCTAGAGATCATCAAGTCCTACTCTGCTGCCAAGGCAGGATCATCTCTTCACTGAGAGAGTCATTGGACACTGGAATGGGCTGCCTGGGGAGGTGGTGGAGTCGCCGTCCCTGGGGCACTTCAAGGCAAGGTTGGACGTGGCACTTGGTGCCATGGTCTAGCCTTGAGCTCTGTGGTAAAGGGTTGGACTTGATGATCTGTGAGGTCTCTTCCAACCCTGATGATACTATGATACTACTACTATGATACTATGATCTACAGAAGGTCCTGTCCAGCAGGGTGTGAAATATCTCCAGAGATGGAGACTCCACCACATCTCTATGTAGCCTGCTCCAGGACTCTGTCACACTTAAAGAAGTTTTTCTTCATGTTTAGGTGGAGCTAAATATATTCAAGCATTCCCCTTCTACCTGAATCAGGCACCAGTGCTCAAGGAGTGCTTCTTGAGAAACAAGAATCAGTCAAGAGACACAAACAGCCTAGAATTGAGCTTTGAGCTAGACAACCTCGACATTGTAGCTGAGCTCTTTTGGAAACACTAAGCTTTCTTGTAGATCTTCCTTGCCCTAGAAAGTACTCAAACTTTTCTTAATTACTCCAGCTTACAGCTACTTAATACATTTAATTAGATAACCAACGAGACACATCCTGTTTGCTGCTCGCTGCGACTTGAAATTAAATAAAGCCAGCATAATTCAATAACTGCTAAATAATCTCTTCTCGTGTTACTACAACAGTTCTTTTGTAAGTTACTAATCACAATTATGCAAATGTTAATTAAGGTGATTACTGCTCAGTTTCTATTGACTGGGGGGAAACTAATTTATAGGCACAATCAGCTGTATCATTTTGCCTTAAAAATGTGAAGTCTCTACATTTACTGAAGAAAGAAATTGAGACTCTTATGGTCCATTAGAGCCACTCTACAGAAACAGACATGTTCTGGAGAAGTGGCCTCCCATACTATCTCTTTTCCTTCTTTGTCTCCTCTCATTTTATGTCCTAGCAAAGAATATGACCTTTCCAAGTGACATTAATGCAGGGATGGGGTAGGAGGAATGAATAGGTGAGATTTTCCTTTGAGGTGAGGAGTGGGTGTTAGCCAGGGTATGCTCTGCTCAAGTCTACTCCAGTTCTGGGCTCCCTAGTTCAAAAGGGACAGGGAACTACCAAAGAGAGTCCAGTTAAGGCTTTGAGGATGATGAAGAGACTTGGACTTCTGTCTGATGAGGGAAGACTGAGAGATCTGGAGTTAACCTGGAGAAGGCTGAGAGGGGATCTGATCAGTGCTTACAAATATCTCAAGGGTGGGTGCCAAGAGGAAGGTGCCAGTCTCTTTTCATCAGCGCCCAGTGATCAGACAAGGGGCAACAGACATAAACTGGAACACAGGCAGTTTCACCTCAAGATGAGTAAAATCTTTGCAGCTCCAGTGCTGGAGCACTGGAGCAGGCTGCCCAGAGAGGGTGTGGAGTCTCCTTCTCTGGAGCTTTTCCAAACCCACCTGGAAGAGTTCCTGTGTGGCTTGTCCTAGGCAATGCTGCTTTGTCAGGGAGGTTGGATTGAGGTTGCTTCCAGAGGTTACTTCCAACTTCTATGATTCTGTGATTCTATGATCAGACACCTGTCAGGTAGTGATAAGGTGAATGCCTCACGCTGCTTCCATATTTCTGAGGATGCCTCTTAAGTCATTCCCTTAAAGCAAACTATTTCTCATCTTTCCTAGGTTTGCTGCCTCTTTCATACTCCCAGGAAAGTGTAAAGAGGCTGTGCACAGTAAAGAGAGGCTGGGAGAAACCTCAGTTCTTGGCTTCAAGCTCAAGGCATTCTTTCCTCTTGGGTTACCTTTGAGTATTATGTGTCTGATAACTATCTTTAACTTAGACACAAGGTAGTCATGTCCCTAAGTTCTGAGGTGTTTGCAATTTTCTCCATTAGCTGCCTCATTTCTATTTCCAACTTCCTGAAAGGGGAAGGAAGCTGGAGTGAGGTGAGGGTTGGTCTCTTCTTCCTAGTGTCAGGTAGCCGAATGAGAGGGAATGGCCTGAAGTTGTGACAGGGAAGGTTTAGATTTGGGACCAGGAAATTTTTCTCTGCTGCAAGAGTGGTCAGCCATTGGAACAGACTGCCCAGGGAAGTGGTGGAGTCACCATCCCTGGAGGTGTTCAAGAAAATGCATGGACATGGCACCTCAGGACATAGTTTAATAGCCATGGCCTTAGGTTGATGGTTGGACTCAGCAACCTTAGAGGTCTTTCCCAACTGAAACAATTATGTGATTCTATACTGAATGAATTTTCCTAAAGTGTGCATAAGCTAGCAAAATCTATTGATCCCTCAGGGCATTCAATTTGCCTTATTTGTCAAAGCAAAATGCACAAACACTCCACTATCTAGGAGGATGCTGCAACCAGACAAGCTCTGTTTTCCATACTGTAATTTCTTTTGAAGAGCCTGGTGATATGAAATAATGAACCAGTGAGCTTTGGACTGAATTGACTATTCATTTTTGTCTGGCTGGTTAATGTTGCATTCTGTGATTATCTAGTCTTCTCCTCCCATTTCAGCCAAACTGGAGTATTTTTAGCACATACCACAGCACCTCTCTTCATCAAAGGCCAGAGGGTGTAATTGAGGTTGGTCAGGAGGAAGCAATTCATTTTGAGAAAGGAAGAGCAGCTCGATGCGTGCTGCATGGATGTTCTGCTCCAACAGGATAGCTGGGGCACTGATTTCACACTCAATCCATTCACAGAGAAAACAGGCTGCTTAATCCTGTCTCCTGGCCTTTTTAGTCACTCTGCTCTCCTTAGCTCCTCAATTTACATTAACTACCAAGCAGGCAAGAATAAAATTGAAGTCAGAGCCAACAGCCATTGCAGGAAGCAGAAGGCAATACTCTTCATCTCCCTGAAGTGAGCGAGACACTGGTGAGTGATGTCAGTGGCAGCTCTGAAACTGCAATCCATCTTCCTTCCACATGTGGCTGGCACATGGCTGAAAGGGAATGCAATGCTCTTCTGCAGTGCCACATTAATCTAACTCAGCTCTGAAATGCAAGCACCATGGCAGCTGTAAAAGAGAAGTCCCTCTCTTGGGCTTGCTCAACATTTCTGCCACTTAGGATTGTGGTTATTTCAGGCAAATCAGACAACCACAGCATCACAGAGTCATAGAAAGGCAGGGGATGGAAGGCATCTCAGGAGATCAAGTCCAACTGCCCTGCTAAAGCAGGATCACCTAGGGCAGACCACATAGGAATGTGTCCAGGTGGGTTTGGGAAAGAGACTCCACAAGCTCTCTGGGCAGCCTGCTCCAGGGCTCCAGTATCACAGAATCATAAAATCAACGAGGTTGGAAGAGACCTCCAAGATCATCCAGTCCAACCTAGCACCCAGCCCTAGCCAGGCAACTAGACCATGGCACCAAGTACCTCATCCAGTCCTTTCTTGAACACCTCCAGGGATGGTGACTCCACCACCTCCCTGGGCAGCCCATTCCAATGCCAATCACTCTCTCTGGCAACAACTTCCTCCTAACATCCAGCCTAGACTTCCCCCAGCACAACTTGAGACTGTGTCCTCTTGTTCTGTTGCTGGTTGTCTGGGAGAAGAGACCAACCCCCACCTGGCTACAGCCTCCCTTCAGGTAGTTGTAGACAGCAATGAGGTCATCCCTGAGCCTCCTCTTCTGCAGGCTAAACACTCCCAGCTCCCTCAGCCTCTCCTCATAGGGTTTGTGTTCCAGGCCCCTCACCAGCCTTGTGGCCCTTCTCTGGACACCTTCCAGCACCTCAACATCTCTCTTGAATTGAGGGGTCCAGAACTGGACACAGTACTCGAGGTGTGGCCTGACCAGTGTTGAATACAGGGGAAGAATAACCTCACAGCACAGCTTTTCCTCATGTTGATGTGGAACTCCCTGTGTGTAAGACACCTCTGCTAGGAAAGAAGAACAAGATTTTTCTTCAGCTTTTGAGGACTAACATTTTTTCAAATAAAGCACTCTGTCCATCCTACAAACAAACCCTGCCTTTCCCTGGCTTGGATGTTCCTCTGCCTGGTTCTCCATAAAAAGAATGAAGTAGCTGATCCAGAGGATCATGAAGAAGAGAAGATAAATCAATGGCTCTCAAAGAACAAATGTGTGCTCAGGGCATTTGTCTGAGAGAGAGGAGCAAAGCAATGCAGAATTTGTAAAATGGAGATTTCCACCCTGAGCATTTGTGGGTAAGGTCTCCAAGATCACAGTGGTGAGATCTATTAGGGAGTATTTACATCTTTCTTCTGTTCTGCCCTTTTTGCCAATCATCTTCATTAACCTTGGACTTCTGCCCAATCAAAGTTCTTTCATGTCACTCCTTTGATTCAAGTATGAAGGGAAAAGGATAAAACTCTTAAGTGATGCTTCATGAGCAAGTTTGGCATCTTTTCTAATAATTGATCTACCAGGAAAGCTCCACAGGTTTATATCCACTCTCCTACTTTCTATCTTAACTGTGAAACCTCTTCCTTGTTGTCCTTTGGGGCATGCACAGACTGCTGTCCAGTGTTTGTAGCATGAGTTGTGCAACCATGCCCCACTTCATGGCTGTGTTTCTGAAGCAGTACTGCAATGTCTATGAGAAAAAGAAAAGGGAAAGGAAGGGAAGGGAAGGGAAGGGAAGGGAAGGGAAGGGAAGGGAAGGGAAGGGAAGGGAAGGGAAGGGAAGGGAAGGGAAGGGAAGGGAAGGGAAGGGAAGGGAAGGGAAGGGAAGGGAAGGGAAGGGAAGGGAAGGGAAGGGAAGGGAAGGGAAGGGAAGGGAAGGGAAGGGAAGGGAAGGGACTAGACAAGACTGAGAGGGTATCCACCAGGTCAAAGAATATTTTTCTGTCCCACTCTGCTCTAGAGAGACCACATCTGGGGTTTGTATCCAATTCTGCACTACCCAGACCAAGAGGGACAGGAAACTACTGGAGAGAGCCCAATAGAGGCCAGAAGGATGATGAAGGGACTGGAACATCTGTCTGATGAGCCTGTTTAACGCGGAGAAGAGAAGGCTGAGATGGGATCTTATTAATGTTTATGAATATCTGAAGGTTGTGTGTCAAGAAGAAGGTGCCAGTCTGTTTTCACTGATGTCCTGACATAGAACAAGAGGCAATGGACAAACTGGAACACAGGAAGTTCCACCTCACGATGAGGGTAAACTTCTTTGCTATGAGGCTGCTGGAGTCCTGGAGCAGGCTGCCCACAGAGGTTGTGGAGTCTCTTCTGGAGGCTTTCAAATCCAGAAAAGGGCTACAAAGATGATGAAGGTATTGGAACCTTTCCTGTGAAGAAAGATTGAGAGAATTGGGTCTTTTTAGTCTGTCAAAAAACAGACTGAGGGCAGATCTCATCAATGCCGAACAATACTTCAAGGGTGGGTGTCAGGATGGTGGAATCAGTCTTTTTTTCAGTGGCTTCCAGTGACAGGACAAGGGAACAAACTTGAACATAGGAAGTTCCATCTAAACATGAGAAGGAATTTCTTTAATCTAAGGGTGGTGGAGCACTTAAACAGTCTGTCCAGAGAGGTGGAAACATCGAAACCCACTTGGATATGTTCCTCTGTGATGTTCTCTAGGTGATCTTGCTTTGGCAAGAGAGTTGGACTTGATCTTCAGAGATCCCTTCCAACTGCTACCATCCTATGAAATAACAGCAACTTTCAGAACCCAGTACCTACAATTTCCCTTGAAGGCTGTCAGCTGCCAATGATCTTTCTGCAAGAAAGAGGAGCTAAGAGAAACCTGAGTGACTTTTAACCAGATAGCATCTGGTGATGAAGAACAAAGAGACCATCTTGACAGTTACCACATTAGATGGTTAAGTAGGTTGGAACAAGGCTGCTGCTGATGGCAGACCCTACAGCATCAGACTGTTGGGCACTGCTGTTTGCAAAATATGTGCTGGAGTTTGGACACTCCTTGCATCAGCAGTGTGAGGGAAAATGGAAGGGGAGCAGATGGTAGATTGGCAGTTGGAAGAGAGATGCAGCCTGGCTTGTCTGACTATTTCTCTGTACCTAGAACAATATTTTACTCCCTTGTTCCCTTGCTGGAAGTGCTCTGGCTTGTTCGGTGTGGCATAAAAAAAGGTGCTGTAGAGATGTTAGCTGTGCTAAGTGGTGGCAGCAGTGTGGCTCCAGGCAGCAGCAGGCACTGCCTTTGTTAGACTTCCTGACTTGGGAAAAGAGTTGTCAACAGCTGCAGCCGATTGTGATCTCCTGCCTCAGCACTTTCAGAAAACCTTTGCAATTTTGACAGAAACACCAGCAGCAGGAAAGGAGAACTGTTTTTTGCATTAGTTTGACATTTTGGAAGGTGACAGAATGTGCCTGCAACCGAGATGGCTTCACTGACTGGGCCTGCCTGCACCTGTTCCTCTGTGATCTGCTTTAGGAATCCTGCTTTGGCAGTGGGGGTTGGATTGGATGATCTTCAGAGGTCCCTTCCAACCCTTACCATTCTGTGATGCTGTGACAGGACTGCCCAGCAATAGCTAGCTGGCAGAAGTTTACTTGAGCCCCTCTCTCCCACTCTCTCCCTCTGCTTCTTTCAACACTAGTCATTGAATTTTAGAACCATAGAACTTTTGATGTTGGAAGAGTCCTTTGAGATCCTCAAGTCCAACTGCTCACCTAGAGCTCACAATCCCACCACTACTGCTAAGCCACTAGCACTAAACCAAGCTCCTCAGTACCACATCCACACATCTTTGAAATACCTCCAGGGATAGTGACTCCACCACCTCCTTGGATAGCCTGTTCCAATGCCTGAGAACCATTTCTGTGTAGAAATATTTCCTAATGTCCACTCTGTACCTCCTTGTGTATGACTTGAGGCTGTTTGCTCTTGTGTTGTCACTTGTGTTGTGTATGAGATGAGACCAACCCCCACCTCACTCAAACCTTCTTTTCAATGAGACAGCAATGAGGTCTTCTCTCAGTCTCCTCTTCTGAGGACTAAACAGCCTTCATTTCCTCATCTGTTCCTCATAAGATTTGTGTTCAAGACCCTTTACCAGCTTCTTTGCTCTTCTCTGGACATGCTCAGGAACCTCAATGGCCTTTCAAGGAAGTGAAATCTTTGATCCAGTGATGCTCTGGGTCAATTTGAATGCTGCAGATTAGCTCAGAATGCCCATTTTTGGGGCCCTTATGTGTTCACCTTGCCTCAGTGTCACACATGTGGCTTAACCTTTGTCTTTCTGTTTCTGACAGCTTCACTGTGCTCATCTTCCCAAGACTACAGACTATTTGGAGGGCCAGTGACCTACCTGAGTACTGGGAAAATATTTCTTGAAATGACCATAGAATTCTAGAATTGTTTTGGCTGGAAAAGACCTCTAGGGTCATTGAATCCAGACTTCAGCCTAATATATCATCATGGCCACTAAACTATATCATAGAATCATAGAATCAACCAGGTTGGAAGAGACCTCCAAGATCATCCAGGCCAACCTAGCACCCAGCCCTATCCAGTCAACCAGACCATGGCACTAAGTGCCTCAGCCAGGCTTTTCTTGAACACCTCCAGGGACGGTGCCTCCACCACCTTCCTGGGCAGCCCATTCCAATGCCAATCACTCTCTCTGTGAAGAACTTCTTCCTAATATCCAGCCTATACCTACCCTGGCACAACTTGAGACTGTGTCCCCTTGTTCTGTTGCTGGTTGCCTGGGAGAAGAGGCCACCCCCCACCTGGCTACAACCTCCCTTCAGGTAGTTGTAGACAGTAATAAGATCACCCCTGAGCCTCCTCTTATGCAGGCTGCACACCCCCAGCTCCCTCAGCCTCTCCTCATAGGGTTTGTGTTCCAGGCCCTTCACTAGCTTTGTTGCCCTTAAGTGCCCTGAAGTGCCACATCCACATGTTTCTTGAACACCTCCAGGAACCCCACCACCTTCTTGGGCAGCCTGTCCCAGTGCCTTATTACTCTTGCAGGAAAGAAACATTTCCTAATCTCCAACCTAAACCTCCCCTGACACAACCTCAGGCCATTTCCTCTCCTTCTACCACCTGATGCTAGGGAGAAGAGACCAACCCCCCCACCTCACTCAAACCTCCTTTTAGGAAGTCATAGATTCTTTGGGTTTGGGTTTGTAGATCTTTTAGGTTCATGAAAGCTTTGGAATCTGCAGTGCTGCTGAAGGCTCTGTAGCCATGGGTAGCAATGTGCTACCAGGGACTGTTTTGAACAGGTAGAATCAAACAACTGTTTCAGTTGGAAAAGTCCTCTAAAATGATTGAATCCAACCATCCATCTGAGACTGCTATGGCCAGATTCAGATGTTTGTCTTCCATTCCTTTGCCTGGGCCCAA